>NC_064867.1:3109166-3460000 GCF_024139225.1 Suncus etruscus
TTGCCCTGCCCTGCCTTTGTTTACTCTGAGGACTTCGGGGAAAACTCCTATCTCTGTCTGCCTGAAACTGTGCTTCTGAACTTCCGAAGGTTTCCTCAGGGGCCTAGGGAGTGCACCCCTAAAAAACTGCATTTTGAAGCTGGTGAGCAGCTGCATTCTGGGGCTGCGGGATCGCTCTACCTTGCCCTGCCTTTGTTCACTCTGAGGACTTGCAACTAGAGGCAACAGAAGCGCTCAGCCGCTTCGCTTCCCTTTGCAGCCGCGAACTCTTCCTAATCAATGAACCCCACCACAACACGCAGGAAAAACCACACTACAAGCGTGACAATGGGGAAAACTCGCAGGCAAACACCATCCATAGAGAATGAAGACGAAAGCTCGGTTGATCTAATAAATTACAACCGCCTGATTAACCTTTCAGATAAGGAGTTTAGAGTAGAAATATGGAATATGTTTGTAGACCTCAAAAAGAGCATAGATCGATCTGAAGAAAACACAAAAACAGAAATCAGAAAACTCCAAACTGAAATAACAGATCTGAAAAATACGGTTGCTCAACTGAAAACCACAATGGATAGCCTCGCCAACAGGGTATCAGCAGCTGAGGAGAGAATCGGAGTACTGGAAGATGAGATGCAGAAAAGCTCAACACAACAGAAGAAATTGGAAAAGAACATTAAGACAAACGAACAGGCAATGGAAAATGTACTCAAGGCATGCGAAGAGATGAAAATAGAAGTCTTTGATAAACTCAACAGAAACAACATAAGAATCATTGGAGTCCCAGAAACCCAGGAAGGAGATCTCCAAGAAGAATCAACTGTCAAAGACATCATCAAAGAGATACTCCCAGAGTTAAAGCCTACATGCAATCAAATACTGCATGCCCGAAGAATACCAGCTAAAAGAGACCCAAAGAAAAACACACCAAGACACATCCTCGTTACAATGACAAATCCCATAGATAGGGATAGAATACTGAAAGCAGCAAGATCAAAAAGGGAAATTACATTCAAAGGAGCATCCCTAAGACTTACAGCAGACATGTCACAAGAAACTCTCAAGGCCAGAAGACAGTGGTTGGATATTGTGACAAGATTGAATGAAATGAATGCCTCCCCAAGAATACTGCACCCAGCCCGACTCACATTCAGGTTTGGAGGAAGAATACACAGCTTCACGGATAAACAACAGCTCAGAAACTTCACAGAAGATAAACCAGCCTTAAAGGAAAAACTGACAGGTCTACTCTAAGACAAGAGAGACCAACAAACACAGCAAACTTATCTACAAAGATGACATTAAATCCTATGACAATCATCTCCCTCAATGTCAATGGACTAAATTCACCAATTAAAAGACACAGAGTGGCAAAATGGGTCAAAAAGATGAATCCAACCTTCTGCTGCCTACAAGAAACACATCTGAATAGTCAGAACAAACATAGACTCAAAATCAAAGGTTGGAAGAAAATTATCCAAGCAAACAACACCCTGAAAAAAGCTGGGGTGGCCATATTAATATCAGATGACACCAACTTTATACTCAGAAAAGTGGTAAGGGACAAAGATGGACACTATGTACTAATCAAGGGATATGTGCAACAGGAAGAAATCAGACTATTAAACATATATGCACCCAATGAGAGACCAGCAAATTATCTAATACAATTACTGACAAATCTGAAAGAAGAAATCAATAATAACACAATCATTGTGGGAGACTTCAACACAGCCCTATCAACACTTGATAGGTCAACCAGACTGAAACCCAACAAAAACATACTAGCCCTGAAAAGTGTTATGGAAGAAAGAGGACTAGTAGATATATACAGGACACTCCATCCCAAAAAACCTGGATACACATTCTTTTCCAATGTACATGGGTCATTCTCCAGAATAGACTACATGCTGACACATAAAACATACCTCCATAAAATCAAGAGGATAGAAATCTTGCAGGCTACCTTTGCTGACCACAAGGCTCTGAAATTAGATGTGAACTACAAAGCCACACAGAAGAAAAACTTTAACAATTGGAAATTAAACACCCTGCTACTGAACAACCAGTGGGTCCGAGATGAAATCAAAAAGGAAATCAAAACTTTCCTGGAAACAAATGATAATGAAGACACAAACTGCCAGAATCTATGGGACACAGCAAAAGCAGTCCTGAGAGGAAAATTTATAGCTCTACAAGCACACATCAGGAAGGAAGAAGGAGCATACCTGAATAACTTAATGGCGCAGCTTAAACAATTAGAAAATGACCAACAGAATGAACCAAAAATAGGGAGACAGAAGGAAATAATAAAGCTGAAAGCGGAACTCAATGAAGTGGAAAACCAAAAAGCAATCCGAAAGATCAACGAAAGCAGAAGCTGGTTCTTTGAAAAAATAAACAAGATTGATAGACCATTGGCAAAACTCACAAAGAAAGAGAGAGAGAGAAATCTGATAACCCGTATCAGAAATGAAAAGGGGGAGATCACAACAGAAATTGCAGAGATCCAAAGGATAATCAGAGGCTACTTTGAGAAACTTTATGCTACAAAACATGAGAACCTAGAAGAAATGGAAAAATTCTTGGACACTTATAACCTTCCACATTTAAGTAAGGAGGATGTAGCATATCTAAACACCCCCATCACTACTGAGGAAATTGAAACTGTAATCAAACATCTACCAAAAAAGAAAAGCCCAGGCCCAGATGGTTTTCCTAATGAATTTTTTCAAATCTTTCAAGAGGAGCTACTACCAATCCTAGCCAGACTCTTCCATGAAATTGAAAAAAAGGGAACTCTCCCAAACAGCTTTTATGAAGCCAACATTACCTTGATACCAAAACCAGACAGAGATGCTGCCAAAAAAGAAAATTACAGACCAATATCCCTGATGAATGCTGATGCAAAGATCTTCAACAAAATCCTGGCAAATAGGATCCAATGCATCATCAAGAAGATCATACACTACGACCAAGTAGGCTTCATCCCAGGAATGCAAGGATGGTTTAACATCCGTAAATCTATTAACATCATACACAACATCAACAACAAGAAAAATAAAAATCACATGATCATATCAATAGATGCAGAGAAAGCATTTGATAAGGTCCAACACCCATTCTTGATCAAAACTCTCAGCAAGATGGGAATGGAAGGAACCTTTCTCAATCTAGTTGAAGCCATCTACCACAAGCCAATGGCAAATATTATCCTCAATGGAGAAAAACTAAAAGCCTTTCCTCTAAATTCGGGTACAAGACAAGGCTGTCCTCTCTCACCACTCCTCTTCAATATAGTACTGGAAGTTCTTGCTATAGCGATCAGGCAAGAAAAAGATATCAAGGGAATTCAGATAGGAAAGGAAGAAGTCAAACTCTCATTGTTTGCAGATGATATGATACTCTACTTAGAAAACCCTAAAGACTCCACCAAAAAGCTTCTAGAAATAATAGATTCATATAGCAAGGTGGCAGGCTACAAAATCAACCTACAGAAATCAATGGCCTTTTTATACACCAATAATAATAGGGAGGAGATGGAAGTCAGGAAAGCAATCCCATTCACAATAGTGCCACACAAACTCAAATATCTTGGAGTCAACTTGACCAAAGACGTGAAGGACCTATACAAAGAAAACTATAAAGCCCTGCTCCAAGAAATAAGAGAGGACACACGGAAATGGAAACACTTACCCTGCTCATGGCTTGGCAGGATTAACATCATTAAAATGGCAATACTCCCCAAAGCATTATACAGATTTAATGCGATCCCCTTAAAAATACCCATGACATTCTTCAAAGAAGTGGATCAAACACTTATGAAGTTCATCTGGAACAATAAACATCCTCGAATAGCTAAAGCACTCCTAGGGAAAAGGAAAATGGGAGGCATTACTTTCCCCAACTTTAAACTGTACTACAAAGCAATAGTTATTAAAACAGCATGGTATTGGAATAAAGACAGACCCTCAGATCAGTGGAATAGGCTTGAGTTCTCAGAGAACATTCCCCAGGCATACAATTACCTAATTTTTGACAAAGGAGCAAGAAATCCTAAGTGGAGCAGAGAAAATCTCTTCAACAAGTGGTGCTGGCAGAACTGGTTAGCGACTTGCAAAAAAGCGAACATAGACCCCCAGTTAACATCATGTACGAAGGTAAAATCCAAATGGATTAAAGACCTTGATATCAGACCAGATACCATAAGGTATATAGAACAACATGTCGGTAAAACACTCCATGACATTGAGACTAAAGGTATCTTCAAGGAGGAAACTGCACTTTCCAAACAAGTGGAAGCAGAGATTAACAGATGGGAATACATTAAACTGAAAAGCTTCTGCACCTCAAAAGAAATAGTGCCCAGGATACAAGAGTCACCCACTGAGTGGGAGAAACTATTCACCCAACATCCTTCAGATAAGGGGCTAATATCCAAAATATACAGGGCACTGACAGAACTTTACAAAAAAAAAACATCTAATCCCATCAAAAAATGGGGAAAAGAAATGAACAGACACTTTGATAAAAAAGAAATACAAATGGCCAAAAGACACATGAAAAAATGCTCCTCGTCACTAATCATCAGAGAGATGCAAATCAAAACAACGATGAGATACCACCTCACACCACAGAGATTGGCGCACATCACAAAGAATGAGAACAATCAGTGCTGGCGGGGATGTGGAGAGAAAGGAACTCTTATCCACTGCTGGTGGGAATGCCGTCTAGTACAGCCTCTATGGAAAGCGATATGGAGGTTTCTTCAAAAACTGGAAATTGAGCTCCCATTCGACCCAGCTATTCCACTCCTAGGGATATACCCTAGGAACACAAAAATACAATACAAAAACCCCTTCCTCACACCTATATTTATTGCAGCACTATTCACAATAGCCAGGCTCTGGAAACAACCAAGATGCCCTTCAACAGACGAATGGCTAAAGAAATTGTGGTACATATACACAATGGAATATTATGCAGCCGTCAGGAGAGATGAAGTCATGAAATTTTCCTATACATGGATGTACATGGAATCTATCATGCTCAGTGAAATAAGTCAGAGGGAGAGAGAGAGACGCAGAATAGTCTCACTCATCTATGGGTCTTAAGAAAAATAAAAGTCATTTTTGTAACAATCCTCAGAGACAATTAGAGGAGAGCTGGAACACCAGCTCACTCCATGAAGCTCACCACAAGAGTGATGAGCACAGTTATAGAAATAACTACACTGAGAACTACCATAATCAAGTGAATGAATGAGGGAACTGGAAAGCCTGTCTGGAGTACAGGTGGGGGTGGGGTGGGATGGAGGGAGATTTGGGACTTTGGTGGCGGGAATGTTGCACTGGTGAAGAGGGGTGATCTTTATAGGACTGAAACCTTATCACAATCATTTATGTAATCAAGATATCCAAATAAAGAGAAAAAAAATAATCTTAAAAAAAAAATTCTATTCTGAAAAGGAAAAAAAAAAAAAAAAAAAAAAAACAAAAAAAATTTATTTCAGCACCATGATTATCTTCCTGGGTCTCTGAAACTCCAATAATTCTTATGTTGTTTCTGCTGAGTTTATCAAAGACTTCTGTTTTCAACTGTTCACATTCTTTGAGTAATTTTTACACTGTCTGATCAGTCGTTTTAAGGTTCTTTCCAATCTCTTCTGCTGTATGAAGTAGTTTTACATCTCATCTTCCAGCTCGCTGATTCTGTCCTCAGCTGCTGTTACTCTGTTGGAGAGGCTTCCTATTGAGGTTTTCATTTCATCTACTGAGTTTTTCAGTCATGTTATTTCAGTGTGGAGTTTTTTGATTTATATCTTTGTGGTCTATTCAACTCGATCTTTGAGTTCTAGAATATCCTCCATATTTCTACTCTAAACTCCTTATCTGAGAGGTTAACTAGACTGTTGGTACTTTTTGGGCCATCAGAGCTACCATCTTCATTCTCTATTCTCTATGCATGATGTTGTCCTGCGTTGTTTCCCCATTGGCACACTTGTAGTGTGTATTTTACTATATGTGTGGTGGGGTTTATATGGGCTAGAGGATGTGTGTAGCTACCCCACACACACACCTTTTTTACTTTTTGTATTTTTATCTCTTATCTTTTAAATCGGGGCTCCCATCCTTTTCATAGAAACTTGGGACATAAATTACTTTATTTTACTACATATTCCTGAATTTTTTCTATAAAACTAAGAAAAAAGGAATAAAGAAAGGCTGGGGGTGGGCCAGGGACCAAGGGCCAAGTGGTCTTGGATACACCGGTGGGGAAATAAATAAGGACAGAATTAAATATCCAAGCCAAAGTCAATGATGATAGAATCAAGAGACCTAAACTTTAACAATCTAAACTTAAAGGGGCCTTTTAGATTGGTATGCCAGGGGGAAAAGGGTGGTGGTATGGATGCAGATGGGACCATTTTTGGAGGGAGGTTGACACTGGTAGTGGGATTGGCCCTGATTCATGGTATATCTCAAATTCAATTATTAAGGAATCTGCAAGTCACAATTGTTTCAATAAAATAAAATTTAAAAAGAAAAGAGTGGGCTCAGTCAGGGCTAGAGCTCAGGGGCCCTGTATTTGCCTTGCATGAGTGAAATTATTGGCTCTACCCATCCTCAACACCACAATAAAATATCAAAATAAATGTCAGCTGGATGAAGGAGATGAATGCTTTTATAATGTATGACAGTGCTGGAAGAGGCGCTGGGGAACTAATATGAGGGTTAAGGTTGATGCTGACCCTGGAGCAACCTCCAGTTGCACATGGTCTTCTGAGCATTTCCAGATGCACCCTTAGGGGCTCTAAGACCCAGAGAATTCCCAACACCTCAGGGCCCAACCATCACTAAAACCTCAGGCTCCTGCATTGATCTGCCAGATCCATGGCCAAGAATTATTAGGAGAGTGACCAGGGAGTGTCCAAGGAGGCGCCCCTGAAAAAAAGAATGCTACCTCTTCAACAGAAAGTTTACTTTTATTATTTTTATAATATTTTAATTTAAGCACCATGATTGCAAACATGTTTGTAGTTGTGGTTTAGTCATAAAAAAGGAACATTCCCCCTTCACCAGTGCAATCTTTTATATTGTAGCCTACCCCATGACAGAAGTTCTAAAGCCAAGTGGCAGAGCTTACAGAAAGTACAGTGGGGATGGGAAGCAGACTCAAAAGGAGGGGAGAACCATGGTCTGAAGCAAGATTGAAGTGAGTGCTATGCCACAGTGATGCCACACTAATGCCACCAAGATATTTAATTCAGTTAACCTAATGCCCTGTACATTTCCCACCATTAGAAACAAGGGATGGGAGCAGGGAGACCAGGGCAGGCTGTTTAGTACATGTCAAGGCACTGTCTGTGGCTTTTCTAGAAGGGAAGGGGTGAGCTTGCAGGCATGAAAGCTTTCACTGTGAGAAGTTTAAGGACTTAAAACAACACTATTTCAGGGGAATTAGAAATATAATCCCTTTTTACGTGGCATAAGCCATTAGATGAATATTGGTGCCACTTGTGGGGCCTGGCATGGAACTTGGTACATGCAGCGTCAGAAAATGCTGGAGACTTAAAGGTATCCTTGTTTCTCCACTATAAAGAGAGAGATATCAGCTTCACAAGGGCCAGCAATGAAACCCCAAGGACAAGTTGGATTTCACATAGTCCAATTGATTCCTTCCATGGCGTCTCAGAGCCCAACTCTGAGAGAAATGTTCCAACTAGAGTCTCTTCCAAATGAACCACCCAGGCACCAGCCTATGGCCTCTGGCCAGTTACCTCCTCTACTCCCCTCTACTTCAATGGCCTTCCCTGGATGTGAAGCCAAGAATCTATTTACTCACTCTCAAAAGTCTATGTTTTGTTCTGTTTTGGTTTGGTTTTTTGGTTTGTTCTTTTTTGTACTTTTTTTATTACTGCCCTATTGTTTTTTGTTTCTGTTTTTGGTTTTTTTTTTGGTTTGTTTTGCTTTGTTTTGTTATTCTTCTCTTCTTTCTTTTTTATTTTTTCCCTTTCTCCTTCTAAAGGGAAATTTATAACACCTAGGTAGACGCCCCCTAGTTCCTTTTTTACTTTTCTTTTCTTTTTCTCCTTTTGCTTTTGTGTTTATTTTTGTTTTTCTTTTCTTCTTCCTTATCTTTTCATATATCTCCAACAGAACCACATTACTAGAATCATCTTGTTCTGTCTTACAATTTGAGAGGGGAAAAATGGACGGTACCAAGATCAGACAGTCAAATGAACATTTAGTGGAAATAAAAAAATCATCAGACTTGAACACCAAACCCATACTCAAGGACAACAGAATCAATACCCAATTTACAACAAGCTGTACAAGTGAGAAACAGTTACACTAGCATTATGTGGAGTAAAGGAGGGAGATATGGAGTGCATGCTGGGAACCGGGGTGGAGGAAAGACAACACTAGTGGTGGGAATGCCCTCATCCATTGTCACTATGTGCCCTAAATATTTCTGTGAAGTAATTGTAATGCACTTTGACCACAATAAAAATTTGAAGAAAAAAAAAAAGTCTATGGGATGCCAGAAGCCCCATCTCTGGGGCCTCCTGAAGAATCAGTGAGAAGCACCACAAAATGAGAAATGCCCACCCCCCACCAACACCCACCTCAGTGAAGAAACCCGCTATGCCAGCCTGGCAGGAGCCATGTTCTTCTCCGTACTTCTTCTTGTACTCTGCAGGGAAAGAGAGAAGCAGACCACAACCTTGTCAGTGCAAGTCCCTCATCCCACAGAGAAGCCAAGAGTGCCAGCCACTTTTGCTAGGAGCTGCTGCCACAGGGCCCTGGACCACCATCCACACTGGGGGATTGGGAGGCACACTCGGAAATCCACCAGACCTCAAGCATCCAAATCTTGGCATCATCAGGGAGGGATGCTTCCAGGAGCCCCCAAAGACATCTCCTGCCCACGTGGGCTGGGGAGAGCTGCCATGATTATTAATGGAGAAGCTGGTGGCAATTATTTCATCTGCTTTCCAGTAGAATGAGCCTCATAAGCATGAAAGCATGAGCCACAATAGAAGGGGGCATTCTCGGGCAGATTTCCCAGGATGTCTCCCTATAGATTCCAGACCAACTTCTATGTCGAAGTACCATGCTTTCAGCTCTCCACCCAAAGGCAAGCCTGAGCGTTCAGGGCTGCAAGAAGCACAGACTTGTGGATTTGCCTCAGCTGGCATATAGTGACTGATGCCCTGTGGGTATCTCCTGCCCAACTTCTTGTTTATCCCACTTGAATGATCAGAACCGCCCACACATGGAATGGGCGAGTAGGGGAGTCTGTCTGGGAGGAAAGAGGGGATTTAAAGGAGAGTTAGAGTCAGCAAAGGGAGTCAGTCAGCAAGGAAGCCTGGAGAGCAGCTGAAACAGGCAGAAGAGCCAGAGAAGGAGCTGCTTGGAAAAGGCTTAGCATAGAGGCCATGTGAGAAAATGTACATGGCTGCTAGGATCATGAAATAAAGCTGGATTTCTCCTGGAACTTCATCTGACTTCTGCTGTCACCCTGCAACCTTCAGACCCACCATGCCCAGGGGTCCTCAAACTTTTTAAACAGGGGGCCAGTTCACTGTCCCTCAGACCGTTGAAGGACCAGACTATAGTGAAAATAAAAACTATGAGCAAGTTCCTATGCACACTGCATATATCTTATTTTGAAGTGAAGAAACAAAACGGGAACAAGTACAATATGTGGCCTGCGGGCCGTAGTTTGAAGACCCCTGCTAGGGGATGGGATGCAGGAGCCAGTCTGAACCGAGAAAAGCCTCAGCATCCCCCTCCCAACACATGTGGACTGTCGATTTATATTAAAATGACAATGCCCTTTGGTGAATGCTGACGCCTCTAGCCTCCTGGGGAAGGAAAAAGAGGAAGGCAGGTCCAGGTTGGAAGTGGATCTGCTCTTGCCCTCTGCAACTCCTCTAGGCGCCAGCACTTCCAGCCAACAAAGGAGTTTTCTTGCGGTTTTATTTCTTTCTTTTTTTTTTTTTTTGCTCTTTTTTTATTAAATATAATTTTTATTTTAATCATAGTGGCTTACATATCGTTGACAATAATATTTTAGGTACATATTAACAGAAAATCAGGGGAATTCCCATCACCGAATTGTCCTCCCTCCACCTCCATTCCCTTCCTTCTTCCCATATCCTCTTCCTTTACCCCTGCGACTGCTAGAATAAGCGGTCCCCTCAGTGCCTAGCTTACTACTTAGTGGTCTTACACCTATTTGGTCTTGGTACCTCCCTTATCCCCCCCCCAATTGGGAGGTGGGACTAGATAGTTCAAGTTATGCGCTTTTGTTTGAAGAAGAGAAAAGTAAAGCGGTTTTATTTCTAAGCTGGCAAGGAAAAGACTTCCGCCTGTGCCAGGCTCCATGTCAGCTACCTCCACTAGAGCTGTTGCATTTGCTGCCTCCTCCCTGGAAACCTGTGCTACCATTGCACAGGGAAAAGGTCTTCAGGCACAGAGAGGGTCACTGAACAACACAGGGTCACAGAGCTTTTGAAGGGCAAGCCTAGGAGACTACCAAAACTGGAACTCAGAAGCTTTCCTTCTTTCGCCTCAAAGACCCACCAAAGATTTTGCAATGACACAAAGCCCAGGAAGTGGAAAAATTTCCCAGGCCCAGTCACTGAGCTGGAGAAATGAATTACATGTGAAACTGATGTTCTAGGCAGCGGTTCACACCTGGCCCTAGGTAGCTTCAGGTAGGACTACTCAGCAGCAACAGCAAGATAATTCAGCCACCCCTGGCCACTCACTCCTCAACCTCTTAACAAGTCTCTGATACCATTAAAGGCAAGATACAGAATCTGACCATGCAAAATAAACACACAGGAACAAGGAAACTATGAAACTGTGATTGCGACACAATGCCACTTCCTGCAGTTCAGCATGTCTACTCAGGAGAAGGGAAAAAGGGCCCTAGGGACGTATACAGAGTAATTCAGTTTCTAACAACACTCACCACAGAGCCTGGTAACATTTTCCAGTAAGTACCCATTAACCCACTGCTAAATTACAAGGAATGTCAATTGAGTTATTCCTCTTCCCTGTGAGGGGAAATCAGTTCCTCTGTTCTTACAGAGACAACTCCAAAGCCTGCCAGAAACCAACCCCGTGACAAGAGGAACTCACTCGTTTTCTGTAAAAAAAAAAATCTTACACTCAGTAGGACGGGCAGAGTGGCTTATGCAAAACGATAAAGAACTCTTGCACCAAATTGTGGTAAGAAAAAATGGCTCCTGAGCCTAGCAGCACAATGGCAAGAAGGCACCCACAACCCCCTATAAACCAACAGTTATATTAAATCTGCAAAGTCTGGCACCTTTTTGGTGCAAAATATAATGGTTCAGCCTCAAATGGATGGTATGTGAGAAATATGCACTGGTGAAGGCTGTTATACATTGTCTGTAATTCAATCATGAACAACTTTATCTGTGGAGAGAATAAAAATTGTAGTATGAACAACCTCGTAACCACAGTGCTTAAATAAAAAAAAATTTTAATGGAAACAAAGAACGTAAGAACCGGCCTTCACTGGGAAATATGCCACTTTGGGAGTGGAGGGTATTGGCGAATAGAATGGGGGAAAGGATACAACTATGGAAGCACTCAGCCAGCAGGAGGAAGAGGTACTGAAAGATTGTGGTAAAGTGTTATGCACGAAGCCCTATTCGTAACAGTACTGGAACCACAGTGCAAAAAAATTATTTAAAAGTACCTCTCATTGAGACAGACTGTGGATGAGAGGCAAAGCGGGAAGGTAGGAAGAAGGGCGTTAGTAAAATTAAATGGACTTCAGTGTTGAAACATTGTATGCCTGAAACCCAATTCTGAATAATTTTGTAGTTTCACAGACTAAAATT
This sequence comes from Suncus etruscus, assembly GCF_024139225.1. Lineage (NCBI taxonomy): Eukaryota > Metazoa > Chordata > Mammalia > Eulipotyphla > Soricidae > Suncus > Suncus etruscus. The sequence goes on from NC_064867.1 coordinate 3,121,054, forward strand.
TTAATTTAGTTCTAAAGATTGATTTTAAAAGTTATGGTATGAACAGGAATGAAGTGGCGGCCTTGTCTTTTAAAAAAAAATCAAGCAACGTCTTTTCCTGATATGAGCCCTAAAAATAGTAGCTAATAGGCCAAAGAGATAGCACAGCAGTAGGGCGTTTGCCTTGCATGTGGCCAATCCAGGATGGATGATGGTTGAAATCCGGCATCCCATAGGTTCCTGTGCCTGCCAGTAATGATTTCTGAGTGCTGAGCCAGAAGTAACCCCTGAATGCTGCCGGGTGGGACCCAAATCCCCCAAAAAATTAGTGGCTAGAAAACCTGCCTATCTCCCTCTCCTCTCCAAAACGGTGTTGGCAGACACTCCAGCTTACCAGGAGCAGGATCCAGGGTTTCTGCGATGGCCGCAGCATTCCAAGGGCTGAGAGTGCCCCACTCCTGTGTCAGGCTAAGCATGTGTATGGGACAGCCCTACCACAGTCCTCAAATCACCAGCAGCAGCTGTGACACTGCTCAGAGGCATGCCCCCTCTCCCAAGCCAGGACGGGCTCCTCAGAGGATTGACAGCCAGAATGGGCAGACAGCAGGTTCCATATGATGATCTTTTATACCTCTGAGACCCACAGTATAACTTGACCTTCAGGATGTTCTTTTGAAGGCTGGAGCAATAGCACAACACATAAGATGTTTGCCTTGCATGCAGTAGACTTGGGTTTGAACCCCAGCATCCATATGGACTCTAGAGTAGCACCAGAAGTAAATCCTGAGTGCAGAGCTAGAAGTAACCCCAGATCACCACCAGGTGTGACCCACCCTGCCACAAAAACTAAAAAGAAAACCTAGATATTCTTTCCAACCTACACATCAGTGGTTGAAATTCCTGGTCAGTTAAACTTGAATAACTTCCCCCAGGCAGTCACCAGTGCATTGAAACCACTGGTCCAGAGAAAGGAGCCATGCTGGATTTCCTGACTGCTATTGCCAAACAGGCACTTCTGATTAAAAGCTAGACCAGATCTGTGGGTCTCCCAAACACCTCTGTGGCTGAGCCTTTTCATCACAGAATAGGATCTTGACCGGAGGCTTCTATCTGGCCCAGCATACAATGTAGGGGCCATTGTGGCAATTCTAGCCGGCAAAGACTCAACCTGGGCTTTCCAATTGAACAATTTCCAAGCCTTCTGCAGCCTTCCACTGTTTCTCCTCAGTATCTCTGTCCAGGTGGCCTTTCAAGAAAAGACACATGTAATCCTCTCATCGTCACAAAACATTGTTCTCCACACTGTTTATTCAACACAGAGGTGAGTTCATTCAACTTGGTGCCCCATACCAATCCAGTGCCAGAAATCATCTATTCTGATGACGATGAGGCCAGGAAATGTTTGTGATCATGTGCCAACATTGGTACCCAGGGCAGGTGTGAAACATTCTGCAACAATGGTGCCCAGGGCAGGAGCGCACATATGTTCTAACAATCACCTGGGTCATGCATAAGAGTATTTGCCAACTATGCTACTGGGAGAGGAGTGCATGTATGTGCCAACAATGGTACCTAGAGCAGGTGTGTGTGTATACACCAACAATGGTACTGGGGCAGGTATGCACCTGGATTCATGATGGCCTACGTTATGCGTGTGCACAAGCTGCTCCCTCATAGACCCAAGATCCAAATAGAAATCTAAGGGGACCAAATTCATTTCTCTTCCTGTATTCTCTTTCCTAACCTAGGCTCCCCCATCTCCACTCCAGTCTTTCTGGGAAAGGTATTCCCATTCTGGCAACCAAGAATCCTGGGTTCTTTGCCCCAGTATCAGCACTAACCTTAGAGGCCTAAGTATGGGGTGAGTATGAGCCAAACAGGATGCATTTTCTGGCCTTTCCAATCCTAAGACCTGGAGCAATTCCATCTTTTCTAGGGCCTGGAAAAGAGCCAGATAAAGTACCCAGACCTAGTTCTCTGATCCCCACCCAGCCCCTGACATGCCCCTTCACTGGCTATCCCCCAAAATGGGCTAGGGTGTCCATCCCAGGAGTCACAGCCCCAAACCTGGCATGCCCAGGTGCAAGTCCTGTCCTCCTCATGCCAACCGCTTCTCCTTTTACAACCTCCAGAGAAGGGCTAAGCCCAGCCTCCCAGGACACCTCCAAGCTGTCCCTGACACTGTATGACATGTAGCAGTTATGCAGACTCAGTCAAGTTCTGCAAGATCAATCAAGTTCTGCACCCAGTCCAGTCTGCACCTTCTCAGTAAAAATGACAGTGCAACACAAGGTCTGGATGCTCAATGGTCATGAGGGAGAAGAAAGCATCTGAGAGAGGTTTGTAAAGGGAACCAGACCACTCCGTACTATTGAAACCGAGGCTGGTGGAGGCCAATATTCACAGAACACTGAGGCACCAACACAGGATCAAAATACATTGCAGCACACGCTCACCCACATGCAGTTCCCAGGGGCTAGGGATGCTCCTGTTTTTTCCTTTATCTGTTTTCTTTTTCAAAAAAAGGTGGGGTCCCAGGGATAACAGTACTGTGCCTTTTACACAGCTGATCCAGATTCAATCCCTGGCACCCCATAAGGTCCCCCGAGCCTGCTAGGAGTGATCCCAGAGCATAGTCATGAGTAAGCCCTGAGCACTTCGGGGTGTGGCAGAAACAGACCAACAAACAAATAGGGCCAGCGAGAGGTTCAAAGGGCCAGCACATGTTTTACACATGGGAGCTTAGGGTTCAGTCCCTGGCATTATATGGACACCCAAGCACTGCTGGAAGTGACTCACTCTCACCTTCCCCCACCCCACCCCCCAAAAAAGGAAGAAAGAGTTTGGGATTTCCTCCTAACCCACTTCTTTCCAAGAATTTGTGACAGGCCTTTCTTTCTCCAGGAAGTACATACATATCTATTATACCTACATTCTTCACTTGATTGCACACACCTCAACCTGGGTAGGCAGCAAAACTACCAAGAACCCTGAGAAGGTAGCTATGAGACAAGGGGCTGCCCCACCACACACCCCTCAAGAAACACAGTTCCCACATGCTCCCTGCTTAGAGAAGAGCAGAAAGTTTGGGGAGGAACACCCGGAAGGCCAGTGTGCTGTGTCTTTCTGCTCAGACAGAGGCTGTGGGCTGCACTGTGCTCCAGCTCCTGGCATTGCTTCACATATCCAGATGCCCAAGGGCCCGCCCTACAGAGGACTTCAGCCACCCACTCCCTCTCTGCACTGTGAGGAAGGGGGTGGGGGGCAGACCTCAAGAAGTGGGGACAAAACCTCTACGGTTCAGATAGTGGCACTGAACCTGGCAAGCAAAGATATGGCTGTAGCTGAATGAAGGGAGCCCAGCAATTCCACGGCAGCAAAGGGAAGACCTTGAGCTCTTTCTGTGGCTGGGAGGTTTGGTTACTTGGCCAAAGTCACATACTTGGATTCAGTAAGTCCAACGGTTCCTCCATCCTAAAAATGGCACTATTTGCCTGGGCCCAGATACTGGTTTAACTAAACCCTATCTAAACAGAAGGCAATTCAGAGAAGAAGAAAAAAAAAATGCTGTTTTCCAAATGTTCACAGTCTGTAACTCAATGGGTGGGGCTTAAAGGGATAAAATTTAGTGCATTCAGAAAAGAACCTGGGTGGGGTGATTTCCTGTATGGGTTCCAAAACACAAAGGGAGATCAAACCCTCCCCTAGGAAAGATTAAGATTTTTATACAGCATACATGTATTCTTCCTAATCTTTCTCTCCTAAAACTTCAGAAAGCCTATCTTCCAAAACTAGTCTTTTTGACATTGGCTTTTTTTTTTTTAATTGAGTTAACATGGTTACAATACTGTCAAGTTTACTGCACTTCTACCATCACCAGAGTGCCCCAACATACGCCACACTGCCCCTGTGTTATTTCTAGTCTGTCCTGGCAAACCCACGTTGGCAACCAGTTCTGTTTTCAGAGCCTGAGAGTTTGTTTTCATTGAACACTGTCCATTCCCTTTCTTTGTTTCTTGGTGTGCCACACTGGAGTGAGATAATCTGGCATCCATCCTTCTCCCACTGACTTATTTCACTTAATATGATTTTCTCTATTTCCTTCCAACTTGTAGCAAAAGCAATAGATCATGTTTGTAGCTGTATGGTATTCCATTGCATATACAAACACAATTTCTTTGGGGGGGGGTGATTTTGGGGCCACACCCAGTGGCGCTCAGGGTTTACTCCTGGCTCTGCAATCAGAAATTACTCCTGGCAGGTTGTAGGGATCATATGAGATGCCTGGGATCGAACCGGCTGAGTGCAAGGCAAGCATTCTACCCACTATGTTACTTCTTCAACCCTAGAACACAGCTTCTTTATCCACTCACTTGTCTAGGACACTTGAATTCTATCCAGATCTTGGTTATTGTTAATAGACCAGAAATGAACGTAGATGTATTGTCTTTTAAAATTGATGCTTTAACGTCTTGAAAGAAAAATCAGGAATCATATCAAGTGGTACTCAAGCCAGAGGTGCTCAAAAGTCATCAGAACTGCATCTACTAGTACTTGGGAGAAGAAGAAAGAGGCCATACAGGGGTTCAGAGAACTGAGGGCATGAAAGTTTTCTCCCTAGTTCCAACAATATGTTAATTTTCATTGGTCCCGTAGTTCCTCAGCTTAACCATGAGGAAAAAATAATTTCCCCAGTCTCAGATTATTTCTAAAGTTCTACTCAACTTCTGAGTGAATATTCAACAATGGATAATTAAGCAATAACTTAGAAAACAATGAATTTGGACAGATAGTCATAAAAGAACATTTCCACATAGAAAAGTGAAGAAAGGTCAAGCCTCCATAAACGAGGGACCTCTGAAGGAGGAACCACAGCTTAAATGGAAAAAAATTAAATAGTTTAATGACCACATTGTTGAGGAAGGGAGACCATTTATCAAAATAATTGGCATTAGCTGTGGTGAACATTAAAGGCAAATTGCAGGAGGCCCGAAACTCACAATTAAGTGAGAGAAAGGGGCTTTGAAGAAAAAATGTTCCTTAGGAAATACCCAGTAAGACTAGTCCTGCCTTTCATTCCACAGATTGCTCAGAGACAGCAAGTGGCATCCTTAAAGTCACCAGGTTGGCGTAGCAGCTTGAGGCACACCAGGCATCCTGAAGTTGAGAGCAACATGTGGTACAGCCTCCTGCCCACATCCCCAACGATCACCTTCTGGGCTTTAAAAGAAAGAAAAGTTTTGGAGCCAGCACACCTAACCTCAGCCAAAATCTATACTCTAGTTAGGTCCCCCACACCTCACCAGGAGTGAACCCAGAGCCAAGCTTAAACCCTGAGCACTGCTGGGTACGGCCCCAAAATCAAAAATCACATTTAAAAAAATTTTTTATTTGTAAGTACTTAGATTTTTTCTGTTTATTTGTTTTTTTGTTTTTGTTTTTGGGTCACACCCAGTTGCACTCAGAGATTACTCCTGGCTCTGTGCTCAGAAATCACTCCTGATAGGCTCAGGGGACCATATGGGATGCCGGGATTTAAACCACCATCTGTCCAGAATCAGCTGCAAGCAAAGAAAACGCCCTACTGCTGTGCTATGTCTCCAGTCCCCAAAGTACTTATATTTTATTGTAACTGTAAAATATTTTATTTATAATTATATTCATATAATTATTTTAATAATAATACAAAAACACATAAGTGGAGCTAGGGATGGTACAACTTGTAGATGTGTGGCCTGAATTCCATCCCAGCATGGTGGAAAAATTAAAAGAGCAAAGTTTAGGTCCTGTCATTTCCCACAATAAATTTGTTTTTTTAGGGACCAGAGAATACAGAGGACAAAGTGCCTGACTCCCACGTGATCTTTGGCATCCCATATGGTCTCCAAGCCTTGCCAAGAGTGATCTCTGGGCACAAAACTAGGAGTAAGCCCTGAGCATAGCTGGATGTGGCACCAAAATATAAAGCAAGAAATAGACATCAATATAAAACAATAAATAAATCTGTCCTCCTTTTTGTCCTTCCCCCCAGAACCTAATAACCTGTGTTACCAACTCCTGCTTTCAAAGCAGAAATAGCTTTAGAGGCACATCAAGCAAATAAAGGAAGCTTTATGACAGGCAGATCCCAGTGAAAATAACAACAAATAATACAAAAACTCATACTTTAACATCAACACCAGCAACTTGCCCTCTGCTTCACAGATCTATGACCTTCACTGACCTCCTAGGTTCTCTATTTTCTCCTTTGCACGGGGGAGCTAAGAATACTTAGCCCAAAATGATGCAGTCACTTAATAAAATCATACAGATTATATCTAGCACAAGATCCGACACCTTTACTCAAGGCTCTGTAAACCGAGTCCGTTAGTGCCTGAGAAGAACAAAACCCAAGGCTGCAGTCATACAAATGTGCAATTTTATTTTACTTTTTTGTTTAGTTTCCACAGCCAGCTCTGCTAAGGGGAACTGTAGCTGTACTCAGGATCACTCCTGGTCATTCTCAGGTAAACCAGATGTGGTGCTAAGATTGAACCCAAATTAACCATGTGTAAGAGTCCTACTCATCGAACTATCTCTCTAGTCCCACAAAAGTGTAAGTTCTATAATATTGCCATGTAGAAGGAGAGTGTCAGAGGATGTGGCTTAAGCCAACAGGGTCTGGAAACGTTGGAAGTCTACAATGTGTGTGCGCCCAATATAAAGTTCTCTGGCATGGAAACAAATGCTAAATGGGACTCTCTGAGTCTCGAGGAACCACTGCTGAGATGCCTGGCCTCTGCCTTCACCCTGGATAGCCCTCTAGACACCCTTACTCTCTGCCCCTGAGGGCCCCCTTCCACCTCCACTGGCTGTGGTACAGAAGGACATCCACTTTGTTAAGTTTGCTCTATTTACTCAAATGAGATCATGTTTACTAAAGCTCTTTGGAAACCATAAAACCCGATGTAAATGCTGAGTTCTTTATTTAATAAAAATTTACAAGGCCTGTACTTGAAGATTTTTAATGGACCAGCAGCCTTTTATGGATTTCTCCAAAGCAAAAGGAATACACAACATGGCAAAAACCAAACCTCAATTGCTTTTCATTTTTAAATGGGTCTCAATTGATTTTTATCCCCTGGAGAACTCAGGCCTTTCACATTAGAATTGGGGGAAGAAAACTTCACATTGGAATGGGTTATCTAAAGGGAAGACAATTCCTGAGAGATGCAAAAGCAATTATGAGTAAAAGGCATCCACCATGGACAGTAAAGAGTATAGGCCAGTAATATTTGGAATCGATGGGACAACTTTTAAATCTAGTAAAATTGGATCAATCCAGATCCCAATAAAGCCAAACTAACCATTGAAGCATGTGTTCAATCTTTAGATCATTTACAAGAAGAACTTACCAAACAAGTAAAGCAGGTAAATTAGTTATCATTGCAGTACTTAAATTATACTTTTATTCAAGGGCTCTTAAAATCACTTCGTTCATACTCAACTTGGGGGCTTGAACATATTTTGCTTGTGGCAGACCTTGGTTTTATTAAGTGCATCTTATGATCCTCTGAACACCACTAGGGGCTTTCCCCTGAGCCCCCCTCCCCATGATCTGCTGGGTGTGACTAAACCCAGAATGTTCTCTGCATGAAATCCTGCCATTATCAATAGTGTAAATCATGGTACCTAACATTTTTAATAACAATGAAAAGAATCATAATCTAGAAAATGTCTCTATATTAAGACTATGGTATCCAAAAGTCAGATGTGTTGAGTTTGCTATGAGTAAAAATCATGTTAGACACTTTTGGAAGCTTACTTCTCTATTATGCAATCAGTCTTCCCATTTTTATATCCAAAGGCACTGAGGGCCCAAGACTACTCAAGACCTGGGTGCTTATTGGGTCCCAGAATTCCATCATCATAAAGCCTGATTTTGAAATGAAGCCTGAAATATGACGGTATGTCAACTGCCTTTCCTTGTCTTTCCTTATCAGGATTTTATCTTGAACACGTTTTGTATATTTAACCAGGCTACTCTCCAGCTACACTGTAGTAGAGAAGATTTTCCATCCAGTAAAGATGGCTTATTCACACACTTCCTCTGGCCAAGCTCTGGCTTCTTGTTTCAGCAGGCTCGAGCGCCAAGGATGAAAGAGATCTCTGTGTCTGGTTTTATCACAGTCGCTGACTTCACTTCTGGAAGTCCTGAACTGGCCCGATTCCCTTCAGAGGATCATTCTATAGTCCTGTTGAGTTCTGTTGAGGTCATAAACCCCTTCCTGTAGGCATCCTGCTGCCCCCTCTCTTTTTCTCACCCAGTAAGCCAAAAAGCCGTAGAGGTGGGAACAATGCCCTCATCCTCAAACACAGGGCTTGACAGGAGGGAGAAAGCTCCTCTCCTTCCTTTCACTCTGCCTCCGAAATTCCGTTTCTCATTCCCTCTGCATGTTCTCTCACCCAACAGGAAATGCTGAGAGTGCTTCCCACCCAACCCGAAACAGGAAGCACCTGAACAGCCATGGGTGTGTGTGTGTGTGTGTGTGTGTGTGTGTGTGTGTGTGTGTGTGTGTGTGTGTGTGTGTGTGTGTGTGTGTGATTGTACCAAACCCATGTGTAAGAATTCCAAAGTTGTAGACGTGTGTGTGTGTGTGTGTGTGTGTGTGTGTGATTGTACCAATCCCATGTTGTAAGAATTCCAAAGTTGAAGGCGTTTTTGGTCAGCTGAGTGCCCTCACACTCTAAGACGCTCATCCATGAACCCCACACCCACCCTGCCAATATCCTGCATGAGGTTGCAGTGACAGAATGATTTGACCTTCCCAGCACTGTTACCTAAGTTCTCACATGTTCCTCTCAATAACCCTCAGAAGTAAGACAAGATGGCTTCCTGTTTCCCTCTCTTCCCAGGGCCCAGAGACGAGCAAAAGCATGGGGGCAGGAGGGCCTCCACAGAGATTCCCCTCACCCACAGTCCTCAGCACTCACCACCACCCCGTGGTGACTCCAACCCACCCACCCCCATTTCCAGGGGCTCCCACAGGCTGTGGTCTCTAAGTGGGTCTCGGGTTTCCCTGCTGACAAGTGAAGTAACTTTCACCTGTCAAAAGCTGAAGAGAGGTGCCCCACAAATCCACATAGGCATTGCCTGTGCTTCCTTTTCTATTTCCCCCTATAGACAGTGGAACCTCTTGTAACTGGGGCAGTGCCATTTGGGCTTTATCTGCCAGGCGCTTAGCACAGTCTCCAGCACCTACTTACTAGGATTATACAAATGCTGTTTCTAGCAAATTAGTTCTGCTGATTAAAAATAATTGGCTTATGCACATGCATGCTTAGTATGTAGCTTTATTAGCAAGTATGTGCTGGGCGCTAGTCTAATAATGTTTTAAGTATCAACTAAGTTCTCTTCACAGCCTCTCAAGGGTCATCCGGCAAGGAAAGGATAAGCGGCTCACAAAAAGCAGATCAGAATTAGCAGCAGAGTGAGAACTTGAACTTGGATAGAGTGTGCGCTGGGATAACTGACCATTAACTACGCTGCCTCTCCATTGCATGTAAATTAAGTGCAGCCTTAATTAATTAACTTATCAAATTAAGTGCAGCAAATATATCACATCTCCCAGTCTCACACTCTGAGATATCTGGTCTCATTACAGACAGAAGGCTGATCTATATCGTCTAAAAGGTCAAACTCTAAAATCCTTCTGTGTCATATAACCATGATGTGATGGCACAAAACTCGCATCACCAACTTATTTTGGGCTTGTTTTATGCCATAAACAGTGATGATCAGGGTTTACTTCTAGGGCTGCATTTAGGGATCCCTTGGGACAAGCCTGAGGACCATGTGTCATGGAGGGATTGAACTAGGTTAGTTGCTTACAATGCAAGTGCCTTATCTGCTGCAATATCTCTTTGGGTCAGTACCACTAATATTTTTCACCTCAAAGAAAACAGTGGCTGCCTTTAGAACCAAAATAGATTAAAATTTAGAACCAAGAGAGGGAGGTAGAGATTTCCAAACCAAAAATAAACACAGAAACCCTCTAAACTGTGACCTACACTCCTTTCCATCCGTTCTTCTAGAAGAAGTGGAACACAGAGCGGGGATAACACCATCTTAAAAAATTATTTTCTGGGTCCATCTGGCCATCAATAAGTCAAGGAACAATAACAGAGAAGAAATATCTTGAAGGAATTCAAGTTCAAAAGCTGTGCTCTGTGTCAAACAGTGACCACTAAACAAGTGAACATGGCCCTTGGTCAGCAGCAAGTGTACCTTTCCCACTTGTCCATCACAGACTGGCCAGAGGTGGTTGATGGAATCACAATTGGAAGCACCCAAGTATGTGATGGAAAAAAGGTAACTTCCCTTTAATGAGGGGGGGGTTTACACCTAGTTGTGCTCAAGAGACCAGCGGTGCTAGTATTGGAAATGGGGCTACCACATGCAAAGCACATGCACCAATTCCGACCCACCTCCCCAGCCAAAGTGATGCCTTCTAAGGTACAGGTAATGAGGACAGACCCTCACATGTGAGGAACGGACCCGAGTCTAACCTATCACCTGGCCCCATGTCTATTCCTATCTCTCACAAGTACATGACACGCAACATGCTTCTACCAGAGCATTTAACAGAAGGCCTATAGGTCCTGCTTCTGAGAGCAGGTGCCTGTGAGTGTGAATCTACCTCCGAGATTGTTCCAACATTGTCCTCTTATGTTGAAGAAGTTGAAGGATTGAAGTCTGGTCCTAAGTCTAGTCTCATCTAAATAGAAACTCCAAAACATAAATGAGCAGGTATCCCCACCAACAACAACCAGGGTACCAAATGGTTTGCTGAAACAAGAAAGATGCCCAATCAAGCTCCTGTCCAGACTGAACTGGGTGACCTGCTTAAGCTCCCATTCCTGGCTTCTTCCTCTGGAACGGGAAAAATAGCAGTATAAAAGCCCACCTACGGGGACCCCTGCTCCCACCTCCTCCTACCCCCACCCAGCACCTACCATTTCTGACTGCCACGTACCAGTACCTGAATCTCTTGGCTTGGAATCAAAAATGTCAAAACTGAAGTCCACATGGATAAAGCCCACCCCTGCACCTGAGGTGCCCATTCTCCACTGGCCCTGGAATGTTCCTAAAACCTCATTCCAGTGGTCTGTGGGTCTTTTGTGCCCAATGCACTGGTCTTCCTTCCTCACTCTCACCTCTACACCCATGAGCTGGAGAGATAACTTCCAAAATAAACTCCCCATATTCAAACCCAAGTGAAAGGAAACAATGGTGTTTCAGAAGTGTTCAGAATCAGTGAGGACCTATGGAGGGTCCTCAGATCAAGACAGCCCACTGTGAACCTTGCTGCTGGAAGGCCAGCTAAGAGTTCAATGTGATGGCCAGAGAGTTATATGGACTTCCAACCTGGCTTCCAGGGTTACCCTGATGCCTTCTGGTGCTTTTGGAGGGAGACAGAGCAAACCAAGGGGCAGGCTGCAGCATGAGTCCCTTTCACTGGTTTTATGCTCCTGAGTGAAGCCAAGTGTGGGCATTTGTGTAATCAACTGGGCTCAGAGGGTGTCTGGCTCCATTGCCCCCTGATCTTCCCTCCCTTCCTGGTTGGGAGAAAGGGTCTCAACAAGTAGCCCTGGGTGTGTGTTTCTTGACTTCCTGGGAAGCAGCAGGGGCAGTGGAAACCCTCACCTCTTTTTTGTGCATTTTGTGCTTTTCCTCCAGTGCCACCTTAGCTGAGATGAAGCTTTTCTGCTGGTCCCACAAGGCCCTGTTGGAGCTGATCGAATGTCAGTACTGGGAACTAGGAGGAGACTATCTCAGAGAGGAGAAGTGGAGAGACAGTCTGTGCCTCGTACAGGCTTTTGTGGGCTTCCTACGGGTCTCCGAGTCTTTCATTTCTTAGAGCCCTTACTGGTGGCCACAAAACCCACACCCAAGAAAACACAAGAGCCCCCCCCACCCAGCTGTGAACTGGGCCTAGTAGGCACCATGCCTGAACAAATAAATAAGAAGTACAAGAGGGGCAGGCAGAGATGAAAACACAAACAGCACCAGCTCAGAAAGGGAAAGGGGTTCTGTGTCACTTAGGTTGGGACTAAAACATCATGGCGTGGAAGGCGTAACCCTAAAGGGAGGGAGGCTGAGTCCTGAAGCCCTCACCCCCAGGATCAATAGGATAGGCTGTGTATGGGGGTGTGGATGGGAGGGTTAAGAGCCCAAGTGCATGAAGGTTTTAAGCAGAGAATCTGAGAAGACATATTTCCATCTCAGTCCACACACCCTCTCTTTCCCCCACTCCCACATCCAGAGTGGCTCTTGGTCAGAGGTCTTGGTTGTTGGAAAGACCTTGAGCTTGCACACAGCTGACCTGAGTTTGATCTCTGACATCCCATATGGTTGCCAAGCCCTACTAGGATTGATCTCTGAGCACAGGATCAAAGATAAGCCCTGAACACCCTTGCATGTGGTCTAAAACCAAAACAAAATAATTTTTAATTTTAATTAAATAAAACTTTGCTGAGGGGCACCAGCTAAAGGAGGAAGAAAAGTCACTCCAAGATGTCATGAAATCAGGCCTGACTTATGACACTTCTGCTCCAACTTTAGGTCCTGCCTGGGTAAAGCTAGGAGCCCTCTCAGGAGCCTTAAGGGCACCTGGGAAGAGCACAGGACAGTAGAGACCATCTGAGCCAACCTCTAGATTTTCAAGAGAGGAAACAGATCCAGAGAGTAAGGCAAGCTTCTCTGGATTGCACAACACTGGGCAGTGCCAGGATATAGAGTTCTAATAGTCTACAAATTGAATAAGCTTGGGGAAAAGTCCTATAGGTGATAGGCCAGAGATGGGCAAGGCTGTACTGCCGGACTTTTTCACTCAACTCCTTTGCCGGGGAGATGAGAAACCACATGTAATCATGGTGGTGCCAATATTGGCATTAGGAGAGCTGAGGGCATGGAGGTTGAGGAAAGGAGCTTATCTGGGGCCTGGCACAGGTAAGCAAGAAAAGAGACCCAATAGCACTGACCTTCATAGCAAGGGATTAGCGTCCTGCCTTTAGCCTGGAGGTTGGATGGGATGATGTAGCAGAAGCCATGGGGCAGGATGTGGTCTGTCTCATAGTAGATATTCTTCCAGCGGTGAGCACAGGCCTAGAAGACAGAGAGATAATTCAGCATGGGCAGACAGGCAGACTCCAGAAAGTAGCAGGTATTTCTGTGGGAACAGAAGGTGTTACAAGGCAGAGGTCTCATTTTCTCTCCTACTCTGGATCGCAAGGGACCCTTTCCAACTATAGGGAACACAAGAGCAAACCCTAAGAGCTACTGGTAAAACAAAAAAAGAGTTTAAAAAGACCTAAATAGAGGAGAACAGGAGCTAGCACCTGGGCCTGGGTGTGAAGCATGGGATAAGGGAATGGATAATTGAAAGCAGGACAGCTCAGAGGATTTCTGAGTCCTCAGTTCTGAGGTCTAAGTGCTTCTTGCTGACAAGTAATAGCAGTGGGAAAGGCTGAGAGATTCTTAGAAAGAAGGGGCAACAGGCTGGTTGGGGCTAGTTGGGACTATTTGAGACTGGTTGTGGTGTTGGGACTGTTTGGGGCTCGTTGGAGCTGGTTGGAGTTAGGAAGTCATCCTGCCCCCAGGATGTCTATCTGAACAGCTGCTCTAGAAAGAGGGACAGGCAGTGTGAGACCTGATCTGCAGCTAAGAGAACTCAGCCATGGAGTGAAGACTGGGAGGACCAGAGTGGATGGGTGCATTTGATGGTAGCCTGAATCAGGGCAGGGGCCATGGTGGATAGAAGGGCGCAGGCAGACCAACAGGTCCTGAAGAAGTCCCTGGTGCAAAGAGGGCAGGAAGAAGGAAATGGAAACTGGATGAAAAGTAAGAAAACCACCTGCAACCCCACTGGGACCCCTGGCCCCCAGACCAGCCTGCCCTTGGCTGGGATCCCTCAGCCCCTAGATGCTGAGTTCCTGCTTCCAAGAATGATTGACTTCTCTTGGGTCATTGGGGAACACCTTCATATCCTCATGTAGGAAAAAAGGCTAGAAGACAGCCCCTCTGATCATTTCCCCAGCTCCTGTGTTCTTGGCCAACATCAAACTTGATCCCCAGTGGGCCAGAGCGATAGCACACAGTAGGGCGTTTGACTTGTATGTGGCTGACCCAGGACAGACCCAGGTTTGATCCCAGCATCCCGTATGGTCCCCCGAGCGTGCCAGGGGCAGTTTCTGAGCACAGAGCCAGAAGTCATCCCTGAGCATCACTAGGTGTGACCCAAAACCAAAAAACAAAAGCAAACAAACAAAAAACAACCAATCATGATCCTCATCTGCATTACCCAGGACACCAGACACCCTGAGATAATGGTTCAGAAAGGCCAGGATAGGCCCCCAAGTACCTGTAAGGGACCCCAAGGCTACAGGGCTATAGAGAATACTTGGGGGGGTCTCCTGTTTAGATTCAACATATCTATCTATCTATCTATCTATCTATCTATATATATATATGTATAATACTGAGCCTCGTTATCATGAGAAAACTGCTGATACTGTACTTCTCTAATAAATGTTCCTACAGAAACATTTCAACAAATGGATCGTTATTAGCCTGAAGTAAATGGTTGTTGATTAGTTTTAACTAGACTTACAGGCAGCAAAAGGCACAGATGCCAAGAGTTCCTTTTCCAGAGTAGTTAACAAGCATGTCCGCTCATGCGACCAAACTGTGAGCCATAGAGAGAACATTTCCACTGCTCACGGCAGCCTCTCTCTATGGGAATTGGCTGGTCCTATAGTTGCTCAGAGGAGGGTCCCCTCAAAACTGACCAAGCAGCAGAGAGGGGACCAGTAGAATAGTCCAGGACAGGGTGTGTGAAGATGAGGGAGGTTGGTCTTTGGACAGGAAGCCTCGAAGACAGACAGATCACCACGACCACCACCGCCCCACCCCATTTCCCATCATCTCTTAAACAACTTCCTTGGGGGACTTACTATTTCCCCAGCTCCTCCTCCTCTACCAGACCCTCCCATCCCTCCACACAAAGCACACTCTTCTTCAAGCACATCAGATGCTCAACTGCTTATTTTCCTTCACTCACATTTCCATCCGTATGGAGCCACCTTTGACCTCCTCTGCAACCAAGGAAGACGGTAGAGGAGGAAACTTGACAATTTTCCATTTCCCAGGTTGTAGAAACTTCACTTAAATTACAGAGACAGTAAGTACTGAAACTTGAAAGTCTCAGAGTCTTCCTTGCCTTACTAGAAAGCATTTTCCACCTTGGGTCTCCTAGTTCCCAAAGGACAAGCCAGTCAAGGCTACTCTCGGAGGCAACTATGTGTGACTATGTCCCTCTAGCCTGGCCTACAGGGCGGATGACTTTTAAAATCACCACTCAGGGTCAGTGTTTGAGGCTGGGTTCCTCTGGAACCTGGCTTTATTGTAGATAACTGAATGGCAGACTGACTGTCCACCAGCCTCAGTTTTCCAACCCATCAAGCAAATCTGGACCACTAATTAACATGGACTTGGTGAGGCAAATTAGTTGTATCTCAGTTTGCATTCAACAAAGTCTTGGCTTCTAGGGTTCAGCATGTTTTGCATTTTGGGGGCTGAGTGGACCATAAAAGAGTGACTGTCTATTGGGGCAAACTGATGCTATGAAAGGAAGGACATGGTATATTTAAAGTCTACTTTACTGTCTCCATGGCCTTGTTTTGGTTTTTAAGTGCCATAAATTATTTAAATGGTCTCTTGGAGGATTTTTCTAAAAGCCAAGCGTTGTGTTTCACAGTAAGCAAAACTAAAATTAAAGCATTCTGTAAGGTCAGAGTTCTAAGTGTCAAAGGCATTATCCAGAGGAAAAGCAACTCCCAGTATAAATTTGAAAAAGAAGAAACCGTTTAGCTCTGAATATCATTCTACATAAATGTCACTTTGACCCCTACATCCAAAAACAAAACAAAACAAAACAAAATCGTAGGGACTGTCTCCAGTGTATCCATCAATCTCTCCAAGTGAATTCTTAGAAGGGGGCAGAGAGCAGGATCGGGGAGGAAAGAATCTTCTCATGAAATAGCTACAGTCGATCAAGCTTAGAGTTCAAATATTCATAAGAACAAGGAGGGGCTTCTAGTGGCACCCCAAATCTCAAAATCTGACATAGTTCAAGTTACAAGGATTGTTTTTCCTCCCAAAAGAATAAAGAGAGAAAGAAAATAAACAATGTATTTAAAAGATGGAAAAAGTATGTCCTTCCTTGGGGTGGGGAACAGGGTGGAAAAAGGTCGCAGCCTCTCAGACTGACTCTGGCTCACCCCAAAGGCATGTGGGTCCCCAACCCTGACCTCAATCACATGCCATTACCATGGACAGAGAGCCACAGCTCCAGCTGCTGTGGATGCACGCCACACAACTGGGTCCAAGTCCTGGGCCACAGGCTTGTGCAGGGTAAGGGGAGACAAAGCATTGATAATCCTGGCCATGGCTCCCCACAGGGAAGAGGGGCTGACCTGGGTGATATGAGAAAGGGTCCTCTACAGAGCTGGAGAAACCCTACTGAGCACATTCACTTCATGGAGAGCCAATCATCTGTGCACTTTCTCATAGTAATGCTAGCAAACATTCACCAAAAAGAAAAAAGATCAATGGCTGGGAAACCAGCTCAGAAGTATAGACAAGAGATCTGTGCACAGGAACGACCTTAATCTCTGGAATTGCCTAGGGAAGTAAGGAAGGAAGGGAGAGAGGGGGGAGGGAGGAAGGAAGGAAGGAAGGAAGGAAGGAAGGAAGGAAGGAAGGAAGGAAGGAAGGAAGGAAGGAAGGAAGGAAGGAAGGAAGGAAGGAAGGAAGGAAGGAAGGAAGGAAGGAAGGAAGGAAGGAAGTTGAAGAATGAAGGGAGGGAGAAATGGATAGGTGGTTTCCAAAATGATTGAAGCAATTCTATAAAAATGGCAGAAAAAATACAAAGGGAGCCTCCCTGAATTGTCAATGAAGGGATCAACCAGGGAAATCTGGGCCTGAGGAAAGATTAGAGATCAAGAGGAGCACAGCTTGCTTATGTAGAGGAGACAGTGAAGGAAGGGACCGTGGAAACACATCCTAAAACCAAAAAGAGGGGGAAAAAAGGAGGAATGAAGGAGGGAATAGAAACCTCCAAGCCACAGGCTTGGCTAGCATTCCTTGTGCCTTGTTCTCATCAGTACCTAGGCACTTCCAGAGGATATTTGACAGAGTTTTGCCTCTGGCTCCCATCAACCAGTTAGACTTCACCACCAAAAAAAGCTGACAGCAAATCTAGTGCCTAACTGTCGTGAGGTCGGCACTCAGTAAGCACCTGTAGACACCTCAGACACAGTGTCTGGAGCTGAAGTAGACAGGAAGACACGTTCTCTGTCCCCAACAGGCCCCACACAAAGGAAGCATTTCCAGACACCAAATAACTCTCCTATGCCAGGTAATAGCATTACACAAAGTTTCTGATGGTACAAAAGAGATTAAACCTCTTCCAGACAGTTCTATTATCAGCAATGAAGACAACACACCACCAGTAACAGCGGGGTGGGGGAAATAAGCCACTCTGCCAAACAACACGTGTACCAAAAACCACCACAACTCAACAGTTGATGACTCAACTGCCCCCACTCAAAAATGGGCAAAGAGTTTGCACAGACAGTTCTCAAGAAGAGATTCAGATGGTCAGCAAACACATGAAAAAAGTATTCATTATCACCAATTGTCAGGGAAACTCAATCAAAACCAGGAAGCTCTCACTGAAGAAAATAAGCAAACACCAGAAATTAAATGTTAGTGACATTGTGGAGAAATGGAAACCGTGCCTCGATCCTCTGTTGGTGGAACCGGAAAGAGGACAGGCATTGCAAAAAAGCCAGTATGGAGGGTCCTCATAATACACATATTAAACACAGAGCCACCTTAGAATTCTGCCATCCCCCTCTTATGTTTACCTGCCAGCCATCTGAGATAGGGTCGCAAGGACATATTTGCCCAGCCATGCTCACAAGCAATATGACCACAATAAGTAAGCAGCTCAATGTCTGCTAGCAGATAAAGGAAGAAATGGGGCTTCTGGGTCCAGAGAGATAGCACAGCGGCGTTTGCCTTGCAAGCAGCCGATCCAGGACCAAAGGTGGTTGGTTCGAATCCCAGTGTCCCATATGGTCCCCCGTGCCTGCCAGGAGCTATTTCTGAGCAGACAGCCAGGAGTAACCCCTGAGCACCTCCGGGTGTGGCCCAAAAACAAAAACAAAAACAAAAGAAAGTTGAAGTTCAGGAGGTAGGATAAGTAGTAACGTATAAAGAAGTTAAAGTCTTGTATGAACCCAACCCAGGTTTTATCCCTGATACCACATGGCACACACACACCCCAAACATGACAACATTACTGGTGATCCCTAAAACCATGGCACCCTCAAGCCCTCACATTGGACCACCCAGGCTAGAATCGCCAACAGTGTTCCTGGGCCACCTGAAAACTCCATAGAAGGCTGCCCCCACACCTGGCCGAAAAAAATTAAGATAAAATTGCCAAGCAAAGGGAGTTGGAGCAGAAGTTTTTCTATGGGTAGCTTCAGTTTCATAAACTGCAAAAGGTCTAGTAATGGGTTGCCCAAGCATACACACACAGTTCATTGTTATGCTGAATACTCAGCAATGGAGAAGATGGGAAGTCAAATGCTCCATGTTTCTGGCCACAGTGAAAAACTGAAAGGATCATTGATGTCCACCTTCTCCTTCAGTAGCTTCACCTGGTAGAGGTGAATGTGACTGCATGTAGCAAATTCACACAGGGGCTCACAGAGCCCTCATGTCACATAAGCCAGCCCTCACCCACACCCCATCCTCACTGCTGTGCTTGTCCCAGAGAAACGCTTCACCAGGCTGACTTAAGAGTCATGCAGAGACTTCTAGAAACAAGCCCGACCACAGAGAGGAAAGAACCTCATGGCAGACCTCATGGCTCCAGTCTTGACACTCTCAGGAGTGGGAGCATCCGGGGTGGTGTCACCAGCTGCCCCCTCTCTATCCTAAAGCTCGACCTCAGGCCACCCAGATTCAGAGCAGACCAACTTCATCTTCTACCCTACTCCCAGTGTCTAGGGGAGCAGACGTGGCTGGCCCTCCGGGGGTCAAGGCATCCAGTCAGGGTCAGGCCACACGTCTGGAGGAATGTGGAGCCTTGGAGAGGTTCCAGGGCAGCCCAAGACAGTGATTAAATCACTAGAAATTGTAGCCAACAGCAGGATTCAGGCCCTCAACAAGACCTATGACGGTTTCCACAAGGAAGGCCCGGCAGCTCTGGGGACAGCATCCAGCTGTTTCCTCTCTGGAGGCTGACGAGAGGGACCAGCTTTGTCTGAGCCAGAAAGCAACGTGTGCAGTTGCACAGTGCTTGCCAGAGAGGAACCTGACAAATCCAGCTCCTCAGGGAGCAGAGGGAGAGATCACCAACCCATTTAGGGAAGGCTGCTCTGGACCTCCTGGATGAAATACATGCAACCCCCTCAATGTCACAGCATGCAACCAAAGGAAAGACCCAGTAAAATCACAACTAGAACTAGTCTCTATTCTTGTTTGAAGGGCACACCTGGCATATTTGGAACCATTCAGTGCCAAGAATTAAACCCACGGTTCCAGAAAGAAAGCATGTGCTATAGCCCTTTGCATCATCTTCCAGTCCCTAACTTCCTACTGCAGAGTAAGCAAGTTAAAGGAAAATCTTCACATAAAACACCAGGAAAGCCAAAAACAAATCTATGAAGGCAAAAGGTCACTCTGCTGGCTAGGGCATTTCTGGTGCAGGGGCAATGGGGCTGCCTATAGCTATTAGGGAAAACCCTCAGCCACTCTTGTGAAGTTGTGCCTGACAAAGGCACTAGTGTGAGTCTACAATAGAAAATTGTGGGTGGAAAAAGAACAGAGCAACACTCTGAAGGCATCAGGAATTCCTTGACTGTTCAGTAAGGTGAAGGTCTCTGGAAGGATCAAGTGTTTTCTCTCTGCACGGTTCCAGACAGTAGCCAGGAGGCACTTGTGGCTGTCGAGTCCTTAAAATGTGGCTAACGTGACTGAGGACTGAAATTTAAATGTCTTTTTGATAAATATGAATACACACATGTATCTGGTGGCTGAACTGTTCAGCCAGCCCATTCAAGTCTATGACCAGTCTCAATGGCAGAGACTTCCTTTCCTTTTCGTCTCCCTCCAAACACCAAACAGATAAGCAGATAGGATAAAATGTATTCCTACACCATGGGAAGCCAATAACCAATCAATGACCATTAAAATTGACATGGTTTACACTCCCCAAAATCAACAGCAACAAAATATCCAACCACCCTATCAAAACAGGGAGAAAAAAATGAAAACTTTCCCCCAAGAAAGACATACATATGGCCAACAGGCATATAAAGAAAATGGGCTCATGTCACTCAAGCTTAGGACAATGCAAATCAAAACAACAATGAGGTATCATCTTACACCAGTGAGAAAGGCTCATATCAAGAAGTCTGGTCACACGCTGTTGTGTTGGTAGGGATTTAGGGAAAGGGAGCCCTCCTTCACTGCTGGGCGTAATGTGGTCTGGTTCAGCGTTCGTGGAAAGCAATATGGAGATCTCTCAAAAAACATAGGCCCATATGTTCCAGTGATACCACTTCTTGGCATCTATCCTCCAAACACAAAAACATTCATTTGAAAGGATATATCACACCTATATTTACCACAACACTTAGGACAAGAGGTAAAATACAAAAACAACCCAAATGCCTACCTAGAACTAAATGGATCAGGAACGTGTAGTAGATATACACAATGGAATATTATGCTTCTTAAGAAAGAACAAAATCATGCAATTTTCCTCAACCTGGATGGTTGTTGTGCTGAGTGAATTCAGTCAGAAGAAAAGGGATAGATAGAGTTCAACATATATGTGGGATTTTACGGTGCTCAATAAAGTAGCAGAAAGGGCCAAAAGAAGCACAAAATAACAGATCCACAAAAATGAGTCTGGGGGTGTTGAAAAGGAGTACTGGGGTCTTTCAAGCAGGGAGTTGGGTTTACTGGTGATGGACTTAATGATGGATCTGGTACATGAAATCATGTACATGGGAAACCATCATTAACAGTTTTGTAAATCAGTGCCTCAATTTTTTTTAAAGTAGCCTGTTTTGCATAAATTGACCTCTCCACCCTGCTAAAATATATAGGAATAAGCTCCTGATCCATTCACAATGTGGATTTGTCTCCAAGTTGGAAGTGAAATAATCTTCCAGAAAAGAGCATATGGTATATTTCTATGTGTTTCCCTCACTTTGTTTTTAACTCCAGAGCATACATGAATTTCTAGAAGAAACTTAAGTAACCCATGATAACACAAATCATAACAATAGTTACCAGAGGGAGGCACTGACTAGAGGAGCTGGAGATGAGGGCAAGTAGTGTGAGTCTAAGCTCTGTGATTCTCTGCAATGTCAAGGATTTAACCCAGTGTCTCACACATACAAGGCAAGCACTCTACCGCTTCACACCTTCTGGCTCCAAGATCTGTGCATTTAGCATGAAATAATCTCAATCTAAAGAGACACATATACCCTAAATACTTAAGAATAAATGAGCTTACAAAGCTCTTTTCACACACTTGTAATTTCTTGGTCTTTTTCCTTAGTTTGGAGTTTTCTTGGGAAGAAGGAAGAATAGATCCTCACTTACAGTGCTGGAGGACACCCAGGGAATGGAGGCTCTGAGGCTTGAACTTGAGGCCTGAACGTTTGTGCTTGCCTAAAACACTTTATAATCCTTTAAACTAGCTCCCTGGCCCCCACTGTCATTTTTTGATGACCACCTCCTCAGCCTGGCAGACATAATACTGACAGATAAAGATAATAACAAGATCAACAATTTGTCTAAGCAATCACCCAGAAAAGCCTGTGCCCTTGCTGGCATGCCTCCCCCCATTTAGGGAACAAAGTCACCATGCTCAGCACACCCCCTTCCCGGGGCACCCAGAATGCCTTACCAGCACTCGGCCATCCTCCCTGGGCTGCCGGGCCAGGCTGACCCCCATCCACTCATCATCACGATCTTCTTTGCAGGTCTTCCCACAGGATGTGCCCCGACTCTTCCCTGGAAGCACAAAGAGAGAGAGGAGAGAAAGAGAGAGAGAAGCCTGGTTTGATTTGGACCGGGACTCAGCTGCCTGATTTTCAAAGGGGTGAGAGGTATATCTATGGCCCCAAAGGTCTGTGAGGGCAGGAGAGAAAAAGAGGAGCATGCAACGAAGTGCAAATCAACTCCACAGGGGCCTCTGCACAGCCCTCATCATCACAGGAGACTTGAGGAAGGGGTTCCTGTGGAGAGTTCCTGGAGGACAGGTGATGCCTGTCCTAATTTTTATTCTACTAAAAAAAAAAAAAAAAACCGAGACAATGTTTTTTTTAAAAATATGGTTAATTATAGGGTCAGAGTGGTGGCACAAGCAGTAAGGCATCTGCCTTGCGCATGCTAGCCTAGGACGGACAGCGTTTTGATCCCCCAGGCTCCCATATGGTCCCCCAAGCCAGGAACAATTTCTGAGCACATAGCTAGGAGTAACCCCTGAGCATCACAGGGTGTGGCCCAAAGAACAAATTAGAAGGACTCTGGTGGAAGTAAGGACCTGAAGTAGCAGAACAAATCAACTCCTATTTGAACATCTCATACTTTGCCTAACTGGCTGCCTCAATGGTCTCAGTTATTTAGGGTCATCCTAGGGAGGCAGACACCTTAATTCTGATTTTACAGGTGAGAAAATCATGGCAAAGAGATTATAAGACATGCCCAATAAATGGCAATATACAATGGGCAGAGTTGGGCTTTGACTCTAAACACTCATGTGTCTCGCATGAGGCCAGAGTGTTTCTCACCAGGCCTTCCTTAATCATCTCTTTCCTACTCAGAACAGAAATCCTAAGACTTGTTTGTTTGTTTTTAAACTTATTTATCAATTGATTGATTGGTTTTTGGGCCACAACCATCAGCGCTCAGGGGTGACTCCTGGCTCTATGCTCAGAAATCGCTCCTGACAGGCTCAGGGGACCATATGGGACTCTGGGAATCAAATGGGTTCCTCCTAGGTTGGCCACATGCAAGGCAAATGCTGATATCTCTGTGGCCCCAGAAACCCTAAGACTTGTTTAGTGGCTTCACTTTACTCACCTAGATAAAATCTCAACACTTTACCCTGGTTTGTGGGTCCTGTGGGATGTAGCCCCAGTTCACTCCAACTGTTCATCAGGTGCCTCCCAATGCTCAGTAACAGGTAATCAAAACATAATGACTGGTGTGGGGCCAGAGAGGTAGCAGAGTGGTGGGGCGTTTGCCTTGTATGCATCTGACCCGGGAGGCACCCGTTCAATTCCCAGCATCCCATATGTTCCCCCAGCCTGCCAGGAGTGATTTCTGAGTGCAGAGCCAAGAGTGACCCCTGAGCTCCCTGAGTGTGGCCCAGAAACCAATCAATCAATCAATGAATCAATCAATAAATAAAGTTTTAAAAAAACATAATGAATGGTGGAGAAAGAGAAGAAGGAAGGGAAGGAAAGAAGGAAGAGAGGTAGAGAGGAAGAGGAAGGGAGGAAGGAAAGAAGAGGAAGGAAGGGAAGAAGAAAGGAAGAAGGGCATGGAGGAAGAGAGGGAGGAAAGGAGGGAGGGAGGGATGAAGCTACTCACCTCGGGCCATGTCCAGTTCGGTGCATCTCCGGTCCGGGTTGGTGTGGATTCGGCACTTAAATACAGCCCCGGGGGACTTTACTGAGGTGCTGTACTTGGACTCTGCCTTTGGTGCACCCACAAGAATCCTGTATTTCAGGAAACAGTCATTGTGTCACTACCCAACATCAGGCAGAGAAATCCCATTCAGTCCCTATCCCAGCAGGGTGGACTGTCTACAGGCTCCACGGAAAAGTAAACAAGAGCAGCACGGAGCCAGAGCACTGCGGGCTGGGGGACAGCAGTGTGCTCAGGGAGGGCCCCTCCAGTGCGACCCTCAGACTCTCCCCAGAGTCATTTAAAGTTGAAAAGGGTTGAGAACACAAACAGCAGGTTCCTCTCCAGAACACCATTAAGAATTGCAAATCAAGGAAAATCCAACTGCCCGCATAAAGGACCAAAGACTTAAGAAGATCCAAGTAGATTATGGTGGGTTTTTGTTTTTAAGTTTTTCATGATTGGCTTTTAGTCAAGCGATATTCCAACACCTGTCCCTTCACCAGTGAAGAATTCCTATGACCAGTTCCCTCCAGTTCCCCTCCTCACCCAACCATGCCTCTATTGCTCTCTCTCTCTCTCTCTCTCTCTCTCTCTCTCTCTCTCTCTCTCTCTCTCTCTCCCCTCTCTCTCCTCTCTCTCTCTTTCTCTCTCCTCTCTCCTTTCTGTAGTTTGCAATATTGTTATTGAAGGGGTATCATCCACATCCCTTTATCTCCTTTCAGCACCAGTTCTTGTCCAGAGTGACCATTTCCAGCCATCTTTGTCATCGTGGTCCTGTCTCTGTCTTAACTGCACTCCCGCCACTTTGTGGCAATCTTCCTACCATGGACCTGTCCTTGTGGCCACGTCTCTATTGTCTTTGGGTATTATTACTATACTATGTTTTAGTTTTAAACAAACATGTAGCCCATTAAAAAGAGGTGCTCAACTATATTCATTAGAAAAACTCAAATGAAATGACACTTCTCACCAACTAAAAGACTAGAACCACAATTGAAGTCTCAAATACTGGCAAGGTCTTGGAGCAGACAGCCCCACAATGGTGGACAGTATTCTGGTCACTCTGGAAAACCCTCCAATCGCTTCCAATAAGACAAAATAAGGGCCTATCATGTGACCCATCAATACTTGTTACAGGAAGATACTCAACAGAAATACAGTTAGGAGACATCTACCAAAGTGTTCACAGCTGAATAGTATGGCCAAACCCTAGAAGAAGCTCAAAGTCCCATAGTGCTAAGAGGCTGCAAAAATTGTAGCATAGGCATGGAAACATTCTATGCAACAACAGAGATCACTTTCTTAAAAACTCAACAAAAACCACATGGAGAAGTCTCACAAATATAACAGTGAGCAAAGAATGGCAGAGAACAGCACTCTAAAAGTCAGGAGCAGAAGAAATGTTACTAGCTAAGGTCAGAGATCATGACCAAAGGTGGTGCCTGGTGAGAGAAAGTTTTCTGATGATCTTTTACACAAATTATGCAGTGTTAACACCTCTGAGCATCAATTTGCTCCTCAATACTGCTGGGTGGGACCCCAAAATCAAAAGTTAATTAAATATAAATTAGAATGTGGAGATGCAGCCGTCAGGAAAAATGAAGTCATGAAATTTTCCTAAACATGATGGACATGGAAACTACTGTGCTGAATGATAGACACAGAGTAGTCTCACTCATCTGTGGGATTTAAGAAAAATAAAAAACAATCTGATAATATTGCCCAGAGACAATAGAGATGAGGTTTGAAAAGAACCAACCCATGGTATGAAGCTTACCACAAAGAGTGGTAAGTTAAGTTAGAGAAATAATTGCACCAACATCTATCATGACAATGATAGTAAGTGAGAAAAATAGATTGCCTGTTTTGATTACTGGCAGGAGGGTGGGGGAGGAAAGAGATGAGGGCACTGGTGGTGGGAAGGTTGCATTGTGAAGGGGTGAGTTCTTTTTTATGACTGAACCCCAATTATAAACATGTTTGTAATCATGGTGCTTAAATAAAGATTAAAAAAAAAGAAAAGATAAATCTGGAGATTCCACATTCCTCCTCTTGTCTCTTTCCTCCCTCCCTACACCATACACACACACACACACACACACACACACACACACACACACACACACACACACACCTTACACATCGAGGGGAAGGAAAGACTGAGGAGTTGAGCACTATAAACTGCTTCCTCTAACCCAAGGCAACCCAGAGAAAACCCAAAGCAAGAAAGCAACTCTGCCTCCTTCATCATGAGCTAGGAAACTACCTTGGATAGAAGCCTGGCCCAGGAGGTCCCCTTCCCACAGAAAGGAAAGAGCAAGAAACCGCAGGAAGGCAGAAGAGACACATGTCTGGGGGTGCCCAGAGAGGCAGTGAGTCCCCTCCCAAATCTACAAGGACACTGCAGATGTGTGCCTCTAGGTAGTTTGTCAGCGGGAGAGTTAGAGCAAACCACTTCCCTGCCAGCCCATGGGGAGTGGGAACAAGGACTTGAACAATAAGACCTGAATTGTAAGACACAGGACCCCAGGACCCTCCAGGTGCCGGGCGACAGGCTGGAGTCCCTGCCTCGGTGAGGACAGCTGCACCTCCCCAGCCATGTCAACTTCTGAATGTGAAAAAAGCACAATCCACAAGTTCCTTCAAGCACCGCCAGGAGTAATTCCTAAGTGCAGAGCCAGAAGTAACCCCTGAGTGCTACTGGGATGACCCCAAAACTAAAAAATAAAATCACAAGAAATAAAGCAAGGGTGGGAATTCATCATGTATAAAAGAGGAGAAGTGGTTGTATTAAAGAGTCTGGGTCCCTCAAATTGCCCTCGGAAGACTGAAAGTTTCAGACAGAGACACAGCACCCAACTTTCAGACCCAGGTTCCTGATTTGTCTGAGCAAGGTGGGCCCTTGTCCTCCCAGCAGAGACTGAATGGACCTGTGCCCTTCTTATACTTGCCAAACCTCAAGTACTCATGCAGTGGTTCCAACTGCCCCTGACTGGGCTGAACCACCCTCAGATTCAAACACTTCTTTTGAGACTTGGAGGCTGTTTTCCCCAAACCCTGTGTTGCAGAAATGAAGTAGAAGATAAGGCACACGTGTGCTACCCTTTGTAGATGGGGCCTGTGTCTGTCTTCACAGAGCACCGTGGCTTCCTCTGCGGACTGGCACTGCTTTCAGCTGAGGACAGCTGATAACTTTGTCTCCTCTGAAGTCACTTCCACTGGCCACTCGCCAGGCTGGTCCCAGGTGACAGCACAGTGGCCCAGCGCTCAGGAGAAGCCCCTGCAAAGACCATCAGCATTTCTCTCATCCTGAGCTACAAGGAGACACCAGTCCCTACCCAGCCACTTTATTTTATTTTCATTTAAATATTTACTTAATTGACTTTATTATTAATTATCTCTTTATTTAGGCATCCTAATTATATGTGTTTTAGTTATAAAAAAAGAATACCTCCCTTCACCAGTTGAACCTTCCCACCACCAATGCCTCCATCTTCCTCTTCCCCCGTCCCCTGCCTGTTATGGAGACAGGCATTCTACTTCTCTCACTCACTAACATTATCATGATAGTTGTCAGTGTAGTTATTTCTCTAACTGAACTCACCACTCTTTGTGGTAAGCTTCATATCATGGGCTGTCCTTCCAGTCCTCATCTCTATTGTCTCTGGATGTTAATACAATACTGTCTTTTTTTCTTAAGTCCCACAGATGAATGAGACTATTCTGTGTCTATTTCTCTCCCTCAGACTTATTTCACTTAGCATGATAGTTTCCATGTCCATCCATGTATAGGAAAATTTCATGACTTCATTGTTCCTGACAGCTGCATGGTATTCCATTGTATAGACATACCACAGTTTCTTTAGATACTCGTCTGTTGTCAGGCATCTGTGTTGTTTCCAGATTCTGACTATTGTAAATAGTGCTGCAATGAATACTTTAAATGCCCTCTGAAAACCATGATGCCCCCCATGAGACAGATATTTATTCCTCTCCTATAAGTCACCATGAAAACCTGCCCTGTGGATCCTGGGTTAGTCTTATGAGGACCACAAAATACTATAGAGGGACACAGTAGAAGACTGAGGGAGCAACCAGTAGATTGCAGGCAGTGGGGGGGAATACAGGAAAGAAATAGGGTCAGGAGGACACAGTGTGAAAGGCTGAGAAATGAAAGGCCTGAGCGCTGGCACCAAGAGGCTCCCATCTAAATTCAGAGTCTTCCCTTCACTTGAATCCAAGGATTGTCCTCAGCCCTGAGCTTTAGAACACCTGAGAGCAGCTCTGATACAGATACAGGCATACACTGGGGCAGTGCATGTCTGGGGATGCTAGGAGGACCAGGGATGGAACCCAGGACTCCCACGTGTGAAGGATGTGCTCCAACCCTTTGAACCATCTCCCAGAAAGCATTTTTGGGGGAAGGAGTCCACACCCAGTCGTGTTCAGGGATTACTCCCAGCTTGACACTCAGGAACCACCCGTGGTAGGCTTGAGGAACCATATGAGATACCAGAAATAGAACCCAAGTCTGCAGCGTGCCAGCCAAATACACTACCCACTGTGCTATCGCTCCAGCCCCAGCCAGAAAACTTTTTTAATTGGTGTTTCCCTAATGGTGCTGGGGGATGGGGTGTCCCATGGTTGGGGAGCCATAGGCATTGATTCTTGGCCCAGCAGTGGAATGGGGGTTTGGGGGACAAGCAGTGCTGAGGTGGTTCAACTAAACTGCAGGCCTCAAGCACTCAAAGGACCCGAGCTATCTCCTTGCCCCAGTACCAGCATATACAAGTGCTCCAGATGTTTGCTGGCGTGCCCTAGATGCCCTCTATGGGGAGCAGAGAGGCTCTTGCATTAGGCATAGAGGAGCAGAGGGCCCCATGCTCTCCTCCAGGCCTTCCCAGCCAAGCTGCTGCAATAAAGTTTACAGGCAACACCCTCTCCTTAGCTCGGACCTCTGGGCTTCTGAGATCACCAGGACATCACAGCCCTTGGAGCAAACAGGCACTGGGTGATGCTCCCCAAAAAATGAACCATGTTTAATCATCACAGCCCAACTTTGGGAGGCACTAATGTGCTCTTGCTTCTACAGGTGGAGAAGCAGGTGGCCAGAGAAGAGCCCATTCTGATTCCCTGGTCATACCAAGTGTGGTCAACTGGACAGGCTGCAGCCAGTCAAAGGTGGTGCTCTCTCACTTACTCTGCCCACCCATATCTGCTGGAACAGGGCACCCACCGACATGGGAGACCCCTCTGTCATCAGCTACACTAGCGTGTGCCCCAGGAGACAAAGGCCTTGTGATGTTATGCTGGCTCCTGGTCAGAACTCAAGTCTGGAAGCTCTGCTGTGCCAGAGGCAGACAGGCTAGAAATAGGAGCTCCCTCACAAACAGACCAGAGTCTCGCCCACGGTCCTGTGTATGTGAGACCATCATGGTTGGCTTGAATCTACCCGACTCTTCCGAAGCTCAAGAAAGGCCTCATGTGCTCACACTGGATCACTTATGGCTTGGTGTACTCTACTGGAGTGGTAGGATATGATTGGTTTATTTTTTCCCAGGGGTTATGGGGAGGTCTTCCAAGCAAAGCTCCAGGAACCTGCGACCCACTTGGTTATAATCAGTCAATGTTGGGGTCCACCAGTCACTTAGGAGCCTCCAGGACTACACCTGCAGGGCTAGGGAACTAAGAACCTAACTCATGCCCCCCAACATGCTAAATATATACCATTGAGCTATCTCCCTTTTCAACAGATGGTAGATTTGAACCCAGGGTGACTGCATCCAGGGGCAAGACATACTTCCCAGCTCCCACCACACCACAAGTTCCCTATTGTGGTAGTTTACATGTCCCCATTTTGTACACACCACCTCCCTGGCTGGATATTGGGTAAAAGGAAGGGCACCATCAGGTTCTGGGGCCTTCACCCAGCCCCTCACATCCAAAGCAGACGTTCAGCACAACTCCTTGAGGAAGCTGGGAACAGACGGTGTCTGCGAGGCTCCTTCCCTCCCCACAAAGGCCACAGCAGACATTCCACAGGGTGCAATTATAGACGGCTGAAAGACAGCAACTGGGATGTAAAACCTTAAACCCATTAAGAATATTTTGATGTATTTGATCCCCAAAGCCAAAGCTTGCCCCAGGGACCCATGTTTCCGTTTGGGGTGCTGACAATGAGTGTCAGTATAGACTGTCTACTGGACTGCAGGAAAACCCCAAGAAGTTGCTCCACATCCTTTACAGGAGGGGTGGGAAATAGCCTTGTTTTGAGCCCAAAGTGTCAGAAACACAAGAACTACACAGGATTAAAAATCCTGCCTCTATCATGATAGGCTGTGTGCCTACAGACAGGTTTCTTAAGCGCTCTGAGCCTCAAAGTTCCTCCCTTTCAAGTGGGAGTCTGAAAATTTACACTAAGCTCCTAAATCTTCCAGTTAGACTGGTGTGGACTGAAAACTCTAGTTCCTTCTCTTAGTGGGGGCAGGTAGATTCTCCCTACCCCATCCCCACCAGTAGGACCAGTAACCCTGACTTTATCCAGCACATAAACAGCCAAGCTCCATAACTGAACCTCATCAAGCAGAACTATATTTGAAGGCTGACAGCCAAGATGGAGGTCACTCAAGCCAGTTAGGTCCATGTCTGAGAAGCCAGAAGTCACCACCTCCTATGCCGCAGTAGCTAAAGGGCACAAAATCTGACCCAAGGTGGTTACATCAAGTCATAGCCGAGTCCTAAATACTGGCTGCCTATGACCTTCCCCAGGTACCCTCCAGAATTTCTTTTTCTGCACATGCAATGGTGCTCAGTACTTACTCCTGGCTCTGTGCTCAAAAATCATGTCTTGTGGTGCTTGGGGGACCATTTGTGGTGCAGAGGACAGAACCGGGATCGGCCAGTTCTAACCAGCAAAGCAAGTGCATTTACTCCTGTACTATCTCTCTGGCCCCTCAATAGAGCTTTACATGGGAAGATCGAAAATTTTGTAGCAGAATTGGTGTTTGTAGAGATTGTAATGAGGCAACCCAGGAGAGTAGGATGGAGACATGGAACATTCCAGAAGGCACCCCTTTCTTTCTTTCTTTCCTGGCACCCCTGTGTCCATCTCAGTCAGTCTTGGTGTTTGGAGAACAGATTTTACAGCTGTGCCCTGTAGAATCATTGAATCCCTGGTCACTCATCATTCAGGCACTTTCGAAAAGAAGTATTTCCCCCAGATTGGACCACGGGGGATGGAGAAGTTTCCTCCAAGGGCTCTGCACACAGGGAGGGACTGTCCCTGTCTTTTTGACATGTTTCCCACATTGGCACGTCAGCTCAGCCTAGATGTCTTGCCAGTTCCATCACTTCTCCAGGCAGAGGCTCACATTCAGACCTCAGACCCCTCCACTGAGGGTCCCCCACTGCTGCGGTGTTTGCTGTTGCAGGAATAGCCGCATTTTATTCCCCTCAAGTGCAGAGATTGAGGGTCAAGTGGACCTGGGATTTCAAAGGCTCATTTTTCTTTCCCCTCTTGGATTCCTCTTTCACTTGTTGAGCTTCCCTTTGGCAAAGTGGAAAGTTGTGATAAAACAGTTCATTGGGTCTTGGTGGGTCTCCAAATCCACTTGGCTTAAAGGATTTGTGGTTCTCAAGGTAGCAGGAGGAGGTCTCGCCGCTCCCTCTAGTCGACGGTACATCAACTGCTGGGTGTGGCAAGGTAATGAGGCTCTTCCTTCCCTGCCTCTCTCAGGACACATGCAAGGTGCCCTGCATTAGCGGGTGGCAAAGGCCAGAAGCCTCAAGCTGCACATGCAATGTATTCTAGATAATAGACGGGCCAGGGCACCTCTCAGGCCTTCCTCCAACCGCCTCCACACTCAGCTCCAGCTGCTGCTCAGCTGTCGGAGGTACTTCAGGAAACAGCTTCCAGCACAGGCCCAGACACTGCAGCTGATCCTCACAGGGTGAGAGCATCCTCTCCTGTGTCAGGTTGCTACTCAGTTCAGACTATCCAATTTGCACGGCAGCCTACGGCAAACTGCCCAGGCCCCTTCTGTCCCCCTGTTCCTCTGCAGGTCTCCCTTCCAAGCCCCTGGCCAGTATCCTGCAGACTCCTTGTGTCTTTGCTCCCTTGGAAAGCAAAACTCAAAACTCCCACTCCTGGCAATGTCTCAATGGTGAAGGGAAACTTCAGATCAGGCTCGAGGCAGGAAGCCTCACTCACCCCCATAAACCATGTGGCTCCTGCCTACCAGGCTGCCCCAGAGGAAGGCCACTAGTCTAGAAAAGCAGGAAAGCATTACTATTGGGGATGCACGATTGCATTTCTTGTGTGTGTGTATGTATGTGTGTGATGTCACACAAATGGAACCTGGAGCTCCCAAACACAAGGCAAGTGACTTCTAGTCACTTGTGTTTTCTTTCATTTTTATTGCGACCAAAGTGAATTACAAGTCTTTCACAGTTGTATTTAAGGTACATAATGATAGTTAAATAGGGCCATTCCTACCTTGCCATAGTTCCCTGTATATCTCCCATACCTCCACCCTTCATCCCCTGGACTGCTAGGGTAACAAGTCTCTTTCGTGTATAGCTTGTTGTAGTTTGGGTCTCTTGACTCTCTTGTCATTGACTTTGATTTGGGCATTCAGGTCTGGCCATTTTTGATTTCCAGTCAATGTTCCTGAGACCTCTTGGCCCCTGGGTCCCCTCCACTTTTTTCCCTCAATTTGTAGGAATACATAGAAATATGAGTCAGAACAAGATGATTTCTCTTCTATGGTTCTATAAAATAAAAAAGGTGGGAGCCCCTGTCTAGAAGATAGAAATAGAAATAAAATTAAAGGATGAAACAAAGAAAGAAAAATAAATAAAGTAATAAAAATAAAATAATAATAAATAAAATAAATAAGCAGATGTGGCAAGTTTGGTTTTTTGGAGGAATCCTCCTAAGCAATGCTCACAAGGCCTAGAGGCCTGTCTCTATGAACCTTTAGGCAACCAGGCATGAGGCTGTGGTTCTGCTCTGGCCCTGCAGTGCCAGGATTACTGTCACCCTGGCACTACTTGGGGTTTCAAGAACTGCATTTGGGCAATGCTCTGGGGACTTTTTGATGCCAGGGATCAAACCATAGTTAGCTACATGCAAAGCAAGCACCTAACTCCTGCCCACTTCAGTTTGTTAGAGCTCCATTTTTACTCCCTGGAGAGCCAATGAGTTCTGAGAACAGGCCAGTCAGCAGGAAGCATTATTAAAAGACCATTTCCTGGGTGTGTTGTGGGGGATTGGAGCTGTGAGAAGGGCTGTTTAAGAACAGAGTGGGACTTTTTACTCTGAAAAGTTCTCCCCTGGGCAAGACAGCTGCCTCTGCCCAAGTCAACATTCAGCACTAGCTCAGAAAACAGCACCCTTAACTAGTTCTCAAGATCTCCAGGGAAACGCCCCCAGTCTCCCTAAGAAATGTTTTCTGGGCCCCTGAGAGCCTGAAGGAGTGTCTCCGCAGGCTCAGCAAGAAGCAAGATTGCAGAGTGGCACAAGCATTAAATCCCAAATGGGAGACAGAACTCCTCATCACGACCATAGCCTGGCACGGAAAGAAAGGATCAGATTGGAGAGTAGCAAAAAGCCGTGCCGGGGTCACTGGTGGTGTTTCCTCCCAAATCCTGGGGATAGGTGCTCAGGGCCTATGACTCCAGGATTCCAAATCTAAATGCTTTTGCCTTCACAAGGGCCCCTCCCTCCATTCAGGAGAGCCCAGAATGGATCAGTTTTGCCTGAAACACAAAACCACAACCTTCTCACCCATCAGACTGAGCAAAGTTTTCATTCTAATTCTCTCCCAATTAAGTTAAATCAGACTTTCCAATGGGTGGAAAGAAAGATTTGGTCTCTGTGGCTGCCCTCTCTCTCCTTTCAGCTAGATTTAATAAGCATCACCGTTTGATTTGTAGGTTGGTTGGGGCAGGGGTGGGGTTGAGCCATATCCAGCAATGCTCAGAGTCTATTGGACTCTGTGCTGAGTCGGATCATATGTAGTACAATGGTAGGCAGCATGCAAGGCAATTAACCTCTGTATTATCCTTCCACCCCAAACCCTGTCTGTTTTAGTACTTAAATAGGCCAAGAATTGACTTTTTTTATTTCCTTCCATTACCTCTTGATCACTGTGCAGCCTTTGAGAGGGGAAGTTTTGGGGGCCACACCCAACTGTGCTCAGAGCTTATTCCTGTTTCTATACTCAGGGATCACTCCTAGAAAGTTCAGGGCCCATATTTGGTGCCCAAGTCAACTATTTACAAAGCAAGCAACCTACTTTCTCTGTACTCTCTCTGGGCCCTGTATAGAGAATAAACCTCTGCTCTATAAACAGCTCTGTCCAAAACATTTTGTGATGAAAATATTATATGTTGTCCAACACAGTAGCCATTGGTCACATGTGCACAGTGAGCACTGAAATGGTAGCAAATGAATATGGAAGCTAGTTTCTGTTGTTGATTTCTGGATGAGATCTTGTCTCAGGGGGAGGCCCTCTAGGGTCGGGCTAGTTGCCCCATAAGGGAAATAGCAAAAAATGAAATGCAAAGCCCCCCAAAAGGACTCTAGGTAAAATTTCACCCCCACATAGGTTCCATAACTCTTGACCATTCACACGTCTGAGTTAAGCGCTCCTAGTCTACCTAACCCCCTCAAATCCCTCCCTCTACTTTGAGGTTTTTTGCTTATAGAATAGGTCTTTCACCTTTTTAGTTAAGCTGATTCCAAGATACTTATTTTTCTGAGGCATATTGGAGGGGTTGAACCTTATGGGCCACACTCAATGGTACAGGAAGTAGAATGTTACTCCTAACTCAGTACTCAGGGTAATTCCTGATGGTATGCTGGGGACCATGCAATGCCAAGGACCAAATCTGGATCTCCTCTTTGCAAAGCATGTGCTTCATCCATCCCTTTGAGCCAACTGCCCAGACATGGAGTTGAATTCTTAAAATTACAGCCAAATAAAATGAATATTATTCATTAACTGTGCTTTTCATTCTCAACCTTGATGCAAATTGAGGAGGCTATGTTCTTGGCACTGACTGCCTGTTATTCCTTACTGAATGATGCTCTTACAACCTTAACAAAGCAAAAGGCAGGCGATCTTGCATTTCCGGGAGCTTGTTCTGTGTCTAAGCCCTGTGATCTAAATGTGTCTCTGGAGCTGGAGCAGGAAGCTCATTGTCAGGGGGGAAGCCAGTGTACCCACCAGCTTGGACTCCAAGGCATCTGGAG
Source organism: Suncus etruscus (assembly GCF_024139225.1). Classification (NCBI taxonomy): domain Eukaryota; kingdom Metazoa; phylum Chordata; class Mammalia; order Eulipotyphla; family Soricidae; genus Suncus; species Suncus etruscus. Next base: position 3,156,060 of record NC_064867.1, read on the forward strand.
CAGAGAGAAAGGAGGGAAGGAGGGTGTGAAAGAGACACTCTGAGAGCTGGCCACTGACTAGGCTGTATTTATTTACATCACATCACAGGCTGCTACAGTGTCTGTGCTGCTGCTGAGGAACACATCCAGGTCTAAGGGAAGGAGACAGAAGTCAGCTTTGTCCGTGTTCCCTGGCACTTTGTCTATTGCTCAAAGGGTATACATAAAGCTCCCGGGATGAGGTACAGGAGAGCAGGGCATCTCTGGGCCATCAGACACTGGACAAGTGGAAGTGGAGTCATTTGCCTACTGGCAGCCCAACTGATACAGACGACTTAGATAAGAACATCTGCCTGACCCAGACATAACTCACTGCCCAGGACATGGTGACAGAGGGAGATGCAGGCCCAGTGCTGGTGTGAAAGGAAAGGGCCAGCTGTGAAGCTGCAGTCTCATAAAACTGGCACAGATGCTGGGCTCTGTTCTCGGAGCTCCAAAGAAGCAAGGTCTTCACACATCTGGGCAGCAATCCTCCCGGGACCAGGCAGCAGGGCTTGAAGGATTGGTCGGGAATGTTCAGTCATAAAACATCGCCAAGTTCTAGTTCTACTGACAACTCAGTACAAGACGCTGTATGGTCTACACCCAGGGTGCCCAAACCTCAAACCCAGTCCTGCTGCCTGCGAGCCTCTGTCCATCCCAGCACCTTCCTTCTCCCCTCCCTCATCAATACGCCCTCCCCCCTACAAACCCTACCAAGCAGCAAACATAACAGGCCACTGAAGAGTAAATTAAGCTATTCTATTTAAATTAAGCTATTATTATTCATTATTTTATGTGATAATATAATGTTATATATTAAACCTATAATAATTATTGATGATTAATTAAGCTATTCTGTTTAAATTAAGCTTTCTCTCCCCAGCAGAGAGACCCCAGAAGTCAGTTTAAATAAGTTTTTTTTCTCGCTTCAGTTATATTTTTCTTTTGTTTCTTTTGCTAAAAAATTTATTTTAGGGGCAAAGTGATAGCACAGCAGTAGGGCATTTGCCTTGCATGCAGTCAGCCTGGGACAGACCCAGACTCGATCCCCAGCATCCCATATGGTCCCTTGAAGCTGCTAGGACCAATTTCTGAGCTCAGAGCCAGGAGTAAACCTTGAGTGCTGCCAGATGTGGCCCCAAAAGAAAACAAACAAAAGTATTTTATTAAAGAACTGTGATTTTTGAAGCATGATTATGAAGATATGAGTTTTAAACATATAATGATCCAATACCAATCTTACCACTGGTGTCAATTTTCCTCCACCAAGATTCCCAGGTTCCATCCCCCTTTCCCCAAACATGCCTTGGAAGGCACATTCTAAAGTTCAGATGCTGTAGTTTGGGTCTCATGTTCTGTGTCACTGACTGTGGTTTGGCTATTCAGCTCTACCTCACTCCCACATTACTGATGGACCCAAGGCCCTGAACTCTGCTTCCCCATTACTTGCCTCTGAGAATCTTATGCTGTGGTTCTCTACTTGTGGACTTTTCACCTCTGGCCCTTGGAATACCTTGGCGGGGGGTCCAGGAGGGGGTCCTGTGGTGGCCCCTGGGAAACACTGCCCTAGATCATGCCTGGAAAATCCCCACCCACCCCCGAGCTTGCACAGACCAAAGCATTCCACTAAAGTAAATCTTCTCTTTCACTGGCACTCTGCAATTGGCCACGAAAATGCCTTCAGCCCTTCCTCTGCTCTGACCCAGCAATTCTAAGTCCAGGAATGTACTTAAAGGAAATAATTAAGGATATCCGCAAGGCTTTTCTTCCAAGGATGTTTACTGCCACTGTTGTTTATAATTGTGAGTAATTGGAAACAACCTTCGTTCCCTCAAGGAGGGCCCAGGGACTGCTGGATTAAGAGACCAACAATCGGTCACTAAGTCAGTCAACCAACCTCTGTGGACACAGTCAGGGCAAGAGCACTTTTCTGGCATGTGTGAGGTTCTGGGTTCGAACACCAATGCAACACACACACACACACACACACACACACACAGAGTAATAATAAAATAAAACTCTTTAATACAGACAAAACCGTGACTGCAGAGTTAGAGATCTATGAGCACAAGTGATAAGCCCTGAGCTGATGGTTCAATAGATTCACAGTAAATCTTTCCTCTAGAGAAACAGACTAGGAGGACATGCCTGAAGCCTCTAGCTTCAAAAGATACATGGTCCAGGAGTGACTAGTTAATCTACTGCAAAGGATGTTCACTCTAGAGTTGACTGTGGAAGGGAGAGCCAGAAAAAGTCTAGGAAGAAGAATCAATGAAAAACTAGCAGGAGGACAGAAAACATGGAGCTCAGTTACAGCTAAGCCAAAACCAGTACAGTGGAGGAAAAAAATAACAAAATTTGCTGAATAAATAGAGGGCAGGAGAGAATGCAGGTGGCTGAGCGTATATTCAGATTGCAGAAAGTACTATTTAATCGCAGCACCTGAGCAACCTCGAGGTGCAAGCCTAAATATATTTTTAATTTTGTAAGATATGGATCAAGGAGTTAGTTCAAGATTTATATATATATATATATATATGTATAAATATATATTTAAATATATATTTATATATAAGGCATGGATTACATACACAACAACACATACTCCCCCAAGCATCCTAAAGTGCGACTCCTGTGAAGGTGCCCAGCACAGCTGGTGATGGTCTCTGGCATCAAAAGGCCCCAACAGCCCTAACCTTCTTGGCCTTATACTGTTCAGGATGGGCCAGCACCCTCCTGAGCACTGTTCTGGAGGCCTTCCCCAAAGAAGAGAGGGCAGCATTCCAGAAGGAGATGACTTTTCTCAAGATTGCACTCAGAACAACAGCCTGGCAACCTAGGACTGACTGGCACCTGGGTCACTCCACTCTCCCAGGTCAACCTCAGGTGACACCCTCCTTCCCTGCTCAAATAGAACAGCAGGTGGAGGACCTTTCCCTCCTGACCAGTACTCTGCGCTTCCTCTCCTGTGGATCTCAGCATTGCGACCACTTAAACTAGGTCCATTCTACCCCTTGGGGAGAGCCCTGGCACCTGTGCCTCCAGCTCACAGCCCTTCCATGCCCCAAGCAAATGGCCTGCAGTGTCCACCCCCCCCAGAATATTCCTATCCCCTACTCAGTGTCCTTTCTATGCCTTTTCTTCCCACTGTTGGGAGTTGTGACTTTAGGAGGACTTTCAAAGCAAGATGTCCTGGGAGAAAGTGCTCCAGACTGAACCATGTTGGTTTGTGAAGAGCTGTCTGGTCTTTTAAATCTAAGTTTACTGTTAGTAAAAGAGCTCTCCCTGCCCATACATAATGTAGGCCTTGCGGGGGGCCTCTATGTTGCCCAGCTTGGGTCAGAAGATCCGGGCAGGGGTGTGGTGTGGAAGCGATGTCTGGTCCAGTCCACATGACAACTGTCCCTTTTAAAATCATGATGCTGGGCTGGTAAAACCCCACTGGGGTGGTGGGCTGGCTTCTAGGCTTCTATCCCTGGGACCTTATTTGGAGGAGATTCTGCCCCTTGGACCTTGTCTGGGGGGGTCTCCCCTAGGAGAGAGCCTGGGGGCTGGCTGTCAGGTGCCCCTTGTGCTGGAGAAGGAAGCAGCGGGGAACTGGGCAGTCTCCCCCTGGCTGGACGGATTGAGGGGGAGACTCTCCAGGCGAGTAAGGGGGGGCCTCCTGAGTCTCCCCAAACCATTATCTGCTCTCCCACCCTGGAGTTTCCAGGCGAGTAAGGGGTGGGGGGCCTGCTGCGTCTCCCCAAACCGTTATCCGCTCTCCCACCCTAGAGTCCGGCTTCCCGAGGACAGCAGCGAGGGTGCCCGCCCGGCAGCTGCGGGGGTCCCGGGGTCCCCCCCAGTCCTGGACTCACCACCGCGAGCGGTCGTGGACGTGCTCGAGCACCGCGTAGCCGAAGAAGGAGGCGGCGGGGCCCTGGAAGCGCACGGGCCGCGTAGGGTCCAGGCTGTAGGCGCGCGTGGGGCCGGCCAGGGCCAGGAGCAGCAGCAGCAGCAGCGGCCCCCCGAGCCCCCCGAGCCCCCCGGGGTCCCTCCGAGCCGCCGCGGGGACGCCCATCGCTGCCTTCCCGCCCGCCGGGACCGGGACCTTCTGCGCGCTCGCTCCGAGCCAGGGCAGAGGGAGGCGCGGCGAGGCGCAAGGCGAGGCGGGGGACCCCGGGGGGCCGGCCGGGAGGAAAGGGGTGCGCGGCGCGGGAGCTCCCCCTGCGGGTCCTGGGCCGGCCGTGCGTGCTGGACACTTAGCTCAGGGTCTCCGGACGGACTAAAGAATGGAAGGCCCCCACCTTCCCAGCTGGATCCAGGTGTGGTTGGTGGCGACAGGCGCCAGAGTCCCCTGGATCCAGCTGTGGTTGGTGGTAACAGCCACCAGAGTCACCTACATGCCGCTGAGGTTGGTTAGCAACAGCCCAAAGAGTCGCCTGAATCCAGATGTGGTCAGTGACAACAGCCACAAGAGTCACTTAGATGCAGCTGTGGTCGGTGGCAACAGCCACCAGCCACCTGAAGGCAGCTGTGGTGGTGACAACAGGCCCAAGAGCCACTGGGCACGAAGAGCATCATCTAGCAGTGGTCCTCAAACTACAACCCACGAGCCAAATATTGTATTTGTTCCCGTTTTGTTTCTTCACTTCAAAATAAGATATATGCAGTGTGCATAGGAATTGTTCATAGTTTTTGTTTTGACTGTAGTCCGGGCCTCCAATGGTCTGAGGGACAGTGAACTGGTCCCCCGTTTAAAAAGTTTGAATACCATTGCTCTAGTAGAGGTCCTCAAACTTTTTAAACAGAGGGCCAGTTCACTGTCCCTCAGACCATTGGAGGGTCTGAGTATAGTAAAAACAAAACTTATGGACGAATTCTTATGCACACTGCATATATCTTATTTTGCAATGAAGAAACAAAACAAATACAATATGTGGCCCGTGGGCCATAGTTTGAGGACCACTGCTAGAGAGTCATAGCCTCTTGCAAGGGGAAAAAGGAGACGGCTCAAGGTGTGGCCTTTGACCAAGCAGCTTGAGCATAGGCTGGCTTAGAAATTCAGACCCACAGGAACACTGGGACCCCTTTCTCTGAGACACTGAGGCCAGTAGCTCAGGTCGAGCTCTCCCTCACCCCCACCCCTCGCAGCCAGACCTTTGTGGCATCTCGGACACATATTGTGCCAAAACGACAATGCCTCAGGACTCCAGAATTAGAATTGCTTAGAATCCTAAAAAACTGGAGCTCCACGGTTTGGGAGGTTTTGCGCAAATGGCGGAAGTGGATGCTGTACATGGTCCCAAAACCCGTCATGGGCATTACAGAATGTAGCCCCAAGTTCCAACCCCAGCACCAGCATGGCAAAGGGATGATTTGGGGTCCCTAGCTCTGGACTATAGAATCCCCATACCTTGGGGCCCAGCCAGTTTGGCTCCGGGTCACCAGGAGTGGCACAGTGGCCCCTGAGCATTGCTTGGGAGTCACCAGAATACCTAAACTATCCATTAAACAGTAACCCCTCTTTCCCTCCCTTCCCCAACCACTTATCACATGAGGGAAATCACAGTATTTACCATTTTGTGGCCGTCTTATTCTACTCAGCAATGTCCTCAGAGTTCTTTAACATGTTCCAGTTGATTATTTCCTTGCGCATGTCCCATTTTCTTTATTTTTTAGCCTTCAGGGACCTCCGACTTGCTTCCATCTTCTGGCTACGTAAATAATAGATGTTCTCGACCACGAAGTTACATATACAGATATGTGTCCAGGCCTCTGCCTTCCATTTTGGGGTTATAAACCAGAGCACAATAGTTGGAACGGATAGTTTAATTTCTAATGTAGGGTAGGACTCCTAAATAATGCTCAGTGTCTCGGAAGTGTGGAGAGTCACTCCCTGTGATACCCCAGGTTTTGTAGACAGCTTACTTCTGACACGCCATCATGTTGATTCTTGTAGTGCTGTGCCATTTTGGCACGCCCACAGGCTTTAGAGCATTCAAGTTTCCCTACATGTTCACATCACGTATGAGTGTCTGGTATAGTGTGTGCTAGGTATATATCTGCATGTGGCGTGTATGTGTGAGGTGTGGTATATGGCGTGTAAAAGGTGTGTCTGTATATATGTGCAGTATGTGGTGTGTCTGCATATATGTGCTTGTATGGAATGTGTGTGGTGTGATGTGTGTCTGTGTGTGACTAGATGTGTTTGCTTATGGAATTTCTATATGTGTCTGTGTATGGTTTGTGTTTATATATGTGCATCTCTGTATGTTTCTGTGTGGTGGTGGCTGCATGTCTAGTGTGTCTGTGTATGTCTCGAGGGACATGTCTGTGGTATAATGTGGTATGATCTGTGGCTCAGGGAGGGCGGTAGGATACCCCACCATTAGGAAAATGGGATCTCATTGCGGCTTAATTTTCATTTCCCTAATGCTCTGGGATGCTTGGTGTCTTACCATGTGCATGTTGACATGTTGACCATTTGTGCGCATGTCACAAAAAATGTCTACCAGTCCCTCGGTCATTTAGCAATCTGTTTATAAGTCTGATTCTGGCATTTGGCATGATGTAAGGGTTTTCTTTATTTAGCCTATGCTCTAAGTAGCTCATATGTCAAATTTTAGATCCTCTTTGTGGAACCTCTAGAAAACAATCTCCATTTTACAAAGCTAGAAAGTATGGTAGTATTCAACTAACATAAAAAATGTACAGTGTGTGAAGAGCAGTATTGGCATTGGCGCCTCAGCTCCTCTTGGAGTGAAACGAAATTGTCTATTCATATACTTTAATCTTAAATTACTTTCTTCATCAGTTAATAATCTGCCCAACTGATAAATCCAACAGGCGTCTCTTTATGAATGAATGACTTTATTAAATACATCGTGCTTTGAAAGCAGGAAAAGAGCTCGACTTGCTTTTAATGCAGACAACCTAGTCTGATTCTCAGCAGTTCCATGAGCACCAGGAGGAGAGAGCCCTGAGCACCACTGGATGTAGCACCACCCCCCTCAAAATAATCCACAAGGGCAGGGGTCACACCTGGCAGTTTTCCATCTTAACTCTTGGTTTTGCACACAGGAATCACTCCTGGCAAGTTTGAATCACCATGAGAGGTACCTGGGATAGAAACTGGCTCTACTTTGTATAAGGCAAGCACCCTACTTGCTGTATGATCATTCAGTCCCTTTTCTTCTGTTTATATTTTGTAATATATTTCTAATTGAATAAAATGTTTAATGTTGAAAAATATAACCACAAAATATACTTTATACATTATAAAATATAATATAAAGTATTATATTTTATACATTATAATCATAGGCACTTTATACATTATGTCTATTATTGACCAGAGGAAAGCCTTTTTATAGAAGTACAGCTGGAATTACAGCATCTAACTCATGTATGCAATTAAAGTGGGGGGGGCAACCCTGTTATTTGTGCCCTACCCAGTGGTGCTTAGAAATTATTTCTGGCTCTGCACTCAGGAGCCGCTCCTGGTGAGCTCTGGGAATCATATGGGATACTAAACCCTGGTTGACTGCATATGAAGCTAGTGCCCTATCAACTGTTCTATTGCTTTGGGCCTCCAAGCTATCTTCTTAGGCACAGCTCATGTCTTATATTGACTTAAAGGTTACCTCCAGAAGACCAAAATATGAATCAAAGGACGCCTGAATCAGTGCCAGGGATTAGCCTGTCATAAGAAGCTGCCTCCCCTCCCAATGACAAATAAATGAGACTTTCACACAATAAATAAATAAATAATAAATGCAGAGCTTATAGTCAGAGAGATAGTACAGCAGGTAAAGCATTTGCCTTACATGGAGTCAATCTGAGTTCAATCCTGAAAATCCATATGATCCCCCACAAGCCCTGCCAGGAGTGATTCCTCATCTTGCAGGTTCAGAAATAAGCCCTGGACACTGCCAGGTGTGCCCCCCCCAAAAAAAAGGGAAAGAAAGGAAAGAGCAGAGTGGGGAAGGGAAGGGACATAATGAAAAGGGGAAGGAAGGAAATAGAAAGGGAAGGGAAGAAAAGGAAAAGAAGGGGAGAGAAGGGGAGGGGAGAGAAGAGAAGAGAGACCTAAAGGAAAATGGACGTTTAGTGGATAGTTGCACCCTGTAGTCAAGTCCCTGCCCACAGTCCTGTCCTGTGGAGGGGCTGGCACTGCTTTCGGTTAAGGGCTCTGCCAGCAAAGGTGAAGATACCAGCCAACACATGGGAGAAAGCAGTCTCTAACCAGATGGCATTGTCATCAGGAATCCAAGAAAAATAAAGAGAGCCTCGATCACTTGTACACCTGAAAAATCATCCTCTTGAAATTTAGCTCAAAGCACTTTATGATGCCGATGCTTCTAATGTTGTCTGAGTTTACCTGTTATATAAGGCACACTTACACATGGTTTTGAAATCCAGAAAGTTCAGAAGGACAAAGACTATCACCAGACTTCAACTACTATAGCAGACAGCGACTGAAGTGAACGCTTTTCCACCGCAGCATTTCATAATCCAGAGACCAGTTTTTGTCATTATCAGATGCAGCTGGGGAGATGGGGCTGCACCGCATGCCTGGCAAGCACAAAGCCCAGAGCACCATCTAGGGGCTAGCCCTAATGGCCTCAGCGTTGGCTGAGAGGTATTGACTCCCCCAAATTAAAATACCATCAATGCTAGAAAAAACTTTACACATGTTTTTCAATATTTCCTCGCCTCTTGTTAAATGTTAAAACTAGTATGCTCTTGTCAAAGCATAAAGAATTGTAAAGGATGGTCTTTGTGGTCAGCAATTCATGGCAGTCGGTGTGGGCTTTCACGCACAAACATGTCTGGTGTGTTTGTTCATTAATATCTCCATGAGCTGGTGGCACAGCAAAATACTACAGCCAGAGAGGGCATCCTGAAACAACGGAGATGCCTCTAACACAGTTTGCAGGCTACACCCCAAGATCAAGGTGCCAGTAGGGTTGATGCCTGGGGAGGGCTCTCCTCCTGAGATGCGTGCAGTTGGCCACTTCTCACACCTGTGCCCTCAAACTCTTTCTCCCGCTCATGTCCAGACGTGTCTCTCCTTGTGTCTTCTTAGAACTCAGGTCCTAGCTGGAGAGAGTACATGGAGTGAGACACACCTTGTATGTATTTAGCTGACTCCTGTTTAATCCAAGCGCCACATGGACCCTTGAGACAGAGCTAGGAGCAGCCCCTGAGATCGGCCAAGTGTGTGGCCTCAAAATCAAATGTGTTTTAAATCTGTAATTTAAATTGAGTTTTAGTATCTCTCTGTCTTGTGATGACTAATTACCCAGCAATAGAGAATTTATAACTTCTCTTTGTATTGGTAGTGAAATGACAGGATAGATGGTTAGGGACACAGAATTGACATGCATTGGCAAGTTGGCTTCCTGAGTCAGGCCAAAGGAATCTGAGGGGACTATCCCCACCTTCCTTTTGATGGGGATAGAGCACCCACATGACCTAGTAATTCCACTTTGCAGCAGCTAGCTCCCACCCACAAAACATTAATTTGAAAAGATAACATGAGGGGCCAGAGCGCTAGCACAGTGGTAAGGCCTTTGCCTTGCATGCAGCCAACACAGGACGGACCCCAGTTAGAATCCTGACATCCCATATAGTTCCCTGAGCCTGCCAGGAGTGATTTCTGAGGGCAGATCCAGGATTAACTCCTGAGTGCCGCTGGGGGTGACCCAAAAACTAAAAAAAAAAAAAAAAAAAATCCAGGGCCGGCAAGGTGGCACTAGAGGTAAGGTGTCTGCCTTGCAAGCACTAGCCAAAGAAGGACCACGGTTCAATCCCCCGGCATCCCATATGGTCCCCCCAAGCCAGGGGCAATTTATGAGCGCTTAGCCAGGAGTAACCCCTGAGCATCAAACGGGTGTGGCCCGAAAAACAAAAAAAAAAAAAAATCCGAAATGATATATGAGCACCTATGTTTATGGCAACATTAAGTACTACAATCAGTAAAAGGAAATAGCCCAAGTACTAAATGATAGACGAATGAATAATGAAGTCATGGACTAGATACACAATGGAATATTATGCAGCTCTAAGAAAATATGACATCTTGTAATTTGGTGCAAGATGGACAGAACTTGAGAGCAATATGTTAAGTGAAATAAACCAGAAAGAGGATAAGTACTAAATGATCTTACTCATCTATGGCATATTGAGTGATGATTTCAGATTTGGTTTTTGAGCACAAATCTGAAGTTCCAAATGGGGAGGTGGAATGAGGAGGAAGAGAATAAAGTAATAAAGAATAAATTACATAATTACAATGCTGGGTGGGTCAGAGAAATAGCACAGAGATAGGGCACTTGCCTTATGCATAACTGATCCTGGTTCCTGATCCCTGCATTCCATATGGCACTCTGAGCTTGTCAGCTGTGATTCCTGGTTACAGATCCAGGAGTAACCCCTGAGTACAGCTGGATGTGATGTGTCCCCTCCAAAGAAGACAAACAGAAAAGACAATGATGAAGAATTTGGAGCACCTTTGGTGATGATGCCAGGATAAGTGATCTTATATAATAAAATCTTAGAAGTTATCACTACTGTAATCATGCTACCTAAATTCAATTATTTTTTGTTTGGGGGCCACACCCAGGGGCACTCAGAGGTTACTCTTGGCTCTGTGTTCAGAAATCACTCCTGACAGGCTCAGGGGACCATATGAGATGCCAGAGATCAAATCCGGGGCAGGCCACATGCAAGACAAATGCCCTATTTGCTGTGTTATTGCTCCAGTCCCCTAAATACAATTTTTAAAGTAAACAAAAATGCATTGTACAGGGCCAGAGTGGTGGCACAGGGCATAAGGCTTCTGCCCTGTGCTTGCTAGCCTAGGACGTACTGCGCTCTGATTTCCCCAGCGTCCCATATGGTCCTCCAAGCCAGGGAGTGATTTGAGTGCATAGCCAGGAGTAACCCCTGAGAGTCACCAGGTGTGGCCCAAGAACCAAAAAAAAAAAAAAAAAGCAACATATAGGGGATTGAGAGATAGCACAGCAGTAGGGCATTTACCTTGCATGCAACTGATACAGGACAGATGGTATCCCATATGGACCCCCCAAGCCTGCTGGGAGCGATTTCTGAGCACAGAGCCAAGAGTAACCCATGAGCACTGCCGGGTGTGACCCAAAAACCAAAAAATATAAATAAATAAATAAATAAATAAATAAATAAATAAAAGCAACATATAAACAAAATAGTATAGATTGCCAGAGAGTAATCTATAAAGATTTGTAAATCTATACAAATCTACAAATCTACAATTTGTAAAGTCAAGTCAAAGAACTTTTCAGAAGGTACCTCAGATTTCAAAAATATAAAATGGAAGTTAAGAGATGTGAAGGGAGGGTGTTCTGTTTGTGACTGTAACCCAACTATGATCATGTTACTTAAATAAAAAATATTTAAAAAAAAAAAAAGAAATGTGGAATAAAAATTAAACTTTTGTAAAATCAAAACTTGACATTCTTCAAAAGATACTTGTTAAGACATCACATAGCCACAGTCCAGTTAGTGGCACAGGACTTCACAGCCTCCTGACTAATCTCAGAAGAGAATCCAAGCTGATGAAACTTAGTTACTCTGTTCTTTGGGCTGAACACTGGGCCACCTTAGCAAGGGGACAGGCTGAGAATCATCCCAGTTCCACAATCCTGGAGCTCCTGGAATTCCTGGAGCATGTGGCTGCATAAGCATGCACATGACATGTCCAAATTCCACAAGACTGACAGCCCAGAGCATACAGAAAAAATGAGATGAGAAAGTAGTGTAGAAGCCCACTATGCTCAAAAAACAAACACAATAACCCACAAGGTTCGGTTAGCAACAAACAGCTCAGAAAATACGCAATGACTTTAATGATGCCATTGGGAGCTATCACAATGTTCACAACTTTTCTTTACAGAATTGTTTTTTGATGATTCCACTTACTATTTTGTTTTGACAAGCAATATAAAATAAATTATTTAGTGCCTGCCAAAGGAGCAGACTTGGCAGGGTAGGAAACTGGGAACAATGATGAAGGGAAAGTTACGCTGGTGACAGGATTGGTGCTAGATCATTGATTGCCCAAAACGACTGTATTATTAACAACCTTGTAAGTCACAGAGTTTAAGCTTTTCTTAAGATACCATTAGTCTAGGATGATAATACAACAGGTAGGGCATTTGCCTTGCATGTGGTCAACTGGGTTCGATTATTGGCATCCCATCTGGTCCCCTGAGCCTGCCAGGGTGATTTCTGAGCACAGAGCCAAGAGTAACACAAATGCCACTGGGTGTGAACCCCGCCCCCAATTCACTAATTAAGATACTGTTAAGAGAATGAAAATACGATCCAGGTCTTGAAGAAAGCATAATCGCAAAGCATATTTCTATTAAAATGCTTTATCAAAATTTTTAAAAAAATACCCTAAAAACTCAAATTCTTGCAAAACATTTGGACTGAAGAGGTATGTATATAGTAAACAAACACATGAAAACACAGTCAATGTTATTAGTCCTTAGAGAAACACAAATAAAAACCATAAGCAATTTTATAACATTTTTTGACATATTAGAATGGCAAAAAATTAAAAGTCTGACTATAACAGCTACAGGGAAAGATGTAGAAGAAATGGAACTCTCAATTTCTACTGATGAATGTAAAATGGCAGAAATATTTTGGAAAATAATTACTTAGTAATTTAAAATATATAACCAAAATATAATTTAGGCATTCTACTCATGAGTACTTATCAAGAAAAAGAAAGATAATGTCATGCAAAGGGTTGGCCACAGATGTTCATAGTAACTTAGCTGAACAGAACTGGGAACGGCCCAAATGTCTGTCTGTAGATGATCAGATAAACCATATGGGGCATCATCATACAAAGGAACAGTACTTCATATCATAAAGGAATAAGCATTCAATAACAAGAATGAATCTCAAAATAATTATGCCTGTACAAGATGGCAGACTGAAAAAAAGTACACGGTGAATTATTCCATTTACATAAAAACCCTAAAAAGCGCAATCAACCAGCAGTGACAGAATGCAGATAAGTGGGTGTCTAGGATGGAGCATAGAATTACAAAGGACTGGAAAAGATTTGGGGGAACAAGGGATATGACTATCTCAATTGTGGTGATGCTGTCTGAGGCTCGACGTATGGCAAAACTCAGTAAGTTGTATAATTTCAATATATACAGTTTATAACAATGATGCCTTCACAAAGCTGTTACTGTGTAAAGTTTTATTTTCTTTTGGAATAAATCTTCTATATGTAGCAGCATTGCTCAGATCTATCTGATCAAGACCTTTGCCACCTGCTCAGGTCTTCTTCCTTTATGCCAGGATTGACAGAAAGGCCTCAGAGGGACCCTGGCCACTCCCCTATAAGGTTCTGTGCCTTCCAGGAATGACGAATGCTCTCAGAAGTCTTCATTTTCTCATCTGTAAAATGGTACTGTGGTCAGGATTCAATTAGTGAATGTCAAATGCTTGCCAGAAAGTAGACTCTGGAAAACTTCAAACCGCAACCACCCCAAAATTAAACTAGCCATATTTCTGGTTCCCCCAATTGCATTAACTTTATTTTTAACTAACGAAACCAGCATTCAGTCATCTTGAGTCCAAAGGCCCAAAGGGAAGCTGTTGAAATGCTTAGCTCTGCCCATCTGCTCTGCATTAGCTAGTCTTCCTCTGTTTATTATTCCTGGTGTTAAATCTCCTCCAATTCTTGTGTGAAAAGTTCAGACACACAATAACCTCTTTATCACATTTTCAGAATCGAGGCCTGCTCTGCAAAGTTTACACCTTTCTCTTGTTTCCATTGTTTTCTTGTGGAATTGAAATTCTGAAAAAGGCATTTGGAGCACTTTTCTGGAAAAAAAAATCTATGTATAAACTGAATGCAGAGAAATATCAAAGAATGAACATGAGATGTCAGAAGAATTCCAACTGCATGGAGTAGGTGCTGTGTTCTTCACCAGGATGATCAAGAGATAAGGGGTCAGGTTTTCATTTCTTTATCCCTATTGTTTAGGGGTCAAAGTGGAATACTAGAAATAAGAGAAACAGAAGTTGGCTGGTATTTTTACGTTATAAAAATATTTCCCAGGGGGCTGGAGAGGTGGCCCTAAAGGTAAGGCATCTGCCTTGCAAGCGCTAGCCTATGACTAACAGCAGTTCGATCCCCTGGCGTCCCATATGGTCCCCCAAAGCCAGGGGTGATTTCTGAGCGCATAGCCAGAATAAACCCTGAGCCTCAAACAGATGTGGCCCAAAACAAACGAACAAACAAAAAATTTCTCAGAGCATGACTGGAGAGATAGTACAGACACATACCTTGCTTGTGGTACAGACACATACCTTGCTTGTGGCCTCCAAGTTCAATTCCCAGCATCCTGGATGGTTCCTTAGCCCTACCTGAGCAAAGACTCAGGATAAAGCCCTGAGCACATCTGACTGAATATGGCCCCCAAAACAAACTTCCCAGAGGCTTTAATGGATCATGGGATCACAGACAAGGCTCAAGTGACACGTGCAAGGCCCCGAGCATGATCACAAAGCCGCTTTTCTGCCACCTCCTGGACAATCACAGGATCTAGCTCTGGTAGCTCTGAACACCTACTATGTAGGCATCTAGCTAAATAAGCTTTTTTTTTTTTAAGTTTTTTTTAAACAACTTTATTAAATACATGATTGTGTTTGGGTTTCAGTCATATAAAGAACGCCACCCATCACCAGTGCAACATTCCCATCACCAATGTCCCATATCTCCCTCCTCCCCACCCAACCCCCGCCTGTACTCTAGACAGGCTTTCTATTTCCCTCGTACATTCTCATTATTAGGATAGTTCAAAACGTAGTTATTTTTCTAACTAAACTCATCCCTGTTTGTGGTGAGCTTCATGAAGTGAGCTGTAACTTCCAGCTCTTTTCTCTTTCGTGTCTGAAAGTTATTATTGTAAGAATGTCTTTCATTTTTCTTAAAACCCATAGATGAGTGAGACCATTCTGCATCTTTCTCTCTCTCTCTCTCTCTCTCTCTCTCTCTCTGACTTATTTCACTCAGCATAATAGATTCCATGTACATCCATGTATAGGAAAATTTCATGACTTCATCTCTCCTGACAGCTGCATAATATTCCATTGTGTATATGTACCACAGTTTCTTTAGCCATTCATCTGTTGAAGGGCATCTTGGCTGTTTCCAGAGTCTTGCTCTGGTAAATAGTGCTGCAATGAATATAGGTGTAAGTAAGGGATTTTTTTTATTGTATTTTTATGTTCCTAGGGTATATTCCTAGGAGTGGTATAGCTGGATTGTATGGGAGCTCGACTTCCAGTTTTTGGAGGCATCTCCATATTGCTTTCCATAAAGGTTGAACTAGACGGCATTCCCACCAGCAGTAGATAAGAGTTCCTTTCTCTCCACGTCCCCGCCAACACTGCTTGTTCTCATTCTTTGTGATGTGTGCCAATCTCTGGGATGTGAGGTGGTACCTTATAGTTGTTTTGATTTGCATCTCCCTGATGATTAGTGATGTGGAGCATTTTTTCATGTGTCTTTAGGCCATTTGTATTTCTTCTTTGTCAAAGTGTCTGTCCATTTCTTCTCCCCATTTTTTGATGGGATTAGATGTTTTTTCTTGTAAATTTCTGTCAGTGACTTGTATATTTTGGAGATTAGCCCCTTGTCTGATGGGTATTGGGTGAATAGTTTCTCCCACTCAGTGGGGGCACTATTTCTTTTGAGATGCAGAAGCTTCTTAGTTTAATATATTCCCATCTGTTAATCTCTGCTTTCACTTGCTTGGAGAGTGCAGTTTCCTCTTTGAAGATGCCTTTAGTCTCAATGTCCTGGAGTGTTTTACCTATGTGTTGTTCTATATATCTTATGGTTTCGGGTCTGATATCGAGGTCTTTCGGTCATTTGGATTTAACCTTTGTACATGATGTTAGCTGGGGCTCGTATTAGGAATGAAAAAGGAGAGATCACTACTGATATGGTAGAGATCCAAAGGGTAATCAGAAACTACTTTGAGAAACACTATGCCACTAAAAATGAAAACCTGGAAGAAATGGATACATTTTTGGACTCTTATAATCTTCCACGGTTGAATGAAGAGGATGTAGCATATCTAAACACACCCATCACTATTGAGGAAATTAAGACAGTAATCAAATGTCTGCCCAAAAACAAAAGTCCAGGCCCAGATGGATTTACTAATGAATTCTTTCAAACCTTTCAAGAGAAACTTCTACCAATCCTGGCAAGACTCTTTCATGAAATCGAAAAAATAGGAACACTTCCAAATAGCTTTTATGAAGCCAACATCACCTTGATACCTAAACCAGACAGAGATGCTACCAAAAAAAGAAAATTACAAACCAATATCGCTGATGAATGCAGATGCAAAGATCCTCAACAAAATCCTGGCAAATAGAATTCAATGCCTCATTAAGAAGATCATCCATTACGATCAAGTAGGTTTCATCCCAGGAATGCAAGGATGGTTTAACATCCGTAAATCTATCAACATAATACACAACATCAACAACAAGAAAAATAGAAATCACATGATCATATCAATAGATGCAGAGAAAGCATTTGATAAGGTCCAACACCCATTCTTGATCAAAACTCTCAGCAAGATGGGAATGGAAGGAACCTTTCTCAATATAGTTAAGGCCATCTACCACAAGCCATAGGCAAATATTGTCCTCAATGGAGAAAAACTGAAAGCCTTTCCTCTAAATTCTGGCACAAGACAAGGCTGTCCTCTCTCACCACTCCTATTCAACATAGCACTGGAAGTACTTGCTATAGTGATTAGGCAAGAAAAAGATATCAAGGGAATCCAGATAGGAAAGGAAGAAGTCAAGCTCTCGCTGTTTGCAGATGACATGATACTCTACCTAGAAAACCCTAAAGTCTCTGCAAAAAAAGCTTCTAGAAACAATAGACTCATATAGCAAGGTGGCAGGCTACAAAATTAACACACAAATATCAATGACCTTTCTGTACACCAATAGTAATAAGGATGAAATGGACATTAAGAAAACAACCCCATTCACAATAGTGCCACACAAACTCAAATATCTTGGAATCAACTTGACTAAAAATGTGAAGGACCTATACAAAGAAAACTATAAAACTCTGCTCCAAGAAATAAGAGAGGACAAGCGGAAATGGAAACACATACCCTGCTCATGGATTGGCAGGATTAACATCATCAAAATGGCAATACTCCCCAAGGCATTATACAGATTTAATGAGATCCCTCTAAAGATACCCATGACATTCTTCAAAGAAGTGTATCAGGCACTTTTGAAATTCATTTGGAACAATAAACACCCTCGAATAGCTAAAGCAATCATTGGGAAAAAGAATATGGGAGGAATTACTTTTTCCAACTTTAAACTTTACTACAAAGCAATAGATATCAAAACAGCATGGTGTTGGAATAAAGACAGGCCCTCAGATCAGTGGAATAGGCTTGAATACTCAGAGAATGTTCCCCAGACATTCAATCACCTAATTTTTCATAAAGGAGCAAGAAATACTAAATGGAGCAGGGAAAGCCTCTTCAACAAGTGGTGTTGGCACAACTGGCTAGCCACTTGCAAAAAATTAAGTAAGTTTTTTTAGCAGCAAGTATTTTGTTAACTGATAATTATAATATCCTTGACATATCTAAACAGAGTTCTGATACTTACACCTGTCTCTGCAAATTGTGTTTTGTCTTATCACTTTTGTAGAAAGATGCTGATGGGTTCAGACAATGTGGCCTTTTCAGCTTATAAAGCAGACTTCATTGAGTATGTGCACCATACTTTTGCTAAGTCCTGTTTCATTTAAGCCTTGCAGCACACTTGTGAATTAGGTCTAGAATCAACGAGAATCCTTCCTGTCACAAATGCATACGAGAAGCTCAGATTAAACAGAAGGTCCAGTAAAACCTGAGGGAAAGGGTGACATCAAAACCCTAAAAAAGTGTATCAGTCAGGTTGAATGGTGTTATGCGAACTCAATAAGTAATTCTCAAAATAGTAGTGATGTAGAGATTAATTTCTCACTGAGATGATTAGGTCAGGTTAACTTTTCTACATCCAATCTTCAGTCTTTGTTCAGCTCCAGAAGTATTGCTGGTTGCCAGAGAGCATAGTAAAAGAATTCAGGAAGGTCCCACACAAAATGTAAATTTAGCCTTGGACTTTCCAGATAGGCCAGAGCTCATCACCCATCGAAGACAGGAAAGTTCATCCACTTACCCGCCAGGAGTCTGGAGGCAAGAGCTGAAAACAGCTTGAGGTCAGACCTAGTAACACTACTATTCAGCTTTCCCCTCACCAGATGTTCAGACTAAACATACGCAACCTCTTCTCAAGAAGAAACTCAAAGTTCATAGTGGAAAGAAAATGCCTTGTATTGGGCATATATATTTTTATTATATTATATCTTATACATATTATACTTTCTCTACAACCCAAAAATCTATGAACTAAAAGCCACATTGTTAGGGTTGGAGTGATAGCACAGCAGTAGTGCATTTGCCTTTTTTGTGGCTGATCCAGGTCGGACCTCAGATCGATCCCCGGCATCCCATATGGGCCCCCAAGCCAGGAGCTATTTCTGAGTGTAAAGCCAGGAGTAACCCCTGAGTGTCACTGATTGTGGCCCAAAAACCAAAATATATATAGTCACATTATCTGAACCCATCCAGTAATACATAATGTCCATCTTCCACAAAAGTGACATGGTATACTAACAGGCAAAATACAATTGGAAGACACAGTTACAAATATCAGAACTTCGTTTAGATATAGTAGGGATGTTGTGATTATCAGTTTAAAATAACTGATTGGATGTGGAGTAATAGTACAATGAGTAGGGAGTTCATTTTGCATGCAGTTAACCCAAATTAGATCTCTTTTGCCCCTTATCACCTGAATCCTTCAGGGGATAGATAGTTCCTGAGTGCCCAACCACAGGAGTGATCCACAAATCAAAAAGTAAAATAAAATAACTGAGTGATATGTAAAGGATTTAAGTGGGAAAAAATGATAACAAATCATTGCTGAATGATAATGACAGCAGACTAGAGGAAATTTTAAGAAATAAGGTAAAGTTACTGGATCTGAAAGCACTCCAGGAGCCAGGGATATAGTGCAAGAAGCAGCTGCTTACCTTGCCCATGGCTGAGCCTGATTCAACCCCCATGAGGCATCGATGGTCCCTCAAGCACCACTGGATATGCCCCCAACCCCTCCCTAAAGTGAATAAAAACACACTCACAGAATGAGAAAAAAAAATGAAGGATGGTGCATTTAATGGTACATTTAGCACCTATATGGAAGACAGACTCTGAACTTGAGCCTATAGCCACAGAAACTTCCCATAAGAGAGAGAGAGATGAGAGAGAGAGAGAGAGAGAGAAGAATTGCCCCCAGGGGCTGGAGTGGTAGCCCAGGGGTAAGGTATTTGCCTCGAACACAGCTGACCCAGGATAGATGCGGGTTCAATCCCAGGCCTATCCCATATGATCCCCTGAGCCAGGAGTGATTTCTGAAGCAGAGCCAGGAGTAACCCCTGAGAACCACCAGGTGTGGCCCCAAAAAAAAAAAACAAACCAAAAAAAATTTTAAAAAGGAGTTGCTCCCAAAGTAAAAAAAATGTTCAAAAACTGGATATAATTATTAAATGTGTAACAGACACATAACAGAAATACCAAGAAATGAGATCAAAAGGAATAGAAGAAATATTTGAAGCAGAGAGGGGCAGAGAAACAGGACAGGGTCTAAGATAGGTGCCTTGTATGCAGCTGATACCAGTTCATTCCTGGCATCACATGGTTCCCTGAACATTGCTGAGTACAGCTCTGGAGGCTGCCAAGGCTGTCCTAGGTACTATCCCCAACATCATTTTCTCAGGCCCTCACATTGCACTATCAGCTCAGCTGCCATAGAATCACTGGAAGGGGACTGACCCCCCTGAGCACCACTTGAGAGGCCCAAAATAGATATAATTTGAAGCCTGTTTGGGCACCAGTTGTAAAATATAAATATCCAGAAGCTGTAGAGACTTCCCCAGACACCATATTTCTAACCCCTTAGGCAGATGGGTCTGATGAAGCAGGGCAGTGGAGGAGGAGAAATAATACACCAAGCAGTGAAGAAAAGATTAACTGGAGTCAGCCTGCTTTTTGCTTCATGGCCTCTCTCTGCCATGTGCTGCCTATGCCGAGCCTATAGTCAGACTCTTTTCTTTATGCCCAGGACCAAATTTACCAGGATGGGAGAAGTTCCTTAAGCCAGGTGGGCTTTTACATACCAAAAGAAGAGGTTAGGGAAAAAACATTCAGTGACTGAGATTTTCCCCAATTTATTAATAAAGACTAAACCACAGATCCAAGAAGCACAAGTAGTGAAAATGCCAGCCAGCCCACCCCCATCAAAAAAAAAAGACATCTAAATGGGATATCCTATTTAAATTTTAGAAAAATCAATAAACTAAATCTTAAGAAACAGGCAAAATTGCTGGCAGGGTTTGAGACATCAACACTCACTTTTGGGGGGCCGGAGTGATAGTACAAAGGGTAGATCACTTGCCTTCATGTGGCCAACACATCCCCAACACCCCATCTAGTTTCCCCAAATCCTGTCAGGAGTGATCTCAGAGCATAGAGCCAGGAAAAAGCCCTAAACAACACTGGACGTGATTCAAAACCCAAAAACTACAACAACAACAACACCAAAATCCATACACACTCTTTTCAGAAATGGACCAATCCAGCAGGCAGGAGAACGATGAGGACATATTTGAATTCTTCAGCACCAAGAGGCCCTTTCCAAGACCACAGTGTCAGAAAGAGAGTGGGTCCTGCTCTGTGTGTCTGAACCTTGCAGTAGTAAATAAAGGGACACCAGCAAGCCTGGGTCAAGGGCTGTTCCCTGAGGAAGTGGATCCCAGTCAGCTCCCTGATAGTGATGTGGGGTCTTTTTTCCCAGGATGGAGCAACACCTTATTCTCTGTAATCTTCCTTGGTTATATTTAAACTTGTATTGGGAAACAGGCTGCACTGGGTCAGAGCCCCTTTAGGACTTCTTGAAATTCCAGTTCCTAAAACATAACTCCAAGAGACCCTTCTAGAGCACCGTGTTTGCCTTACTTCAAGAACCCCTCAGGGGCTGGGAACATGGTGCAACAGGAAATCCTATGTGCCTGACATGTATGAGGTTTGGGACCCATCCATGGCATCACCAAAAAGAAAAAAAAATGTAGAACATGTCACCCTTATTTGTTATAGCAACAGACCAGAAACAGCTTAGCTATCCATCAGCAAGGGGGTCCATATGAGTGAATTTACAACCCTGCAATGAAATATTGATAGCTAGAGCCAGGAAAGGGTGCCATAGAGTAAATTGCAGTAGAAGCAAGCCAGGAGGCAGTGCAGCACACCGTATGCTTTCATGGAGAAAAGGGAGAAAATAACGAGGGAAAAAAAGAAAAAAAACAGAGGAAAATGAGGTACAGTCTAGAGAGAAAAATAAGTTTTCTTTCAGGAAATTCCTTTATATACTTTCACTTTGTAGCGCAGAAAACATTCCATAGTGCAAAGGCCCCATCAAAGAGGCAGGGAACGCAAACTCCAAAATGAAAGGCAGAGCTGTGGGGTCTCAGCGATCATTCCATGCTCATGTGAGGAGGAAGAGAAGGCAACAGAGGAAGATGGCATTGCCCTTAACCCATGCTGGATGACAGGGGAGGGGCAGACTTGGGTAAAATACTGCTGAGTTTGAGACGTAGCTAGGACGGCCATGCAAAGGCTGGAATGGCCACTTGGTAAATCTTTAAGTGTCCCTTTAATCTGTCCCACCAAGCGTCAGATGAAGCCACTGACCAGTGGCTGATGTCTGAGCAGGGGGCAGAAGGTATTCACAGAGGTAAGACCTGGAGCCCAAACCCCTGGGCCTTCCCTATTGGAGCCAGCCAAATGAGGCTTCCTAAAAGTCAAGTGAGGAGAGGGTACAGGAGAGGAGGAAGGGGCTTCCCCTCTGGAATATTCTAACAGAAAGGAGTAGGACCCCTGGGCCTTCCCTATCGGAGCCAGCCAAATGAGGGTTCCTAAAAGCCAAGTGAGGAGAGGGTACATGAGAGGAGGAAGGGGCCTCCCCTCTGGAATATTGCAACAGAAAGGAGTAGGACCCCTGGCCTTGGCTAACCTGGCAAGGGCATTTTCAGAACAACAAAAGGGTCCTGTTCCGAGGGGATTCAGGAAGATGGAAGCAAACATACTGGAGGTTCTGAGTACAATCCACTTTTTAAAGGAAGGTTTGTCTGTAGTGACATTATACCATGACTTAAGTTTCAGGTGTGTCTTTACAACTCAACCTCTGTCTGTGCTACCTGGAACTCCCCCTAAAGCTCCGTTCTGTTCTCTCTTAAACTGAGCTTCATTTAACTCCAGTTAGCCTTATAATGGTGGGGGAGGTGGAGCCCTGGGAGCGTTGGGGCTCAGCCAGGAACAGGGCAGCATGTCTGCATGCTGATGGCTAGGATCCAGCGGTAAAAGGAGGCTCTGAGGGCAGCAAGATGACATCCAGGAGTGTTTCTAAGATGAGAGGTCTGATGCATGGGTAGGGCAGTCCATGGAAGCTGAGTGGAGAATGCTTGCCGGGTCCCAGGGCAGATCATGACCCATACGTCTGACCCCACTGCTCACAAGAGCCCAGGACGTTTGGGCTTTGCCCAGACATGGCTACGGACCTGTGAACAGCTCCTGCCCGGGCTGCAGGAGAGCCCGGCTGCCTCAGGGGGACAATAAAGCCAAAACACCTCCAGTAATCAGTCTGGGGATTAGATATGAATGGCTGAAGCCTGGCCAACAATTCCAGCTCTGACAGCTCTCCAGGAAGATCAGGAGACTCTTGAATACAAGCATGCCGCTAAGAGCTTCCCAGAAGCCTATCAAGAGCAGCCACATAGCTCATGTCTCTGCTCTTCAGCAGAGTCTGAGGGGGCAGCTCAAAGCAAAAGGTGGCCTTGTCAGTGTGGGGCTGCGAGTCAAGGTCTCTGGTGCTGCCTACCGTGTGCTCAGCAGTGTGGCATGTGATCTCTGGTACACCGCCAGGTGTATAATCTCACAAGGAAAGCACCACAGCCAGCAGGCACAGCAATTAAATATGCAATGGGCAGCTCCCAGAGAGTACCACAGAGGCATTCTTCACAAGAGCACCAGAAGTTGAGCATCACAGCCGAGTTGTAAGCAAACACTGTGCTGAAATGTGCCAGCTTGTGCCCATTTGTGTTGGCCCATGCCAACCAGTGTCAGCTGGTGCCAGTCTGTGACTATTTGTATCTAGCTTGGCAGTCATGTAAATCTGTACTAATCTGTGCCACCCAGTTTCAGGTGATGCCATCGGGTGCAGTCTATGCTTTCAGCACTAACCTATACCAGCACACATTTATCCAATGCCAACCTTGCCAGGTTGTGTCAGTCTGTGCCATGTGATAACAACTAGTACCAGTTTTGCTAACTGATGTCAGGTTGTAACAATTGATATCACTCCATGCCAGTCTTGTCAACCAGCACCAGTTCATGTCAACCTGTCAATCTTGCTAATCGAGGCAAATCCATGCTGATACCTGCCCGACGATGCCAAATGATGACTGTCCATGCCAAATGGTGCAAGTCTATGCCAATCTGTCCCAAGTATACCCATTTTGCCAAACAGTTTTAGCTTGTACCAGGATGTTCCTTGTACCAGTGTTGCTAGTAGTTACCAACTGATGCCAGCCAGTATCAGAACAATCTACTGGCATCAAACTGTGCCAATAGATGCTAGTCTGACAACTGAAGCCAGTTCTATTCAGTGTTGCCAACCAGGTTAGGTCATACCAAATGGCATGGTGTATTCCAACCTATACCAGATGGTCCCAGATGATACCAATCCATGCCACCTGGTAAGTTTGTGCCAGTCTGTGTCAAGTGGTGCCATTCCAACATGTATCAAGAAGTACCTCTTGTGTTCACTTGAGCTATACAGCACAAGTCCATGTCTTCCAGTGCCAGTTTGGGCCAACTGATGCCTGTCTATGCTAAATAGTGCCAGGCAGTGCCTTCCTCCAATATGTACCAGCTTTGCAATCATGCCAGCCTATTACTGGCAGTTATAGCTAGTGCTGCCCTATGTCCACCACTGTCATCTGGTGCTATGCAGTGCAAGTTTGTGCCTATCTTGCCAACTGGTGCCATTCTTGACAGTCAGTGACAATATATTCTAGCTGGTGCCAGCCCTGCAATTCTGTGTCAGATGGTGCCAGTCCATGCCAAATGATATTGACTGGTGCTAGGTAGTACCAGCCCATGTCAGTTGTGCCAGACTATGTCAGCCAGTGCTAGTTAGAACCACTCTTGTGCCAGACTATGTCAGCCAGTGCTAGTTAGAACCACTCTGTGCCAACAGTTTCTGCCCATGCTAGCATGTGCCAACAACACAGGAAACATCTTTGTAAGATTCTATCACCTATCACCCAAAGCAAACTAGATCACTGGCCAGCACCAACACTTTAAATGTGTGTGACTCAAAGGACGCGATTAAGAAAGTGGGAATTCTTTGAAAACGATGCATATGATAAGGAAATGGGTGAATTCCAATTGCTTCTGTAGCAAGCAGCCACTAATTCTGAGGTCGGGGACATGAGTCACTGGACTCTCTGCAAGTGAAAGTCTGATGTGGCTCACTGAAGGTGGATGTGACACTTCAGGGTGGAAACTGGCGTCGTGGGTGGACTGAGCATTAGCTTTGGCTCTTTCAGGGGTAGAGGCTGGACTCTGCCTGTGGAGAAGGGACAGAATCCCTGTTGGCCTGAGGTCCCCACACTGGTGACATCTTCTAGGATGTAGGAGTCTTCCTGTGAGTGTGGCATTACTTCATCTCAAAATAAAATAGAAAAGCTTTTCTTTTTTAGGTGATGGAATTTGGTTTGGCAAACATCCAGATGTGCAGGCTCCTCAAAACATGTGCTCACTTTCAGACTGGACCCCCCAGCCTCCAGCCTCAGGCAGACCACGACCCTGCTCTTTGGGTAGTGCTTACTTGGTTCAAAAAGTCAGTCTGGGGCTGAATCGATAACACAGAGGTAGGGTGTTTGCCTTGCACCGGCAGACCAGGGACAGACCCAGGTTTGATCCCTGGCATCCCATATGGTCCCCCCAGCCTGCCAGGAGCGATTTCTGAGCTCAGAGCCAGGAGTAACCTCTGTGCACCACTGGATGTGCGCCACCAAAACAAAACAAAAGTCAGTCTGTATTTCTAGAGCAAGAACTGCTTGAAGTAGTGAAGGGCACAGTCTAATGAGTGGAATCAAGTTTAAACTTCTAATTTTAGAATGTTAGCCCTCTCCACTCCCAAATGGCACTGATTTTATATATATATTTACATATATACATATGTATATATGCATACACACATACAGGGAGAATTTTTTTGGTTGTAACATTGCAAGGATTGAACCCAGAGCCTCACATATTAAAGGGAAGTGCTCAGCTGCTGAGCCAAAATCGGATCCTCGATTTTATTATTTTTTAATTAATATTTTATTTCAGTAACATGATTACAAACAGATCACCCCCTTCACCAGTGTAACATTCCCCCCTCCCAATCCCTGCCTGTATTCAAGACAGGCATTCTACTACAGTTATTTGTTTTTAAGTTCAGTAAATTGTTTTTTTTTTTCCTTAAAGGATAAGGGTTAAAGAAAAAAATAGTAAAAGTGTGACATTGACAATCACTGTTGTTTGCATAGGCCCAGAAAAATATGGGAAAAACAGAAACAAATATCCTTGGTCTGATTACAAGAAGGCCTCACCCCCGAGGTTTATTGGCATAAGACCGACTCTGGGCTCCAGGCAAACCAGTCTGTCCAAACCCAAGTCATTCTCCGTGGTCCCGGTGAAACTTTTTCACACGTTAGCTGTTGTTGGTATCAGGTTCCTATATTTAAAGATTCTGGATTTTATGCATTTCTTTTATCGAAGTCAGGCTGATGTGGAGTATCCTCTAGTTTCAGCACACCATTAGATTCAGAGTGATCTATCCTGCAAGCAGGCTGTTACTGAGTCATCTGGGTGTTGAGAGCACTCTGGAGTAAGTCAATGCCAGAGTAGTCTTCCCTGGTAGAGGTTTGGATCCTGGTAATGTTGTAGACAATTGTGGTTGTTTCCATAGATGGTATTCATTTTTCAGGTGTGTATGGGCGATGCCAATTCTTCTGAGGCCTAAGCCAAATCATTATGCCAATGTTCAGGTTATAAGGCCTAACTGCATTACAAAATTTGTGTTCCATCTCTATTAGATAAGAACTTGTTTGCATATGTATTATTTTCCCATTTTAATGCACCTATGCAAAAGAGAAGCAATGCCACAAGATATTGTTGGTGCATCTGGGGACCGACGAATAAAGTCCAACATTCCCTGTAACTTGGTTCAAACATGCATTCTATACAGAGATACTCTTCTACCAGTATTGCTTATAAAACAGATCTCATAGGGGAAAAGCAAACAATCAAATAACAAAACCAGTGGACAAAATTGTCACTATATGAGGATATTCAAAAAGAGTTATAGATGTTAAGGGAATACATTTGAGATATACAAAGGAGATACATGTGTCCCTTTTATATTTTAGAAATAGTCAAGAGGGAGGGTGTTGTTTCTGAGACACCACTTTGGTCTGTGATTTTGCCAAGCAAAGAACGCATGGAACCATATCATCCCTGTGTTGCCTGCTGAAGCTTCCGACTCCCCCAGAGGTGTTTGCTTCCTAATTGCTGGAAGCTGGAAGTTCACCAGTCCCCTCCTCACCCCCTGCGGAAACGGGGAAGCCAGGGGTCTCCTTTAAACTACTCATCGCCAGAACCCACTTGCTGGGACTCAGCAGGCAGCCAGGGGTAACCTTGGGAATCAGGAGAAAGTGGAGAGAAGGCTGGGGTGGGGGGGGGGCAACCGGTGCTGCATCTTCCCCTAAGCTTGGCAAAATGCCTACTGTGTGGTGCCATATCATCCCTGTGTTATCTGCTGAAGCTTCAAACTCCCTCCCAAACATTACTGTGAGAGATATGTAATCCACCTTGGCCAAAACAAAAGTCATTAATACTAAAAAATGGTTAAATGTCGGGTAATAGTAGGTGGGAGTGAGGGAATAAAGGAATAAAAAGAGCTTCTGGACGGTATTCTAAATATGACGAAAAGATTAAACACAATGATATCTAAATATTTGTCTATAAGACAGAATGGAGAGGTTTAGTAAGGAAAATTGCCTGGGACTTCCTAAAGAACCTCCAGGCTCCCAGGAAGGAAAGAGACCCTTCAAGAGCTGGAAGGCCAGAGGTTCAAAGACCCCACCCAAACCCCTCCTCTCCCGATTTTATTATTTTTAAATAAAAGAGGTGCATCTATAGGAATATTGAAAATAAGAGCAAGGTGGGATATTAATATGAAGATATATTTGTGTGCAAAAGAAACTGTCACATCTTTCTGGAAGATGAAGATCAAGTGGATTGACATTAAATAACAGAAGAAAAAATGCTCAGGCCACGTATGAGTGCAAGATGGGGTATTTTCCAGGGATTCAAGACCTCAAGATGAGCTCAGGGGCAAAGGGTGGAGCTGTAGGAGTTAGAAAGGAGGCGCTGGCCGTGGCAAGTGAGGCACCCATCCAGTCCTTGATGTTGCTGACTTGCAAGGGCAGCTGCAACAACTGAGGGTTGCCTCACCTCCCATAGCAGGAAGTGTAGCTGGTGAGGAAGGGTCCTGGGCAGTGCCCAGTCCAAGGGAGCCCCCAAGTCAGAGCATAGCTGGCATGCCAGAGGGAAAACCACAGAGTAACTCTCACCAGGTTCTCCTACTTGTCAGAATGCAAACGTGGCCCTTTCACCTTCCCTTTCTCCCAGGACATACCTGGCAGCAAAAAGTCAGGTAAATGAAACACATTCCAGCTTCCAGCACCCCACTTTGTCCTTGCCTGGTCACCAGGAAACATCACGTGAAAAACAGCATCAGAGGTAAGTGTTGGCTCAGTGGAGGGTGCATCCATTCTAGCACCATAAAAAACACAGAAATAACACGCAAGAACAAATTGCCCCAGAGGAAACAAGGCTGTAGGATAAAGGGAGGGATTCCATTCTTACTCATATCTGTAGAAATTTGAGAAAGTTTTTTTAGAAGACTAATTTTTGTAAAAAATGTATTGATGTCACAATGTGAAAGCCTTTTAAAACAAGTTCAACTTGTAAATCTAATTATTGTCACTATAAATCTATCAGACTTAAGCAATTGTTTTAAGGTGATTTACAATTGCATTAAATTCTTTTTCATGTTTGATGGTTCCTTTCATTTTCTGAAATAAATTTATCACACTTTATTCCTTTATTCATTTATTTACCCAGTTCGAGACTTTCAGGTAAATTGATTTCTTGACACAAGATGATAAATCTAACTGAATAAACATAACAGGCATATCACAAACATTCCAATATTGCTTTAAAATCTTATGATACTCAAAATACTTAAAATCACAAACTTAATCATAGATGAAGATGACAACTCTGATGACCCAAAAATGGCCAACCACCTAGTTAGTCTCTCAGATATGGAGTTTAGAGAAGAAATATGGAGGATGTTCACAGAACTCAAAGAAAGCATAGATCAAGTTGAACAGAACACTAATAAGAATCAAGAGAATATGAAGATAGAAAGCAGCAAACTCCAAACTGAAATAAATGGTCAAATAACAGGTCTGATATACTGTATACCACTAACATACCACATTAACCCATAGTATTTAATGGCAACTTTAATAAAGTGAATAAACCATTTAAGTCTGTAAGGCATTGTAAATACATGGTTAAAAATTCTGAATCCTTATGCTCCAAAAGCCCTGATTATAAGTATTCAGGATTTGTAGACATTAATTTACACAACTTTACTGCCTTAAGTGGCCTTTTCACTTAATTAAATATGCCATTGAGTAGTGTGGGTTCCATAGTTCAGCGGCATACCTACCTCTTCAGCTCAGCCTCGACTTGTGGACTGAATTGAAGCACTGGGGGTCCCCTCCAGCAGATGGCAGAAGACAACTGGAGACTATGTGCATTTGATTCAGTGCGCCCAAAGAACCAACTAATTAGTATGACACAAGAGAGTATAAACTGAGTTTAAGGTTTTGGCACGAATTTTGTGCCGGAAAAACTTGGCTTTTTCTCGAGTATATAAGTATGTTAAAATTGTTTTGAAGTTGATGCTACAGAAATGAAATGTTTGTAATGTACTTATAATCTCTGTTATAAATTACACAGATCTTTCCTTCAAGCAATATCTTTTGCTTGAAAATATTGCTTTTGGCTATATGAATGCCAAGCAGTAATGAATGTAAGAGATTTAGATAATTAATCTTAATTGAAGCCCACAGGTACTAATTAGTGTTCAAAGTACTCTCAAAAGCAAAGTTACTGATTTTTTTCAGGTCAATAAACAAATTTCAGTATGAATGGCAATATATAATAACAGCAAAGACAAAGCTTTTCAGGATTGTTGGAATGGTAACAATGTCCAAATCATGTAGTATATGACTTTGATCCAACCTGTTCTATTGACATTTATTTTGCTGATTTTGAGTTGGTTTCCCATATTTGTTTTCCTATTTAAATAAGGTTCTATCACAAGATCTATACGCTTAAAATCTAGTTGTTTTTTTTTTTTACCTTATAGTTGAAATATTTAAAGTGTAGAGAAGAGAGCAGCTGTTGTGTGATTCTTTTCTTTCTTTCTTTCTTTCTTTCTTTTCTTTTCTTCTCTTCTTTCTTCTTCTTTCTTCTTCCTCCTTCCTTCCTTCCTTCTTTCCTTCTTTCTTCTTCTTTCTTCATTCTTCTTTCTTTCTTTTCTTCTCTTTCTTTCTTTCTTTCTTCTTCTTTCTTCTTTCTTCTTCTCTTTCTTTTTCTTTCTTTCTTTCTTTCTTTCCTTTCTTTCTTTCTTTCTTTCTTTCTTTCTTTCTTTCTTTTTCTTTTTTTGGTTTTTGAGTCACACCCAGCAGAGCTCAGTGCTTACTCCTGACTCTACACTCAGAAATCGCCCCTGGGGGCCGGAGAGATAGCATGGAGGTAAGGCGTTTGCCTTTCATGCAGAAGGTCATCAGTTAGAATCCCTGCGTCCCATATGGTCCCCTGTGCCTGCCAGGAGCAATTTCTGAGCCTGGAGCCAGGAATAACCCCTGAGCACTGCCAGGTGTGACCCAAAAAAAAAAAACCAAAAAAAAAAAAAAGAAATCGCCCCTGGCAGGCGATGCCAGGATTCAAACCACCGTCCTTCTGCATGCAAGACAAATAAATGCCTTACCTCCATGCTCTCTCTGGCCCCATTTTATTTCGCTTTTATTAACAATGATTATATCCTTGAAAATATAGAGTTGAAATTGATATCAAATAGGTAGAAGAATCTGGAATTATGAGTTATGTTAAGAATAGAATCTTTATCATATCATCTAATTTCTTTAAGAACAAGCACAGATTCTTCATGCTTTACAGTGTTTGGTATTATATACATAGTTATTTGTCCAATTTGGGGGTATTTGGGTCATACTTGTTATTGCTTAGGGGTTACTCATGGCTCAGCTCTCAGAAATTGTTCCTGGCAGGCTCAAAGAATCATATGGATGTTGGGATTTGAACTCAGATTGGTCACGTGCAAGGCAAATGCCGTTCCCACTGTACTATCACTCTTACCCTATTTGTCTAAACTTTAATGTATGTATAGACATTATGCCATGCTTATCATTGCTAATAAGCAAATGTGGTCTTTAACAAAATACATCTGTTTCTATTAACAGAGAATTCTTGAATTAGAAAGTTATTTGGAAAAAAATGTGCAAGAAAGCAAAAATCAATCAGAAGATTTGGCTACTCATTTGGAAGCTGAGAAAAATAAGCACAACAAAGAAATTACAGTCTTGGTTGAAAAGCATAAGACAGAATTGGAAAGCCTACAGCATCAGCAGGATAACCTTTGGACTGAGAAATTACAAGTCTTACAGAAACAGCACCAGACTGCAATGGAAACGCTTAGAGAAAAGCATGAACAAGAGAAAGAGACATTGTTGAAAGACAAAGAGATTTTCTTTCAGGCCCACATAGAAGAGATGAACAAAAAGACTTTAGGAAAGCTTGATATGAAGCAAACAGAAGTAGAATCATTATCTTCTGAACTTTCAGAAGTATTTAAAGCCCGTGACAAGCTGGATACGGAACTCTCTGCACTCAAGGATCAAGCAGAGAAAGTGAAACAGGAATTAGAAGCCAAATTAGATGAACAGAAAAATCACCACCAACAACAAGTTGACAGTATCATCAAAGAACAAGAGATATCTCTCCAGAGGACTGAGAAGGCACTAAAAGATGAAGTTAATCATCTTGGGATTCTTCTGAAGGAAAAGGACAAGCAGCTGAAAGAGCAGCAGGTTCTTGTGGAAAACTTAGAGGCAGAAATCAAAAGGTCTGAAGGGGAACTCCAGCAGGCAGCTGCTCAGCTTGATTTTTGTCAGTCCCACCAGAGTATTGCATCTGAGCAGACAAAAGCATATGAGAAGCAGTTAGTCCAGTTGCAGCAGAAGTTGTTAGACTTGGAAACAGAAAATAGTCTTCTTTCCAAGCAGGTCACTGAAGTGGAACTGCAGAAAAAAGATGTTTGTACTGAGCTAGACACACACAAAATCCAGGTGCAGGACTTAATGCAGCAACTTGAGAAACACAGTAGTGACATGGAAGAAAAGTAAAATCCTTAACCCAATTCTATGAGTCTCAGATTAAAGATAATAATGTAGAGCAGCAACAGACAAAACAAATATTGATGGACAAAGAAAATACAATTTTATGGGAGGAATTACTTTCCCCAACTTTAAAATTTACTACAAAGCAATAGTTATCCAAACAGCATGATATTGGAATAAGGACAGGCCCTCAGATCAGTGGAATAGGCTTGAATACTCAGAAAATGATCCGCAGACATACAATCACCTAATTTTTTATAAAAGAGCAGGAAATCCTAAATGGAGCAGGGAAAGCCTCTTCAACAAGTGGTGTTGGCACAACTGGATAGCCACTTGCAAAAAATTGAACTTAGACCCCCAGCTAACATCATGTACGAAGGTAAAATCCAAATGGATTAAAGACCTCGATATCAGACCCAAAACCATAAGATATATAGAACAACACATAGGCAAAACACTCCAGGACATTGAGACTACAGGAATCTTCAAGGAGGAAACTGTACTCTCCAAGCAAGTGAAAGCAGAGATTGGGAATATATTAAGCTGAGAAGCTTCTGCTCCTCAAAGGAAATAGTGCCCAGGATACAAGAGCCACCCACTGGGTGGGAGAAACTATTCACTCAATACCCATCAGATAAGGGGCTAATCTCCAAAATATACAAGGCACTGACAGAACTTTACAAGAAAAAAAACATCTAATCCCATCAAAAAATGGGGAGAAGAAATGAACAGACACTTTGACAAAGAAGAAATACAAATGGCCTAAAGACACATGAAAAAATGCTCCACATCACTAATCATCAGGGAGATGCAAATCAAAACAATGATGAGATACCACCTCACACCCCAGAAAATGGCACACATCACAAAGAATGAGAATAAACAGTGTTGGCGGGGATGTGGAGAGAAAGGAACTCTTATCCACTGCTGTGGGAACGCCGTCTAGTTCAACTTTTATGGAAAGCAATATGGAGATTCCTCCAAAAACTGGAAATCGAGCTCCCATATAATCCAGCTATACCACTCCTAGGAATATACCCTAGGAACACAAAAATACAATACAAAAAACCCTTCCTTACACCTATATTCATTGCAGCACTATTTATCATAGCAAGACTCTGGAAACAACTCAGATACCCTTCAACAGACGAATGGCTAAAGAAACTGTGGTACATATACACAATGGAATATTATGCAGCTGTCAGGAGAGATGAAGTCATGAAATTTTCCTATACATGGATGTACATGGAATCTATTATGCTGAGTGAAATAAGTCAGAGAGAGAGAGAGAGAGAGAGAGAGAGAGAGAGAGAGAGAGAGAGAAACGCAGAATGGTCTCACTCATCTATGGGTTTTAAGAAAAATGAAAGACATTCTTGCAATAATAATTTTCAGACAGAAAAGAGAAAAGAGCTGGAAGTTCCAGCTCACCTCAGGAAGCTCACCACAAAGAGTTATGAGTTTAGTTAGAGAAATAACTACATTTTGAACTGTCCTAATATTGAGAATGTATGAGGGAAATGGAGAGCCTGTTTAGAGTACAGGCGGGGGTCGGGTGGGGAGGAGGGAGATTTGGGACATTGGTGATGGGAATGTTGCACTGGTGATGGGTGGTGTTCTTTACATGACTGAAACCCAAACACAATCATGTATGTAATCAAGGTGTTCAAATAAAAAAATAAAAATAAAAAAAGAAAAGAAAAAAGAAAATACAATTTTACAAATGAGAGGACAGAACTAAGAAATTGAAATACTTAAACAGAAATTGTCAGCAAAGGACAGTATTACTGTTTTTCATGAAGAATATAAAACCAAATTTAAAAATCAAGAAAAAAGATAGAAAAAAATTAAGCGAAAAAGGTAAAGAAATGCAAGAAGCATTGAAGAAAACATTGTTGGATCAGGAAGCAAAACTTTAAAAAAAGAGCTCGAAAATACTGTTCTAGAAAGAAAGAAAAAAGAAAAGAAAAGAAAGAAAGAAAGAAAAAGTTCAATGCCAAATTTTTGAAAATGGCACAGGCTAACTCAGCTGGAATCAATGATGCTGTATCCAAGCTGGAAATGAACCAGAAAGAACAAATAAAAAGTCTGACTGAGGTGCATAAAAGAGAACTGAATGATATCATATCAGTCTGGGAAAAGCAACTTAATCAGCAATCCGAAGAACTTCAGGAAAAACATGAAACCCAGCAACAGGAAAGAGAACAAGAGGAGGCTGAACTGAAGCAAAAGATCCTCATGTTGGGGTGTGAGAAAGAAGAGATGAGAAAGAAAATAGAATGGCTGAAGGAAGAAGGGGTCAAGCAGGATACAATAGTAAAGGAGTCGAAGGAACAGTTCAACCAAAAGTCTGCTCATGTGAATTCTCTCTTGGAAAATGAAACTCAATTGAAGGCCCAGCTTAAAAAGCTGGAAGTTGGCTTGGATCATTCTTTGAAGGAAAATACTTTTCAGCAAAAACATATAGTTTAACTGAAGACATTGGCAGAAAAAGATAAACTTAAGATTTCTGAATTAACTGATAAGTTGAAAACTACTGATAAAGAATTCCAGAGTTTGAAAGCTTCACATGAAAGACATAAGAAAAGCCTGGAAGATAAAAGCTTGGAATTCAAAACACTATCTGAGGAACTCACTGTTCAGCTAGATCTTTACTCTAAGGAAACTGAGGCCTTATTACAAGCCAAAACAGATGAACTCATCAATAGTAGTAATACTAAAATTAATGCTCTTCTCTCTAGAATTTCTCATTGTCAGAACCGCGCAACTAAAGTTCAGGAGGTCCTACTCATGAAAACTCGTACAGTTTCTGATTTAGAATCCCAACTTAAATAGCTAACTGAAGAGTGGAAGACACTCCATAGTTCTTTTCAACAGGCTTCCAATCAGTTAGAAGAAAAAGAAAATCAAATTCGGAGCATGAAGGCTGAGAGAGAAGGCCTTGTAAGAGAAAAGGAAGCTCTACAGATGGAAGGAGGCCATCAGCAACAGGCTGCCTCAGAAAAGGAGTCCTGCATCACACAGCTGAAGAAAGAGTTAGCAGAAAACACCAATGCTCTCACTTTGATGAAAGAAGAGCTTAACGAGAAAAAAATCAGAGATCTGTAGTCTGAGTAAACAGTTAACAGATTTGAACAATCAGCTTCAGAATAGCGTCAGCATAACTGAAAAAGAAGAAGCCGTTTCATCTCTTAGAACACGTTATGATGAAGAAAAACGTGAATTGCAGGATCAGGTGCAAAATTTATCTTTGAAAACTGAAACTCTAAATAATGAGAAAATGTCTGCTCTTGAAAGGGAAGATCATTTGTCCAAAAAATTCTCAGAATGGAAGAAGAAAGCCCAATCAAAATTTACACAGTATCAAAACACTATTAAAGAATTGCAGATGCAGCTTGAATTAAAAGCAAAGGAAGTCAGTGAAAAAGACAGGACCATCACTTTATTGAAAGAAGACCTTGATCAGCAAAATAAAACATGTGAAAGTTTAAAAAGTGAAATGGAAGGTGAGTCAGTTGCATAAAACGGAGAGTAATTTAGAGACTGAGCTAAAAACTCAAGAAGTAAGAATTATAGAATTAGAGAAACTTATTGCTCATGAAACAAATGAAATTGAGTTGTCTTTAGGTGAAGTTCTTAAAAATTACAACCAACAAACGAACATAGAAGGAAATGAAATCGCTCAGAAACTCCAACACTTTCAAGAGTTAGGAAAAGAGAAAGACAACAGGGTTAAGGAAGCTAAAGAAAATGTTTTAGAACTTGAAGAGAAATGTCTTCTATGAAATTTGAACTGGAGACTACGAAAAAAGAATTGGAACATGTAGATTCAAGTATGAAGAGCAAAAAAAAAAAAAACAGGAATTCAAAGCATCGGAGGAAAGACTTGAGTTAGAAAGTTCTAAAAAATCTAGCAGGACTGAAGAAAAAGGCTGAACAGAAGATTGCTACCATCAAGAAGCAGTTATTGTCTCAGATGGAAGGGAAAGAGCAGCACTATATAAAAGACACAAAAGACTTTTGAATGAGTTGCACATAAAACTGAGGGAAAGGGAGAATGAGATTCATATATTGGAAGAAAAACTCAAGTCAACGGAAAGTTCACCACCAGCAGAAATGTCAGTTGTACCCAGATCAGCAAATAGCTTGGCATGCACTGAGCAGGAAGATCTGGGTTCCCTAGGCTGTGTGCACAAGGCATGTGAAATTAAAATCAGTGTTTTACAAAGAGATTTAATAGCAAAAGAAAAGCTGCTGCAGAAGCGAGATCAAGAAAGAGAAGAGACAGCAGCTTCTCATTTTGAAATGCAATGCAAATACCAAGAGCTCTTAAAAAAAAAAGATAAACACACTGAAGCAAAGCAACATGAGGATCAAGTTATGATCAGTCAACTTCAGGGAAATAAAACATGTATTCCTGGAAGGCTTCTCAGCAAGTAGAAGAAAAGGGAGGTAAAAATAATGGAGCAAAACCAAACTTAGAAAATGTGGACGACAATGCTCAGAGAACCCTTCAGGAGAAAGAACCAGCCTGTCAGGTGTTCGAGGAAAAGATTAAAGAGCTTGATTCATGCTTGGTAAGAGAGAAGGAAGCACATAGGGCTGAAGTGGATGAGCTGACCTCAAAATATGAAAAATTATAGGTTTTACAGCAGCAAATGGATGAAAAGAGAAGATCCACAAATACTTTGGAAGAAAGTGCTACTGAAAAGTCCAAATCACTTTCAGCTCAGCCCAGATTACATGGTAGCATGGAGACTGAGCACAATGACCTGGAATTTAAATTAGCGGGGGCAGAACAAGAGACGCTGGGTAAGGAGATTGTTACGCTGCAGAAAGATCTTTGAGTGTTGTGGAAAGAGCATCAGCAGGAATTGGATATAATGAGGAAAGAACATGAGCAAGAAATAGAGGAAAGAATCAGATAATTACTTGATTAGCATAAAGGCAATCCTTTACAGGTTGTCCTTTTTGTGTGCCCAAGATAGTTAAAACTCTCCCTCCTACTTGAAGTATTAAATATAGTGAGCTAAATATTAAGGATAAATAAAAATGATCTAAAGTTCTAGTATCTGTCTGTTTATGGGAATATGACTGCTGTTGAAAAGTCTGTATTTTTTTTGTCTGAGGAAAGTCTTAAAGCAAGCCACTGGTTTCTTAGATATATCTAACAACAATAATAAAAAGGGGCCACCAGCTCGGTGTCCAGTCCCTCCCCACCCACCACCAGCTCCATCACCTCCCCAGCCCCAACTCTTTGCTATCTCTCAACACCGCCCCTACAGGTCGTAGGTAGAACAACAGGAAGACCTTTCCTATATAACAACAATTCCCCCTTCTTTAGTAAAACAACAATACCCTAGTAACACAACATCAATTCCTAAAAGTAAAAATTCAAATGGGGAAGAACATTAATTACAATAGTCAAAAGAAGGCTAGTATCCAATATAACTTCAAAGGATTACAGTCATAAGAAAAATACTAACGGTGAATTTTATACAGAGTCCAATGCCAATCTGTAATGATGAGGGGTCCAAAAAGTCTGACCAAAAACACTTGAGGAGTCTGGAAAAGCAGGTTGCAGCTTGGTACAGGATATGAAACTCCAAAAGCCAAGGATTTCTTCCTCAGGCCGAAATCATGTGACTTTAGGAGATGATTTGCACAAATGAAGCAATTCCTGAAATTTGAATGTTAAGGACTAGGGAGGGGGAGAGAGGGAAGGAACAACAGTTAGACTGTTTAGATAAATAACTTCAAATTAACAAAATATATTTTTCAAAAGCAGCGCAGAGCAGATCTGAAAGAGAATTTCATGCACAATACAAACATGGAAAACATTACTGAAATTATGAAACTAACCTTGTTTTGATCTCTGACACTATAATATGGGCCCCTGAACAGAGTCAGATGTAAACCCTCAAGTACAACTGGTTGTGCCTTCAAAATAAAATAGAGGGCCAGAGTGATAGTACAGTGGTTAGTATCTTGTCCACATGTTTGCTTTGCATGTAGACAATCTCAGTTCGATCCTTGAATCTCATATGGTTCCCCCAAGCTTGCCAGGAGTGATCCCTGAGCACAGACCTGGGACTCAGCCCTGAGGACTGGTATGACCCCAAAACAAATACAAAAACTCAGCAGCAACAACAAAAGGTCTACACAGTTTATGTGTGAATATACATTGGTTGTTGGAGAAATATTACAGGCGGCAAGACCAGCCTCACACGCAACTGGTCCTGGTTTGAGTCACTGGCACCCCATGGTCCCTTGAGCACCACCAGGGAAAACTTGTGAGAACACAGAGCCAGGAGTAGCTCCTGAGAATTTCCAGGTGTGACACTCCTCCTTTGAACCTCCCCCGCCCAAATGAAAGATGATTCGCTTTTGTTCTAAAATATTTACTATTCCCAGGTAACCTTTATATTTGTTACTGACTACACCTGCCTTTTGCTGCTCATTGTTTATAGTGGAAGATGAAGCTTCTGCTGAAACACTGGAAACACTGCAGCGAAGAGTTAAGCGCCAAGAGAATTTATTGCAGCTGTGTAAGAAAAAAATCCAGACTCATAAGGAGCAGTGTACGCTCTTAACCAGTGAAAAAGAAGCACTGCAAGAAAAACTAGATGAACGACTTCAAGAACTCGAAAATATGAAGGTAAAAGAGCAGTTGGGTTTGGCTTAATGTCGCCCTATGAAGCTAGATCCACTGGCCCCACTGTGGCCTTCTTGTCTGGAAAAACAATTCCCTTCCTTCATAGATAGAATGGAGAGGGCCCCCAAGTGACCTTGCTCCTTAGGCTTTCCCACACTTTTGAAATGCCATTTTTCTTTAATTGCCTTAGAAACTTTCAAATTAGGTGGAATGCTTAGAGTTCTCCTATGCAGAGAAGCATGATTAGAGATGGCAATGAATTTTTAAAATTTTCTTAGGAGCGTTGGGGCCGGGCGGTGGCGCTAAAGGTAAGGTGCCTGCCTTGCCTGCGCTAGCCTCGGACGGACCGCGGTTCGATTCCCCCGGTGTCCCATATGGTCCCCCAAGCCAGGAGCGACTTCTGAGCGCATAGCCAGGAGTAACCCCTGAGCATTACCGGGTGTGGCCCAAAAACCAAAAAAAAAAAAAAAAAAAAAAAAAATTTTCTTAGGAGCGTCATATGGCCGAGAAGACCAAATTTATCACTCAGTTGCATGATGCAAAGAACGTAATCGAACAGCTTGAACAAGATAAGGTAAAAAGCAAAATTTATGACTTTTCTTAAATCCAATCAGCATTTTGATTTCTATATTAAAGCCACTGTTGCAAAGAAAATCTAGATCGCTCTTTAGAGAAGTCATTCAGAGTTAAGGCAATACTAAATGTGAGTGATAGGAGTCATGCCTTTCAAATATAGTGGAAACAGACCGTTCTCTCAGAGAATGTTCCCTAAAAATTCAAGAAGTAGTATTAGAAGAAACACATTTTTGGTGGGTGGGTGTGGCTTTGGGGGTTAAACCTGGTGGTGCTCAAGGATTACTCCTGGATCTTCGTTCAGGAATCACTCCTAGCTATGTCTGGGGGACTATATGGATGCCAGGGATTGAACTCGGGTTGGTTGAATGCAAGGCAAGTGCTGTTGTTAAGCTGTCATTTTGCCGTTGTCTGATATAAGTCTTAAAGCAAGCCACTGGTTTCTTAGATATATCTAACAACAATCATGAAAAGGGCCACCAGCTCGGTGTCCAGGCCCTCCCTGCCTACCACCAGCTCCACCAGCTCCCCAGCCAGCCCTCAACTGCCCCCAACCAACCCAGAGCAAGAGCTCCCGCTCTTCTCTATCTCTCAACACCGTCCCTACAGATCGTAGGTGGAAAAACAGGAAGACCTTTCCTACATAACAACAATTCCCCCTTCTTTAGAAAGCAACAATAATCCTAAAGTAACACAATATCAATTCCTAAAAGTAAAAATTGAAATGGGGAAGAACATTAATTACAATAGTCAAAAGAAGGTTAGTATCCAATATGACTTCAAAGGATTACAGTTAGAAGAAAAATACTAATGGTGAGTTTTATACAGAGTCCAATGCCAATCTGTAATGATGAGGGGTCCAATAAGTCCGACCAAAAATACTTGAGGAGCCTGGAAAAGCAGGTGGCATCTTGGTACAGAATATGAAACTCCAAAAGCTAAGGATTTCTTCTTCAGGCCGAAATCATGTGGCTTGTAGTTGTGGGTGAAGAAGATGATTTGCACAAATGAAGCAATTCCTGAAAATTGAATGTTAAGGACTAGGGGTAGAGAGGGAAGGAACAACAGTCAGACTGTTTAGATGAATAACTTCAAATCAACAGAATATTTTTTTCAAAAGCAGCGTAGAGCAGATCTGAAAGAGAATTTCACGCATAATACAAACATGGAAAGCACTACTATAAGCGTAGAACGACAACTCTATACTAGTCAATCATAGATGAGGACCACTGTACAGGGAGTCTACTTAAAAAATATCATTATGCCAAAGTTATGTATTCACTTTCACTTGAAACCTAAATTGAAGAAAATAAAGCAGATATGTTAGAATAAAAGAATAAGTCATTAAATGAATATAATAAATAAATTGTTATATAATAACATTAATATGATGAGAAATTTTTTTTCAAGTGAACCTTGAGTAACACAAATTAAATTGTAAAATTTTATGATTAACTGTGGCCTAGAGCAATAATAAGATTAAGATATGAATTCACTATACAAGCAACTGAAATGGGAATCCATCGTTTTCAATCCTTTTCAGCGATCATACCTGTGAAAAGAACCGTAGAGCATTAATAGCAACTGAAAAGGAAGTGAAATGATTATCTGGCATTCACTGTAGATCTCCGAGAAGTATAAAACAGGATGTATGCTGCTGTGGATTTTACCAATGTATTAGGGACTTTTTTAAATCTTCTTGTCATCCAAATTGACCCAGTGTTGTCTTGCAGCAGCTCTACAATACGATGTACAGTGCCCATAGTGAACTTTACCATAATGGTTTAATACTGATAATAACTTGTATTTCTCAATCTTTCTTTTAATCTCTGGAGGGATTTCTACTAACTTGAAGTCTTCTAAAGGAAAATCCACATAAGTGTGTAGTTTTATAATTTGTTTGCCATCAAAAGCAAAACGTTTCAAATGTATTTTTAGTACTGGTGGCAGTTTCCATATGTATGCTTTCTTTTAAAAATTCCTTCTAATCTTGCAGTTATTGTAATGAACCTTGTTGTCATCTCTTAACTCTTCTTCTTTGAAAAATTCAAAGAGGCATTCCTGTAATGTACATTTATTTGTAGACGTGACAGCCAGGGACAAATGAACAAATCTCAAAAACCTCAGACTTCTGGTGACATGTGAGGCACCGAAGTATAGATTTGAACTGTCCTTGAAAGAGATCATAAATAATAGACTCGTGAGCCTTCTGGTGTTCTTGCCCAGATTGTTCATAATTTTCATTGTCCACAAGGTGTTTAGCTTCATCTGTCTTCGAATTTTCATTAAGCAAATCCTGGTGTAGGCCCTCTATGAGAAACATCAATAGTTCGTGTGGATCCTGCTGATTGTGTCCAGCAAACTGGTCATTAAGTAAGTCAATTGTTACTTTGAAGATTTCAGGGTTAATGTATTT
Organism: Suncus etruscus; assembly: GCF_024139225.1. Classification (NCBI taxonomy): domain Eukaryota; kingdom Metazoa; phylum Chordata; class Mammalia; order Eulipotyphla; family Soricidae; genus Suncus; species Suncus etruscus. Next base: position 3,197,547 of record NC_064867.1, read on the forward strand.
ATGATATCCATGTCCCATGGTTTTGATGATCAGACCAAATTCTTTGGCTAATTTACCTTTATGTACCATTGGATTTTTCCTATTAATATACTTTTTTATAATGATCTTGATAAAAAATATTAAGTCAAGTCTAAAATATTATACAGATATTGCAACATTGAGTTCATGTAGCAAGAGTTTCCTATATTTGGAGTGCAGGTAAGACAGGTTCCTGTCTTTCCTTTGGAATCCTGGAATGTAAGGGATTATTGCTATTTTCAGTCTCACTCAAATTATGGGGTGTAAATGTTAAATCCTTAATCATGTTGAATTTTGAATTTTCTTGGGCTGAGCTGGGAAGGATTATGGTCTGAGGATTTTTGCCCCTGTTTTGGTAGGGCCTGGGGTAAGGCCCTGTGGGCATTTCCCTGCATCTTGTATCCATGCCCCTGGGGAACTGAATTTAAAAAGAGTCCGAAATCTCCTAACTTCCCACAATAGTAGCAGTTACTTTGCCTCTTAGGGTTTGTGTTCAAATCTCTCCTCAGGTTGTTATCAGAGTGGTTTCTGGTCCTACAGTCTTGTGCCCAATGACGCCCTTTACCACATTTCAGGCAAAACCCTGGTTTCCAGAAAGTGCTTTGTCCCTGGGGAAAGGAAGGCACCTTTCCTGTGGTAACCAGGAATGTTTGTACAGAGTTCGAGTGGGGTGAGGGTTGGGGTATCTCATGCACATTCCAACAAGCATATAGGAAATCATTTAAACCTACCTAGTCAAGTAATGGAACTAATACTGATTTGCAGGCTGAATTCACATTATAATAAGCCAAACTTTTTTCAAAGAATTTTCTCATCTCCTCATTTTTGACTTGTAATTCCAGTGCATCTTTAAACCTATCCACAAACTCAACACACGGTTCAAGGGAGCCTCGGGTAATTTTTAAAAAGGTTCCTGTACCAGTGGTGTTAGTATCCACATTTTCCCATGAGGACAATGCAATATCCTTAACTATATCTAAGATTTCCTTAGGTAAAGCAGCTTGTGTCTGAATATTTGCATATTGATTTTCTGCCATCAATAATTCATACGAGAGAGTGACCCCAGCCACTCGTTTTTTGGTTCCATCCGGGCTATACAGCTTGGCTTTTACACCTTCTGAATAAAACATTTCCCATTCAACTTGCTGTTTAGTTGGCAGGCATATGCTAGCAATGTTTTAAAAATCATACAAAGTCCAAGCTGATTTTTTACACCAAAATTTTAGTAACTCCACACAGTATACTGATGTTGAATCATAATTTTTACATGATTTTTTAAACCGGTCTATGTCTTCGATTTCAAGGGGTTCGTAGTTTGAAACATTTACTCCATGCAAAGGGACTGAGGCTGGGTTAGCAAAATTACACTGAATAGGACTCTGAGACCTGGATTGTGGAACAGGTGCATGGAAACGTGTCTTTGATTCATCGTCTGAGTCAGCAATATTACGTGATACAATTTTGTCAATAGAATCAGGATTCACTTGTGGACTTAGCACTGGAGGTTAGTCGTTAATGTTAAGAGTTGGATTGGGGGGGCCGGGCGGTGGCGCTAAAGGTAAGGTGCCTGCCTTGCCTGCGCTAGACCGCGGTTCGATCCCCGGTGTCCCATATGGTCCCCCAAGCCAGGAGCAACTTCTGAGCACATAGCCAGGAGTAACCCCTGAGCGTTACCGGGTGTGGCCCAAAAACCAAAAAAAAAAAAAAAGAGTTGGATTGGGGTTGTGAATTTCTAAAATATTGTCCTGAATCTTAGTTATAGCAGGATAAATGCCTTTATTTTTGGTGGAGGGACTGGATTTGCCAACCTGCACCTTGGTCTGAATTTACAGTGCAGGAGAGGTAGGTATGTGATTATAAATTTTCATTTAAAATGCAGACCACAACCATCCTACAGCAAGAAATTTCCATAATTCCAAACCAACCTGTTTAAAACAAGGAGGTACAATCCACTTGACTAACGTAGAACCAATCTGTTTAAAACAAGGCGGCATAATCCAGGTGACTAACCACATAAGCCATCCAATGGTCTCCATAGGGAGTTTCCAATAAAGCATTTCACTTACAGTATCAGGTTCATCTTGTTCGGGCGCCATTTGCTGTTCTCTGAGGAAAGTCTTAAAGCAAGCCACTGGTTTCTTAGATATATCTAACAATAATTTTAAAAAGGGGCCACCAGCTCTGTGTCTAGTCCCTCCCCGCCTCCCACCAGCTCCACCACAGCTCCAGCCAGGCAGTCAACTGCCTCAACAGACCCTGAGTTCTGAACTTTTCTTGTAGAAAGATTATGGTTGTTAGGTTCACAGTCAAATAATTATTTGATTTAAAAAAAATAATTTTAGGAACTAGAAAGATAGTACAGTAGGCTGTATGTATGCTTACTTTGCAACATAAGCTCCTAAAGAGCAAACCTTTGACTTTGAAAATCAAACCAAAGTACCTTCCAGAAGGTAGCTCAGATTTCAAAAATATGAAATGGAAGTTAAGAGATATGGAATATAATTTGGACTTCGGTAGGACTAAAAGCTTAGGTTCTTTGGCCTAAGTGATAGTACAACTTGTAAGGCATTTGCCTTGCACATGCATTGGTATCCTGAACACAGAGCCGGAGTAAATTCTGAGTACCACTCCATGTGATGTGACCCCAAAACAAAACATATGTAATATAATACACACATATAATACAATATATAGTATTTTACTGTTATGTAATAGGGAGGCACAGAGTGAAAATCTTAAAAGCAAAGATTCTTTACCCCTTTTGAGACAATTTTCTAAAGAGAATCATAGTTTGTCTTTTCAGGTTTTTTTTTTATACCTGAACATCTAAAACATTTTTGGTTTTTTGTTCGTTTTGGTTTTGTTTTGGGGCTACATTTGGTTGTGTTCAGGGTTTACTTCTAGCTCTGCACTCAGAAATTATTCCTGGTAGGCTCAGGGGACCAGATGGCACAGGGGAATGAGCCCGAGTTGGCTGCATGCAAGACAAATGCCCTACCCACTGTGCTATTGCACTGGCTCCCTTAAAGTGGTCTTACACCACTGATCCTACTGTATGAACACTATGATTTGAAGACTAATTTGTCCCATGTCTGACAGCAGTTAACTTGTGCACATTGATTCTATAGACAGGAAGAGGAAGATCTTGAGTTGAAGCACAATTCTACATTAAAACAGCTCATGAGGGAGTTTAATACACAGCTGGCACAAAAGGAACAGGAGTTGGAGGTGACCTTAAAGAAACCATCGGTAAGTCAAATGCAAATGCGGCAAAGAACCAATAAAGTTACCAGCAGACTCTGGATAATTCAAACTTTTTCTTCACATTGTGCTGAGGGCTTTAAATAATTATATTGGAGGGGGAAAATGATCCTTGCCAAGGAAAGTTGCAAGTGGGAACCATAAGACCTGGTCTGCCTTAACAAGAGGAACGGGTGAGAGACCTGAAAGCTCTAGTTAATTACCTTAAAAGCTCCTTCAGAGCTCACATTGGACTTGATTGACTTGATTGACAAATTTAATTGGGTCAGGGCTATTGGGACTAATATCCTTTCTTGTTTGTGTTCATTTTTCATTTATTAGATAAAGCCCAGGAGGTGGAGGCTGAGCTTTTGGAGAGCCATCAAGAAGAAACAAATAAGTTACATAAAAAAATCGCAGAAAAAGAAGATGATCTGAAAAGAACAGCTAAAAGATACGAAGAAATCCTTGATGTACCGTATTTTTCCACCTTTCTCTGTATTGGAATTTATGCATTGTAAAATCTTGTTTGAAAAAGATGACTTGTTCAGATTTTCCGTTTTTTTAACATAGAGGATCTTTCATTTTAGTTTAACATCCAAATTGTTATTGCAATACTGCATGTAGATTTATATAGAGCCTAATTGATTTCTCCCCAAATCCCAGTGTCCTAATAAGTTTCTGTTAACCAGATAGTATAGTTCACTTGGAAGATACTGTAGCAGCAATGAATTAGCTAGCAGAGGAATGGTTTGTCTCTTTTTTCACTGTCCTTCTTACAGTCAGACTTAGTTGTGAGAGAGCAGGACAAAGAATTAAGAGCTTGGGTGGATTCTTACTAATATAATAATGTGTGCATGAATGTGGTTACTTAGCTGAAACATTTACTGGAGAATCTCTTAACTCTCATTCCTATTCCAATAAGTGTCTTGGACCTATTGGAGTTCAGTTTAGCATGGAGACAGCTTTTCTAGAAGTTAGTTGTGGGACTGGGATGTTTAAGTTCATACAGAAATGGGTATGGGGAGATGGAATACTGGATCTTTCCTTCCAGGATAGGAACTGGGTCTGCCCCATTCTGAGAAGGCTCCAGTAATGTGGACCCAGAGATCAGGCCTGCCAGGTTTGGCACTGTGATCTCGACACAAATAGCCATATTCTTATATCAACTCACAGAATTCAATGACATTTCTTTTAATAGCTAAATGAAGCCTGGACATACGTTTCTATTCCTTACTTTCCTAGATTAGATTACATTTTAACTCTTCCTTTCCCTCTATGAAGGAACTGGAAACTTTTGCCATTCCTTCTGTTTTCCTTGCCCTTTGTACATACACACTTAACACCTCAAGAATATGAAATCCGCTTTTCTTTTCTGATTAATAAACAGAAAATGTCTGAATCCCTTTACATATCTGACATAACATCCTGCATATAGTAGTTCTCAAGACTTGGTTTTCATTTAGTCAGATTCTGCATTTCTCTCCTCTTATCTCTGTATCACTGTTGTCTTGGTCTGGACTACCATCTTTCATCTGTTCTGGTTTGTTCACTAAATGTCCATCTGATATCCTGGCTGCTTGTCTCTCCTTGGTTCAGTATGTGCTTTTTCTTGACAGTTATTTTCTTCCATGAAACAAAAATTGGATCATAACCGTTATCACTTTCTGCATGGGTTTGTTCATAGTGTTGCTTGGAGAACCAGGTGGTGCTGGTCTTTGCATAAACAGGACAAGTATACTACCACCAAGCCATTGTTCTCCTCCCTTCCCCAAATGTTTTGGTTTCTTTTTACTGGGGGATTAGGGTGGGCACACCTGGTAATGCTCAGGGGTTACTTCTGGCTCTGTGCTAAGAAATCACTCTCAGCAGGTTCAGGGGACCATATGGGATGTTGAGGATGGAACCTGGGTTGGCCCTATGCAAATGACCTAACCACTATGCTATCTCTCAGGCACCCTCAACTGTTTTCTTCATTTGAAATAATATATGTTGCACTTCTTTCCAATTCTTTAAAGACTTTGTTTAAACTCATACCTCACCTAGCCAATTGTAATATCAAAATCTGGATCTTACTGCATACAGAGTAAGACAAACAAGGCTAGACTACATTGATATAAACAGCTGCACAGGGTGTGAAGGGGCAGGGTCAAAGCATTAAACAAAGCCTGGACAGTAATGCACAGACAATAGTTTCTTGTCAATATTGTTTTAGGAATGGAGACTAACGTGTCTCTTGGGGAAATGTGGAGGAGGCTTAGTTTTTAAATGTCTCTGCCTTGCTTAAGATGAGAGAAGTTTCTTGGCAAGTGCCACTTAAATCAGTGAGTACCTAAGTGTCCTCTAGTTCTCTTCATGCCTTACCTGTTGTTGAAAAAGTGTCTTGGTTCTGGGAAGTCAGCCTCTGCTAAACCACATACCTGTTGGAGGTATCACTCAGCAAACATTTGTCCTCTCCACTACTCACATCTGATCAATATTCCAACTCTAAATTGCTCTTTTAGCAGAAAGGTTTTTGCAACATTTATGAGATCAAGAAGATCTCTAGACTGCCCTCTCTAAGAGTCCTGGTCATTACCAAGACAGATGAGTAAAGTATGGGCATCAGCCTTTTAGCTGGTGCCAAATAGAATAGAGGTGTTTGCCAGATTTTCGTCTTTTAAAATGTTTTTAACCAGTTTGAGGTACTGGATTTACAGTACTGGTACAGTTTTCATACATACATAATCCCAGCACCAAACTGCCCATCACCAGTGCCTGCTTCTCTCCAACAGTGTCCCAAGGGTGCCTTCCAGCTACCCCAAGGCCCCTAGAAGCTCAGTTCTATAGGCAAAATTCCCCAGTTCCAGTTACTTTGGCCATTTGTAGCTCCCTTGCTTTATATCCTTGTATCCCACATATGAGTGAAAAAAAAATTTTTGTGAAGGTGGTGACACCGACACACAAATCGGTAAATAAAGCTGAACTGAAAGTCTTCAGTGAATGTTGATGACATTTTCTTTTCACTGCTTGTTTTTCTTTTTAAAAAATGTAAATTAAAAAATTAATAGTAAGAGCAATTCTGTGCTAATACATTTAAAGTTGACTTAGATGAATCCTATAAATATGCAGTTTAATAAGTGAGGAGAGAATTAAAAACTTCAGGGAAAGGGGCCTGAGCGGTGGTACAAGCGGTAAGGCATCTGCCTTGTGACCACTAGCCTAGGACAGACCACGATTCGATCCCCAGGAGTTCCACATGGTCCCTCAAGCCAGGAGCGATTTCTGAGCGCATAGCCAGGAGTAACCCTGAGCATCACTGGATGCGGTCCAAAAAACAAAACAAAACAAAAAAATTTTAATTTAATTTTAAATTTAATTTAATTCCTTTTTTGCACTTCAGTGGAAGGTCTTTTTTTTTCCCATTTTTATTTTGACTAAAGTGGATTACAAATCTTTCACAGTAATTTGTAGATACATAGTGACATTGAATCAGGGGCATTCCCATGACCAATGTCCTCCCTGCACTCCTGTTCCCAACATGCATTCCATATCACCTCTCTGCTAGTATAAATGGTACCTTCTGAGTCTATCTTGTTGTAGATTGGGTATAGATTCAGTTGTAGTTGGCTTTGGATTTGGTGTTTAAGTCTGATCATTTTTTTATTTCTACTCAATGTTCATATGACTGTTTGGTCTTGGTGCCCTCCGTTATTTCCCCCTCAATTTGTGAGGCAGAACAAGATGGTTCAGGTTATGTGGTTCTGTTTGAGGGAAAGAAAAATAAATAAATAAAATGGGGCAAAAAACAAGCAAGCAAAAAACGGCAGGAGTCCTTCTAGAAACTATAAATATCAATTGAAGAGAAGAAAAGGAAAAAGGAAGAAAAACATAACAATACTAAAAATTTTTTTAAAAAATCAAACAAAAACCTCTAAAAGCACCACAGCAATAAAGACACCAACCAGGACTGGGTTTAATCCCCAGCCTCCCATATGGTTCCTCAAGCCTGCCAGGAGCAAATCGATTTCTGAGCCAGGAGTAACCCCTGAGCTCCGCTGGGTGTGGCCCCCTCCCCAAAATAACTCCAACAGTTAAAGTGTTGCCTAATTAATCTTCAGGTTTGGGAGCAGACACCCAGAGAACTTTCCACATGCAAGGCAAGTTGCTGCCAAGTTGTAACTTGGCCCCAGATTCTAAACATAATCGGATCCCTACTGTCTGTCCTGTAGTGAACAAATCATTGTTGAAACACTGAACAAAGTATAACCAAAGATGAAACTGAAGGGAATCTGGGTGTGCTTTTTATTTTATCTTATTTTATTTTAGTTAGTGATTTCTGGTTTGGGGGTCACACCCCACGGTGCTCAAGGGTTACTCCTGGCTCTGCGCTCAGAAGTCACTCCTGGCAGGCTCAGGGGACCATAGGGGATGCTGGGATTTGAACCAGGGTCTGTCCTGTATTGGCTGCGTGCAAGACAAACACCTTACCACTGTGCCATCACTAAGAATGGAAATGAAAGGACTCCCTAAAATATAAGGAGGAAGCTTGGCAAGCAACTGACATAGGATGGACCCAAGGCAAACACCCTACCACTGTGCTATCTCTGACCCCTGCATTTATTTAGATATATGTATACCTATACCTATAGATCTATCTATCTATATATATCTATACCCATATCTATACCTGTAATATATATGTACCTACTATTTTACATAATTTAAGTAGATACAGGCAAAGAAAAAGTTTTAAATGTGGTATTGTTGGATAGGATGGTAAACAGTTAAAGCTTTTTTAAAAAATATGAACCACATTCACCCATCAATAGTTAAAATATGGACTCTTGAGATTTTTGCACTCAGGAGAATTGGGTTTCTAGGAAACACCCGTTGACTGCGGACTGCTGTTGGAACAGAATGATCTTGCTTAGGACAGCTTAGTGGATGACTTTTTGTTATTACTTTTCAAGTGGAGGTGCTGTTATTCAAATTAAAAGGGCATTTCTTAGACTTTTTTTTTTTTTTTGGCTATGCTGGGCATTAAACCCAGGGCCTTTCATATGTAATGCAAAATGCTTTATTACTGAACTATCACTTAGCCCTGTGTATCACTTTTCAGCAATGGACTTACAGAAGGACTCAGACTTTTCAACTGCCCTCCAAGATTTTTAGTGCTTTCTTTATTTCGTAGAAAAATGACAACTAGAGCAGCGTTGGCTCTTACTCATCAGTACTGCTGATATTGTCTCCTTCATCAGAACGGGCTCCTCATATGTTCCTCATCTTCCCTGCCCCTTATCCCCTCTTTACTGAGAACAGTGATGAGAAATCACTGTTCTGTGAAGATCCTAGGATAAACCTTTGGTTCTGGCCATGATCTTTATGCTTCGTGGTAGATACTTTGGGGTGCATAACTAATTTATCAAGTTGGTTCCAGATTGATAGAGAAGCAGTCTTCAACCTTTTCCCCTGGGGGCTGACACCTGTCTTGCACATGGTCCACTGACCCACAGAAGCAAGGCCCGGACCAGTGGTTTTCAGCCTCTCTGCTCCAACACCAGGCTGCAAACCAGTGATCAAAGCCATGGCTCTAGGTGGTTTCTCCCTCTAAAGATCTGACAGTTCAGGGCTGGCTCATAGTATACCTGTGAGGACAGCTGGGAAAGTTTGGGGGCTCTCTCCCTCTTCCTGATGAGCAAACTGACTTGGTAAAGCCTATTCCTCTGCTTGGTGACTGACCTGGGGCCTGCACCTGCTCCCCCCACTCCCCGATTTCAGATCAGAACTTTTTTTCAGGAATGCTATTTTGTCTCTTATTTTTCAGGAATCGGTGTACTTTGTAAAATATCAGGAGTGTGAATTGCATTTGTCAGAGATCTGTCACTTGGCTGTTTGGGAGGGGAAGATGAGTAGGAGTGAGTGTGTCTTCTAATCCACAGTTCTGTTGTGTCTAGTTGCAGGCAGGTGACTCTCAGTCCTTCGTCCAGAAGCTCCAGCTCCGGGTGCCTTCTGTGGAGTCTTTGTTTCGAAGTCCAATAAAGGAATCTCTCTTCCGATCCCCCTCTAAAGAGCCTTTGGTGCGGACGTCTTCCAGAGAGTCCCTGACCCGATTTGACCTCGACTCTGATGCTATGGCCTTTGATCCACCCTCAGATCTGGAAAGCGAAGCTGAAGACTCGCCGGGGAATTTGGACAATCTCAGCAGAGAACATCTCATTCAGTGGTTGCGAAGAATGGAGCGAAGGTTGAAGAACTGCAACGTCAAGTATTCTGAGGTAGGACCATGACCTTTTGGCCTGCACAAAAATTCCTTTTTTTTTTTTTTTCCAATATAACTTTTTGGACGTTTTACTCTTGTGGATGGCTCTTTCCTACATAGATGGGACACTGGTGTGACAATGGCTAGACTTTCAGCTGTCCTTGAAGTTCTGGAGGCCCTTGCCTTTGGCCTCCTGGTTTTTCAGGAATCAGTGTCCGTGTCCCTTTCCTTTCTCAGTCCCATTACTCACGTCATTTGGACCCTCCAGAGTTCATTGACTTTCCACCTTCTAATACTTTTTTTCACCCTTCATACAGTTGCTCCAAAATCAGCTCTTCTGTCAGCCAGATTCCTATTGTTAATGATCGCTGTTGTTCCAGGGAGTTTGATATTCTGGCACACACCATTTCCCTTTATTTAATCTTTTGCATTGAAATGAGCTTTTTAGCTGGTAGCTCCTTTGGGAATGACATTTCTTGTTTGGTCAGAGAAGAAGTAAATATTCATCTTTCTCTCTCCTCGCCTATCTCTCTTCTCCCCTCTCTCTCCTTCTCTCTTCTCTCTGTCTCTCTGTCTCTGACTCAGTGTGTCTCTCCCTGTCTACCTGACAAACTCAGCTTGCTTCTGGCATGGCTTAGGGGATCTTATGGGGTAGGCACTGTGCAAGACAAGATCGTATACCCTGCTGTACTCTCTTTCCAGCCTCCTCTAACTCTGTCTTTTATCCTATATGATGTGCCTTTATCTTATTCAGTTCAAATGGTCTTTTTCTCAGGAAAGCCTTTCTGGAGCAAGTTGCCACGCTTGCTTCTGTCCTTTTTTTTTGGTGCTGTGGCTACTTCAGGCACTGTCACCGAGCTTGGGTGTCTCTCCATGTAGTGTGAGGGACCACATGTGCTTGGGATTGAATCTAGGACTCTAGTGTGCAAAGCTTATGACCTGAGCCCTTTGAGCCATCTTTCTCAATGTTGTTTTTATTTGTTTGTTTGTTTGTTTTTGGTTTTTGGGTCACACCCAGCAACACTCAGGAGTTACTCCTGGCTCTAGGCTCAGAAATCGCTCCTGGCAGGCTCGGGGGACTATATGGGATGCCGGGATTCAAACCACTGTCCTGCATGCAAGGCAAATGCCTTACCTCCATGCTATCTCTCCGGCCCTCGATGTTGTTTTTTAATGGTGCTTAACATTTTATTGTGTTAATAAATTGTGTTTCTAAATTGGCATTGTAGTTTAAACAAATGAATGGACTGTCAAGATTAGTATATGGTTAGCCCTACCATCTAACTTTGTATTCAGTTATGGCAATCTTCAAGTGTGTTTCAAGAGTTCAGCTTGCAGTCAGAAACAAGAACAACAAAATTGCTGTAATCAAGGGTCAATGTAGGCCCCAAGCTATTTCAAGGGGGGCACAGGTGAAGAAAATTGTGTAAAGGGGAAGAGGAGAAAGGACACAGTCGGAGATTAGGGCTTAATGGAGTGCGGGTGGGGGCGAGAAGGAAAGAAAGTCAGAAGGGGCGTGGTCAAAACCAGTTGAAAAAAACTTGTTTTAGATGAGTAAATAAAATAACTTCAAAACTAGAAAGTGCTGAAAAATGGGAAAGAGTGGGTTATCTGGCTGGTTGTAACTGGCTGTCTGGCACCCGAAGGTGTCAACAGGGAATGGAAATCATGAATCTTTTTATATACTGGAGGAAAAAACTGAAATATTTTCCCTAAATACATATTTTTATTCTTAGTTTTTACTTTTTATCAAAGGTAATAAATGGATGGCCTATAAAGTTTCTGGTATGTTTAGATTTGTAATTTTTTCACTAACTTACTCATGTCTTTAAATTTGGAGCTCAGAATTTTGTATTTAACAGTGCAAAATACTGGGGCCGGAGAGACAGCATGTTGGGCATTTGCCTTACCGGAGGTTCAGATCCCTGCATCCCATATGGTCTCCTGAGCCTGCCAGGAGCGATTTCTGAGCATAGAGCCAAGAGTAACCCCTGAGAGCTGTCGGGTGTGACCCCAAAACAAACAAAACAAGAATAAAAAAGCGTGCAAATGCCATCTGCTTTATATATAGCATCCTTTAATTTGATGACATGTCAAGTAGATATTTAATTCTGTTTGATAGAGTAGGAATTGGTGGCTGGTGGGGAGTTATATTTAGTAACCTGGGTCAAGTCATATATGTAGCAGCTGACAGTGTGGGTTTTATTCTGTCTTCTATTCTTGTCATTACTACTCTTCAATTCTTTCTCAGGCAGACCTGTAGGTTGTCCAGAATTAAATGAACCCATAGTCTTGGTCTCTTTTTCTTGTCACTGTAGATATGTAGGATGAAACCACTGTAAGTGATGTTTAGCTGTCCTCTTCTAGTATCATTTTCCTTTCTGCCCTTAAGTAATAAGGGGAGAGTTCTAGTTTCAGGCAGATTTCTTTTCTCTTTTTTTTTTGTATTCTTCTGTATTTACTTTCTTTTGCTGCTTGCTCTTACTCAAGGCATCAAGAGAGGAATTGAGAATGGAGTAAGCTAAGCCAAATGGCATGACTCAGTATTGGGGGGCGGGGGGGGGGGGAAGAATCTCCTTTCTCCTAAAATTTTCTTCTTTGTGGTCTGCTTGGAGACCAGTAGGCTATCTAAACGGGGTTCTCAAATAACCATATGTGTCATATGCTCAACCTTTACATGAAATGTCATAAAAAAATTTATAGGTTTGAAAATATACATTAGTGTCTGGAGAGAAGAGAGTACAGGGTTTAAGGTACATAGCCAAAAGAAACAGACTGATACTACAGTGGGTAGGGGATTTGCCTTGCACACTGATGACCTGGTTTCGGTCCCTGACAGTCCATATTGTCCTTCCCACATTGCTAGGAGTAATTCCTGTATGCAGAGTCAGACTAAACCCTGAATATCATCAGGTATCCCTCCCCCCCCCAAAAAAAAAAGTAACCCAAACCAACAAAGGCAGAGTGCTCTATCCTAGCATGACATTTGGTCCTTGAAGCCCTGGCAGGAATGATCTCATGGCACAGTCAGGAGCAAGTCCTGAGTATCACCCCATGTGGTCCCCACCACACACACCCCACTCCATTTTTGGTGTTAATCTTTTTTGTTTTGATTTGTTTTGGGATCACTCCCAGCAGCACTCAGGAGTTACTTCCTGGATCTGCACTCAGAAATTGCTCCTGGTATGCTCAGGGGACCAGATGGGATGCAGAATTCCAACCTGGTCCGCCCTGCGTTGGCCATGTGCAAGGCAAACACCCCACGTCTGTGTTATCTCTCTGGCCCCATGGTGTTGTTCATCTTTAATTATAACAAACCATGCTGGAATGTTTTAATATACTATTTAGGTTCAATGATTTAGTTTCTCTTTAGGATCTGAGATTCCGTTTTCATTCTTTGTCATAATTTCTTCCCAGAGGTCAAGGGGCACAGAGCCTATTTTAATTGGGAGGAATATTCATACATAAATTAGTTGATCAGTTACAGCCCAAAGCAAAACAATTACGATGAGATCTCCTTAAAACACAGGTTTTTATGTCCACTTCACCCCATCCTCTTTTTACATTTTTATTGGACAATTTTGGGTTAAATAATATTTTTTCCTAGCCAGCTTCTGGGCCACGTTATTGCTGGTGGTCCTGACCTGTCCCTCTAATTTTGACTAGCCTCCTGTCTAGCTAATTTAGGCAAAGTAGTTCTAATTCCATCTGTGACATAAGGATTGAAATATAAAGTGATGCATATCTAAGGTAAACATCGTTAGAGACCCAATATTCCTGTTTATAGACTGGTTGCATTTTATTTGGGAAAATTTTATGTTCCTTTGTTTCAACTTCATTTGCATCCGCTTAAGATTAATTTTCAAAAAATGAATTCTTCTGATTGATTAATTTTTCAATTTCCTTAGTAAGATGTTTTAGTAGAATTTAGTAAATGTTTAGCAGAATAAGTGCACTTATTTAGGAGTGTGAATGATGCTATTTATCATTTTTCCTTTATGTTAGCTTGCTGCAGCTTATCAAACTCTGCAGAGAGAGAAGAAAAAGTTACATGTAAATGATATGATACTTATTCATATTAATTTTAAAATGAGGATCTTATATTCTTGCTAAATTTTCCATGTGATAAGTATTTAACCTGTTTAATCAGGGCTGGCATTTCGATAGAGAATTAGAACTCCATGAGGATTTTCTTCTGGTAGGGATTGACTTCCCTTTTTCATTATTTTTTTTATTTTTAATCATGAGAACAATGATGCAAAGAGGAGAAGGTAAAGTTACAGTGGAAGGACAATCGCTCATAAACAGAGTTCTCAAAAGAAATCCCCTTGCTGACGCCCAAATATTGAACTTACAGTCAAAGAACATTGAGAAAAATAAGGCAGAACCCATGTACAATTACTTTGTCCACAAGTCCCCCAATTGTAGTACATTATAACATTTCTTAGCAGTACACAAAGCAATCCAAAGCCATGAGATTTATGTGACTCCTTAAACATTGAAGGCATAGTATTTTTTTATATTTTCATGCACATGCATATTAGTTTAAGTTAACATCAAAAGTTTAAGGGTTTTTTTTTTTTTTAGGGTTAGAGTCAAAAGAATACAGTAAAAACGGTGTTAGAGTGGCAAATATTGTTTTCATAGGCCCACCAAAATATGGGGACATGGAAAAGACATGGTCTAATACAAGGAGACCCTACCCCTGAAGTTTCCTGGCATAAGACCAATTCTAGGCTCCAGGCAAACTAGTTTATTCAATTCAAGTCATTGTCTGTAGTGCCAATACAGTTTTATTTTTCACGCAGAGGGATTGACTTCCTTAAGCTTGAAAATTCTTGTTTTAAAAAGTTCAAATGTTGGGGCTGCAGATAGTACAGCAGGGAGGGCGACTTGCCTTCCATGTGGCTGACTAGGGTTTATTCTTGGCACCCCATTTCTCCCCCCGAGCCTGACTGGACTGATTTCTGAGTAGTCAGGAGTAAGGCTTGAGTACCGTGGGGTGGGACACAAAAACCAAAAAGCAAAACAAAGCAAACAATCTTAAGATATATTTGAGTCTTCCAAGTAGGTGAATATCCTCGCGTGTTGGGCTACATGTTGTACAGTTGTTTTTGTGACAGAGAGAAACAACCATGTAGTTTCTGTTCTCTCTTGAATACCTACAGAAACTTCTCATCATTGATTCATGTTCCAAACTAAGGAACCTAAAGCTTAAGTTTCTTGGTTGCTACTTTAGAAAACTCTTGGTTAAGTATATGGAGAGAAGCTATGATCCCTTTTTGAGTTACCTTGTTCCACTGGGTAATTCTGTTCGTGGCCAGAAGTTTTAAGCCAGGTTCCCGGATGCTGTGTGATTAGAGAGTTATTTAGAGACAGTTCAACGTGCCACATTTATAGACACATTACATAATTAAAATATATTTGTAAAATGAATTGATAAAATTAATAGCCCCTGTAACTCATTGTGTATATGTACCTGATAAAAATTAAAATATTTATTATGTCATGGCTAGAGATACTTATAGCATACTTCGAGCCTTTTTTTTATGTGCCATAGGCCATTTGTATTTCTTCTTTGAAAAAGTTTTTGTTCATCTCTTCCCATTTTTGGATGGGACTAGATTTTTTTTTTGTTAAGCTCTAGTAACATACCATACGTTTTAGTCTTTAAGGTTTAGTATGAATTTTCTAGATTTAATTTAAAATATTAACCCTAGTTTATCTTTGTTGCTGTTGTTGTTTTTTTGGGGACCACACCTGGTGACGCTCAGGGGTTACTCCTGGCTATACGCTCAGAAATCACTCCTGGCTTGGGGGACCATATGGGACGCCAGGAATCGAACCACTGTCTGTCTTAGGCTAACGCCAGCAAGGCAGACGCCTAACTACTTCTTGCCACAGCTCTGGCCCCAGAGTCCTAGTTTGTTTGTTTTTTTTTTATTGTTGGTTTAGTGATCAAATAATGTGAAATTTGATGCTTACAAATAGTTATTAGTGTTCAGTAATCTTTGTAAATAAGAGTTATGTCAAAAGAGAATAAACTAATTGATTTATTTCATTGTTGATAATCAATAAATTTTATTTGAAAGGTCATTTTGTTCCTAAATTCTCTGGTACCTTGCTTGCATCTGTCTTTGGGCATTGTGTATAGATTTCTATTTCTAGTTATATGAAATGCTACCACTAGGTGGCAGGAGATAATTGTGGATGTTTGGTCCCAGCTGTTAAGGTGTTCGGAGATCTAATTTAAAGATAACATGAAATGACCAGAAAGTTCTTTCATAAATAGGCAGATACTCTTTCACTAGAGTAAATGAAATTAAAGTGGTTATTCTAGGGGTTATTTGTGTCTGTGCTCTCAGAAATTGCTCCTGGCAGGCTCCAGGGACCATATATGATGCTGGGACATATATGCTGGGACCATATATGATGCTGAGACCATATATGATGCTGGGTCAGCCATGTGCAAACATCCTACGGTTGTGCAATCGCTTCAGCCCTGAGGTCCTCCTTCAGGGAGAAAACTAGCCTTAGGTTTTTGTATGATTCACTTGCATGCCCCAGGACTGGGTCCTAAGCATACAATTTGTGTACTAGTTTTTGTTTAATTTTGTTCTTAGTTTGTACTTCAGTTTGTTTGTTTGTTTGTTTGGTTTTGGGCCATGTGTGGACACGGCCGTGCACAGGGGTTACTTCTGGCTCTGAGCTCAGAAATCTCTCCTGGAAGGCTCTGGAGACCATGTAGGATGCTGGGGATTAAATCAGTTCATCCCATGTCCACAGCCTGCAAGGCAAATGCCCTACCGCTGTGCTATTTCTGTCCTCTGCGTAATAGTTTTTATATTTTTATAGTTTTATAGTTAGGCATTTATTACAAAAGGATTATAGGTATTATAAAATAATATATACAAGAATTTTAATATTTATTTATCCATATGGCATACATAGATGCCAGAGAGTAGAATTCATAGATAATACTTCTAGTAAGTTCAGAAAGATAAAGAAATAAAATGAAATAATATCTCTCAATAGGGAAATGTTATATCTTATGTCAGTACCCTAGTTTTTTGGCTCTTATATGAGCAGCCTCCCAAGCAATTCTCAGGGGGGTTATGAGCTACTCCTAGCAATACAATATTTGCCTTTTGGTGCAGTAAGGTGGACCCTGTCCAACATAACTGCAAGGGATGCCATGTGTTGTCAGGGATCGAACTCGTGGCCTCATACATGCCAAGCATGTTCTCCAGCACTTTTAACTATATTTGAGTCCCATTAAGACCTGTTAAATAGAAACTAAGTGGAGACTTTAGGTTGGAGGTTTCTTTCCTTTTTGTCTTTTGTCCATGGTTGACATTTACTTTTTCCAGGTTGGCCAACAAATCCAAACCTGAAAACCATAGCTTAAATGGAGTAGTTTTGGTGCAGGTAGGACTACTAAAATAATAGTTTAGTTGGGTAGGATGTAGGACCTTGTTTAGAAGAAATTAGAGACTGTTGTGAGCTTAAGGACACAGACATCTGTTCCAGACTGAAGAGTTGGCCTGTGTAGTGTCCTGGAGAACAAAGTGTCTAGACCTCCAGATCTCAGGGTTGGCCTGGAGAATTGTCTTCTAGCTCCTTTGCGACATGTGGAAAAGAATTGGTATAGCACAGCTGAGTAGCTTTTTCAAGTAAAAATGTTGAAAATCAGGAATCAGATTTTTTTTTGTCATGTTTCCTTGAAAGTTGTTCATCCAAAATATAGGAATGACATTCTGAGAACAGAGTACTGTTTGCTTAAATGAAAGAAACGTAGATCTAAGAAACTCTCTGTCTGCACTGGCCTTCTGTTATTTCACTGTGGATAAAAGAAGCTTCACACTGAAGGTGTTGTGAAATGCAGCTTCTGGAGTCTGCTGCTACGGGAGGGTGCCAGGCCGGTCTTTGTGAGAGGAACATTAAACCTTGTGATTATAGAGGTCTTGGGCCGAGAGGACAGTTAGTTCTGGACAGGGCCTCAGTGTTCTGAGAATTAGCAACTTTGACACAATTCAAAAAGAGGGAGGGCATTACTGATATCCTTGAAAATATTGAGTAGAATTTTCTGCCAAATGCGAGGAATGAATTAAAATCAGAGAAAGGAATTGCTCTTACCTGTAAAACCAGGTAAGACTTCTCTGTGGCGAGACAAAAGAGAGGAGGGCTGGAAGTTCTAGCTTACTACATGAAGCTCACTACAAAGAGTGATGAGTGCAGTTAGAGAAATAACTCCATTGAGAATTATCCTAACAATGTGAATGAATGAAGCAAGTGGAAAGCCTGTCTAGAGTACAGATGGGAGTGGGGTGGGAAGGAGGGAGATTTGGAACATTGATGATGGAAAGGTTGCACTGGTGAAGTGGGTGTTCTTTGCATGACTGAAATTCAACCACAATCATGTTTGTAATCAAGGTGTTTAAATAAAGATATTAAGTAAAAAAAAAAAAAAAGGAATTCTCTATGGAAAATTTAAAAAAATGTACGAAGCCCTAGGTTAGTATTTCGTAATCCTTTTTCCAACTGTGGCCCCCTTCTGACTTAATTTCTTCCAATGATCCCTTTGTTTTGTTGGTCCACTCGTTTGTGTGTTGTGGCTCGCCACAACGTAATTGTCACCTGGGGCTCCTTGGGAACAACTGTAGGGCCCACTGGAGGCCACACAGCCTCTGGTTGAGAAATGCTGATCCAGACTATGGTTATGAATGTGGAAAAGAGTCAGATCTGAATGTTTTCGGGAAGGTCATAGAAGAATTTGGTTATGTGTGGGATCAATAACAGTAAAATGTGATCGAATATTTTGAACTTAGTAAATTAGATTAATATGAATCTCAATAAAATAGAGGGTTCAGTTAGGGTAGGAAATGTTCCAGGTCAGCAATTTAATGGCATTAGCATAAGGGAGGAGTCAAGAACCCAGAGGAGTAGATACCAAGAGAATCCACGAAGGACATAAAAGACACCAAAAGAGACAAGAATATAGACAGAGTTCTGAAAATGTAGAAGGAGCTCCCTCCGTTGGTGAGATAATTATTGGTGACAGGCATGGCAGAAAGAGATAGATTGAATTTAGTTCAGAAGGCTCATCAGTCACCTCAATCAAAACAGCTTTCGAACTGATTTCAGTAACTATCTTTTTATTTGCTGATCTCCTGTTTCAGCTTCTTACTTGCAGGTGAGGAAACTTCTCTTTTTGGCTGTCAGCATGTTCATGTATTGGGTAGAGGAAGACTGGACTATTTGTTTGACACATGCTGACAAGTTAATTTTAGTTCATGTGACTATGAGTACAAGTATTAATATGTCTTCAAGTAGAAAAATAAAATAAATTTTACTTTTATTTTAAGTAATTAAGTTTTCAAATATGCATGCCAACTCAATAGTCATCACAGCTATAACAGGAAACTGGACCTTCAGAATCTTTAAGGCACAAAATAATTGGTATAAACACTTCTTTTACTTTTTTTATTTTAGAGAAATAAAATAGTTTTATTTCAAGAAAGTACTTAGTGAAATGTGAGTGGAGGAAAAATGACTTGTTGAATAGCAAGTACAGTCCATCTCTAGAGTGGAAAAAGCCAAAACTGATGTCTTAAAGGCTGATCATGCATTCTTTGTTGCTACTGATTTTTTAAGAGAAAGGCAAATCTGAACTGATCAATTTTTTTAATTTTAAAAGCTCCAGGTTTGTTGTGGGGAGCCTAGCTGATGAAACCTGGGACATAGGACACCTCAGTAATTCCTAATCTGGTCACCCACGTGACCAAAGGCGCCCATGCCTTGAGGACAAAGGAAATAGACAAAAATAAAGTAATTCAGAGCAGCCTAATATGTCCAGCCAGAAAGAAAGATATAGAGTTTGCCTTTGTGTTAGCAAACATTATTAAGAACTCTGTTTGAATCTTATGCCTTTTAGTAAAACGTGCTCAGGTCTACCTCTTTGCCCCTCCCTATTACCTGCCCCAGTTTATGCTAATGAATGATTGTAACTGTGATTGGTGTAAAACTTGTAACACCCCTGACGTGGTTCAGCCCTTAAAAGCTGATCCCCCAACAATAAACTTCCCTTTTTTGAACAGCATGCGTTGTCTTGAAGGCTTCTGTTACTAATTTCTCTAGTTCTTCTTTACAGGTCGGTTCTGCTCGAGTGAACCCACTAATAACTAGCAACCTTCATTTCCACACCCCCGCGGGTCGGGGGACTCCCACGAAAGTTGCAGTTTGTCTTTTTATTTTATGTTTAAAAAAATTCTGTATATGGTATTTTTGTTTTAGGAACTCCAAAAGGACCAGTAAAAGCAAAGAAACATCGCCAAGAGGAGCTTGAGGCATCGATGAGAAAAAAGACCAGCATGTCAGTGTTCTCCAGACCCAGGTAAAATATGAAAAGAAAGGGGCCAGAGAGATAGCATGGAAGTAAGGCATTTTGCCTTTCATGCAGAAGGACAGTTGTTCAAATTCTGGCATCTCATATGGTCCCCCGAGCCTGCCAGGGGCGATTTCTGAGCATAGAGCCAGGAGCAACCCCTGAGCACTGCTGGGTGTGACCCAGAAACCAAAAACCAAAAACCAAAAAAAAAAAAAAAAAAAAAAGTAAAGAGAGTATTTAGTAGGTCTTATGTTTAGAAAATGCATGTTCTTTGATGGGAATATATTAAGCTGAGAAGCTTCTTCACCTCAAAGAAAATAGAGCCTAGGATACAAGAGGCACCCACTGAGTGGGAGAAACTATTTACCCCATACCCGTCAGATAAAGGGCTAATATCCAAAATATACAAGGAATTGACAGAACTTTACAAGAAAAAAAATCTAATCCCATCAAAAGTGGAGAGAATAAATGAACAGACACTTTGATAAAGAAAAAATACAACGCCACATAGATTGGTGCACATCACAAAGAATGAGAACAAGCATTGCTGGCGGGGATGTGGAAAGAAAGAAACTCTTATTCAGTGCTGGTGGGAATGCTGTCTAGTACAACCTTTATGGAAAGTGCTATGGAGATTCCTCCAAAAACTGGAAATTGAGCTCCCATGTGATCCAGCTATACCACTCTTAGGAATATACCCAAGGAACACAAAAATACAACACAAAAATCCCTTCCTTACTCCTATATTCATTGCAGTGCTATTTACAATAGCCAGACTCTGGAAACAACCATGATGCCCTTCAATAGATGAGTGGCTAAAGAAACTGTGGTACATATACACAATGGAATATTATGCAGCCATTAGGAGATATGAAGTCATGAAATTTTTCTATACATGGATGTACATAGAATCTATTATGCTGAGTGAAATAAGTCAAATATGCTGAGTGAAATAAGTCAAAGGGAGAGAGAAAAATGCAGAATAGTCTCACTCATCTATGGGTTTTAAGAAAAATAAAAGATATTTCTGCAGTAATTCCCAGAGACAACAGAGAAGAGAGCTGGAAGGTCCAGCTCACTACATGAAGCTCACCACAAAGAGTGATGAGTGCAGTTAGAGAAATAACTACATTGAGAACTATCATAACAATGTGAATGAATGAGGAAAGGAAGTAGAAGCCTATCTAGAGTACAGGCAGGGGTGGAGTGGGGAGGAGGAAGATCTGGGACATTGGTGATGGAAAGGTTGCACTGGTAAAGGGGGGTGTTCTTTGCATGATTGAAACACAATTACAATCATATTTGTAGTCAACCAGTTTAAATAAAGGTATATATTAAAAAAAAAAAAGAAGAAATACAAATGGCCAAAGGCACATGAAAAAATAGTCCACATCACTAATCATCAGAGAGATGCAAATCAAATCAACTATGAGGTACCATCTCATGTCACAGAGATTGGCACACATTACAAAGAATGAAAACAAGCAGTGCTGGTGGGGATGTGGAGAGAAAGGAACTCTTATCCACTGCTGGTGGGAATGCCATCTAGTCCAACCATTAATGAAAGCAATATGGAGATTCCTCCCAAACCTGGAAATTGAGCTCCCATAAGGTCCAGCTATACACTCCTAGGGATATACCCTAGGAACGCAAAAATACAATACAAAAATCCCTTCCTCACATCTATATTCATTGCCTCGCTATTTACAATAGCCAAACTCTGGAAACAACCAAGATGCCCTTCAATTGATGAATGTCTAAAGAAACTGTGGTGCATATACACAATGAAATATTGTGCAGTCATCAGAAGAGATGAAATCATGAAATTTTCTTATACATGGATGTATATGGGATCTATTATGCTGAGTGAAATAAGTCAGAGGGAGAGAGGTAGACGGAGAATAGTCTCGCTCATCTATGGGTTTTAAGAAAAATAAAAGATATTTTTGCAATAATCCTCAGAGAAAAAAGAGGAGGGCTGGAAGGTCCAGCTCATGACAAGAAGCTCACCACAAAGAGTGTTGAGTGCAGTTAGAGAAATAACTACACTGAGAACTATCCTAACAATGTGAATGTGGGCCCGGAGAGATAGCACAACAGCATTTGCCTTGCAAGCAGCCAATCCAGGACCAAAGGTGGTTGGTTCGAATCCTGGTGTCCCATATGGTCCCCCATGCCTGCCAGGAGCTATTTCTGAGCAGACAGCCAGGAGTAACCCCTGAGCACCGCCGGGTGTGGCCCAAAAACCAAAACAAAACAAAACAAAACAAAACAATGTGAATGAATGAGGGAAGCGGAAAGCCTGTCTAGAGTACAGGCATGGGTGAGGTGGGGAGGAGGGAGATTTGGGACATTGGTGGTGGGAATGTTGCACTGGTGAAGGGAGGTGTTCTTTACATGACTGAAACACAACTACAATCATATTTGTAATCAAGGTGTTTAACTAAATATATTAATAAAAAATGAAAATACCTTTCTTAATTTTTTTGTATTTCTTCATTTTTAGGTTCAATATCTTATTTAATACTTCGGCTGTGTATATCATTGAAAATAGCAAATAAAAAATACTTGTAGTAAGAGTAAACTTTGCATTTAAAAAAATGTTTGTTTGTTTTTCGGTCACACTCAGCAATGCTCGGGCTTAATCCTAGCTTTGCTCTCAGAAATTGCTCCTGGCAGGCACGGGGGACCTATGGTATACCGGGATTTGAACCACTGTCCATCCTGGATTGGCTGCTTGCAAGGCAAACACCCTACCGCTATGCTATCTCTCCAAACCTGTGCATTTAAAATGTTTTCCCTGAAGTTTAAAACAATAACTATTTTATCATGTTTTAAGATAAATTATTATTGCCAGGTTTTCTTCCTAGCTACTTTTTCTTAATTTTTTTAAAAAAAAATTTATTTAAATGCATGGTTTACAAAGTTGTTTATAATATAGTTGTTTCTAGCATCAAGTGTCCAACACCAATCCCGCCACCAGTGGAATATCTCCTCACCATTGACCCAATGTGCTACTCACCCCAACCCTTCCCTTTGGGGCAGGATGGCCAGGAAATCATTTACTTTATTTTGCTTATTACAACTAAATCATAATAAAGTTACTAAAAAAAGACATGAAAAATGAAAATTTTTCTCAATCATTATAGCTCAGAATGGGGCCTTTAAGTCATTGCTTGCAGTTTACAAAGCCGTTTGCTGCTAGTTTTTACTGGTTTTGTTAATCAAACTTAGGTTTTTTTTGTTTTTTCTTTGACATCTAATTTGGTGTGTTTCTACGGGGGTGTCATGTTCCAGGAACTCCAGGTTCTATGGAGCCAGGCTGAGGAGTTTCAGTGGTGGTGACTGAAATGTGGGCATGGCTGCTGGGACTTTCTCAAGTACAGATGGGGTCAGGGGAGAGTGTTCTCCCTCATTCCTTGAAGACCCCAGAGTCTTTGGCTTCAAAACTGGTAATTGGAGTTTTTGACAGTTTGGTACATTAGTAGTGAAGTGGTAAGGTTTGGCTGTTGGTGTGGTAATGGTGCTTTCAGAGTGTGGGTGCAGCTGTGGGGTCTTTAGAAGGAAGGAACTTTCCCTGCCCCGAGGGCACATCTCAAGTTTTCCACTGGGAGACTGGTATACCCATGAATTTTAGTAGCTTGGCTTGAATCTCTTTCAAGAATAACAGGAGTCTATGCAGCTGGTGACGAGTTGACATGGTGATATCTATGGGATGTGGGTTTGGCTACTATTAGCCATTTTATTTTTCTAGTGAAGTGAATTATTTTTAGGTTGCTCTGCTGAAACAAAGGTTACAAAATGCCCCTATAAATTTGGACTTACAGACACCATACCCTCAGGTGGAATCTCAAGCTGAGGACTCTCCTAAAGAGAGGCCTGAGAGTGATGCAGAACAAACAGTGGGTAAGTCACACTTGCTAGAGGTTAATTAAAACATCCAGTGAGGAGGCTGTTGAGAGATTTGGGAGAATGAACTGAAAAGTATCTTTTTTTATTTTTATTTTTGGGCTGCAGACACTCAGGGGTTACTCCTGGCTATGCACTCAGAAATCGCTCCTGGCTTTGGAGGACCATAGGAGATGCTGAGGGATCGAACTTTGGTCTGTCCTAGGATAGCGCATGCAAGCCAAATGCCCTACCACTTGCACCACTGCTTCAGCTCCTGAGAAGTATCTTGATCCCAACATTTCCAGAAAAGAGCATAGATTTTCTTTTGTTTTGATTCTTTATTTATATCAGGGGTCTCAAACTCACAGACCGCGGGCCGTTTGCGGCCCTCTGTACAACATTTTGTGGCCCACGGCCGGCCTTCAAATATCACAGTATTCGCGATTATTCACTTACCGAATAATCGCAATAAAAATCGCATTAGTAAGAAAAAAATCGCATTAAACATTCGCATACCCCGGTATGCATATGTTTAATGCAATATTTTTGCGATTTTTTTCTTACTAATGCTATTTTTTATTGCAAATATTCGGTAAGCGAATAATTGCAAATACTTTGCACCTAGCGCAGACGTCATTTCCGCTGCTCCTGCCCGCTGTCCCTTGCATTATCAGAGACCTAAGGGAGAGAAGTTTATTACAGAATTAGATTTTGTCATACCCTTATCATGACTTTGTCAAAGCCTGCAGTGAAGAGAAAGATTGATGACAAGCACAGACAATTTCAAGAAAAGTGGGAGACGCAGGATTTTTTTTGTTGAGCACAGGGTCATCCCCACATGTCTATTTGCTCAGAGAAAGTTGCAGTGCACAAGGAATGCAACTTGAAATGCCATTATTCAACTAAACATGCTGAGGAATGTGCAAAATATCAAGGAAATGACAGCCAAACGGGTTGCCAGTCTTAAAACATGTCTAATGAGGCAACAAGATTTCTTCAAGAAAGCAACCAAAGAGAATGTTGCATCAGTAGAAGCTAGTTACATGGTTAGTGAGATGATTGCTAAGGCAGGGAAACCATTAACAGAAGGAGAGTTTGTTTTTAAAAAAAAAAATGCATGTTACAAGCTGAAAGTATTATCTGTCCAGAAAAGAAAGGTCAGTTTAGCAAAATCAGCCTTTCTGCCAACACTGTGGCAGAGCGAATTTCTGACATGTCAAGTGACATCATCAACTGTGTGAGAAAGCCAAATGTTTTGATGCATATTCATTTGCTCTTCTTTTTTTTTTTTTTTTTTTTTTTTTTTGGGCCACACTCGGCGGTGCTCAGGGGTTACTCTTGGCTGTCTGTTCAGAAATAGCTCCTGGCAGGCACGGGGGACCATATAGGACACCGGAATTCGAACCAACCACCTTAGGTCCTGGATCATCTGCTTGCAAGGCAAACACTGCTGTGCATTCCCTCTGGGCCCAGCTCTTGATGAGGGCACAGATATAACAGAAACTGTGCAGCTCACAATTTATGTCCGTGGTGTTGATTGCAATTTTGAATTGACAGAGGAGCTGCTCACAATAATTCCAATGCATGGCCAGACCACCGCTAATGAGATATTTTGGCATCTGTGTGATGCCATTGAGAATGCAAGTTTGCCATGGAAGAGGTTTGTTGGAATAATAACCAATGGAGCTCCATCGATGACAGGGAGGAAAAATGGACTGGTGGCACTTGTTCAAAAAAAACTTGAAGAGGAGGGTGTAGAGAAGGCCATTGCTCTTCACTGCATCATCCATCAGCAGGCCTTTGCAGTAAATGCCTGCCGTGTGTCAATGTGATGTCTGTTGTTCTGAAATGCATCAACCAAATCAGATCCAGAGGCTTAAAGCACAGGAGGTTCCATGCTTTTTTTTAGAGGAAATGGAGTCAGAATATGGAGATGTGCTCTATTTCACCAAGGTATGTTGGCTCAGCAGGGGAAATGTCCTGAAAAGATTTTTTGAGTTGAGAGAAGAAGTGAAAGCCTTCATGGAGAAGGGTGGGAATGCTGTTTCTGAGTTGAGTGATCACAAATGGCTCATGGACTTAGCTTTTCTTGTTGACATCACACATAAGCTGAATGTACTAAACAAGATGTTACAAGGCCCGGGGCAGCTTATCAGTGCTGCAACGTGAGAGCATTCTCCACAAAACTTATGTTATGGAAATCCCAGCTCTCTCAGACAAACCTTTGCCATTTCCCAGCATGCAAGAAACTTGTGGATGCAGGCATACCATTCAGTGGTGAGAAATATGTTGATGCTATTTTTAAGCTAGAGAAGGAATTTGATCACAGATTTGCAGACTTCAAAAAGCACAGAACCACTTTCCAAATTTTGTGGACCATTTTCCTTTGATGTGCAAGATACCCGTCCTGTGCTTCAAATGGAGCTCATTGACCTGCAATGCAACTCTGATCTCAAAGCCAAGTTCAGGGAGATTAGTGGAAAAGCAGACATGCATGGGCAATTTTTGAGAGAATTGGCCCCCAGCTTCCCTGAGATTTCCTGAATGTTCAAGCGCACCATGTGCCTTTTGGGGAGCACATATTTGTGTGAAAAGTTATTCTCCACTTTGAACTTCAATAAGTCAAAGTACAGGTCTAAATTTAATGATGATCATCTTCAAGCCATACTGAGGGTCTCAACTGCTTCCTCTCTAAAGCCAAATATGGTTCAGATTTGTGAGAAGAAGCGCTGTCAAGTCTCTGGCAGCAAGGAATTGATTGGCAAAAGATGCCATGTTCAGAAGAACTGTTCATGATCTTCACTCAATGTTCTATTTATGTTCAGAAGAAATAATTAAAACTGTTAAAAATGGGGCCGGGAAGGTGGCGCTAGAGATAAGGTATCTACCTTGTAAGCGCTAGCCAAGGAACGGACTGCGGTTCGATCCCCGGCGTCCCATATGGTCCCCCCAAGCCAGGGGCAATTTCTGAGCACTTAGCCAGGAGTAATCCCTGAGCGTCAAACGGGTGTGGCCCAAAAACAAACAAACAAAAAAAAACCTGTTAATAATAAGGTTTGAGGACTTTTTTTTTTTTTTGTAAAATCCCTTATGCGGCTCTGCCTCACCCTGACTTTGCCTCCTGCGGCCCCCAGGTAAATTGAGTTTGAGACCCCTGCTCTACACACTCGGTGGCAATTGGCAAACACTTTCCTCATCTTATTCTAACACCCACAAATGTGTCCAGAAAATGCCAAAGGGTATGAAGGCAAAAGTGACTCAGGAAACTAATACAGAATGATCGTTGTCACACAAGAAGCATGACCTATCTCAATAGTTAAGATATCTGGTCTGATCTATTTTTGAAATTTATGCTTAAGTATTATGTCAATCTTTTTAAAATCTCAGCCTAATTGGCAAGTCTACTTCTGTTCTCTCATCATGTCAATGGAATTTGATCTTTTCACCAGAAAGTCGCTTCACTTACTGAAAATCACCCTGGCTTCCCTCTAGAGTACATGTTATTTGTTCATGTATCTATGTATTTATCTCTGCATAGGATATATAAATCTGATACATTTACAACATATACATCTTTATTTATGTTGGTGATTATTATATCATCTGTCAACAGACTGATTAAAAATTTCCCACTTTGATTTAATTTCTGAATATAATGTTATGAAAAGTTATTCAACATGTCAATATTACATAAAATTCATTTATCACCTTGGTTTGTATGCAATTGAATAATGTTACAATGCAATGTGATTTTCACATGCCTGCTATAAAAATCCCCTCATACAGTCTACCACACTATTTCTCTCCTGTTTTATTTAAGGAAGGCTTTGAGTTGGAGGCCCCCATCAAGTAATATTTTTTAAACATTTATTAATTTATTTAGGCTTTGGGGTCACACCTGGCAGTGCTCAGATTTTACTCCTGGCTCTTCACTCAGAAAACGCTCTTAGTGGGCTCTGGGGACAGACCGTGTGGGATCTATGGACTCAAACCTGGGTCTGTCCTGGGTCGGCACTGTGCAAGGCAAAGGTCCTATCCACTTTGCTATTGCTACAGCCCCCACATCAAATTATATTAAAGATTATTCCTGGCTGTGTGCTCAGGAGTCATTATTTAAAATGTTTAATTTAGGGCCGGGAGAGATAGCATGGAGGTAAGGCATTTGCCTTTCATGCAGAAGGTCACTGGTTTGAATCCCAGCATCCCATATGGTCCCTGAGCCTGCCAGGAGCGATTTCTGAGCATGGAGCCAGGAGAAACCCCTGAGCGCTGCTGGGTGTGACCCTCCAAAAATGTTTAATTTAATTAAAATTTGTGAATTACAAAGTTATTATAGTTGAGCTTTTGGCCTATAATATTTCAACACCAATTCCACAAGTGTCAAATCTCATAACCAAGGCTCCAAAACCCCATCTTCACCATACTCCAAACTTCCTCCATCCTCCTTCCTATAGCTATACCTCTCTCAACTCCCCCAATATAACCAATCTCAGAACACTGTTCTTATATTAGTTCCCTTTCTCATCTTCTTCCTTTCTTCATCGATTTATATTTTCTGTCCTTTTCTTTCCAAGGTTCTTGGGTGAGTTATGACATAAGCATGCCCTATTACTTAAATTATTTCTTAACTTTATTTTTTTATATTCATTGATTGATTGATTTCTGGGACACACCCAGCAGCAATCAGGGGACACTCCTGACTCTGCACTCAGAAATCACCCCTGGCATGCTAAGGGACCATAAGGGATACCGAAAATCAAACCAGTCCCTCCCAAGTCAGCTGCATGCAAGGCAGCAATGCCCTACCGTTGAGCTGCCTCTCTGGCCCCTTATTACTTAAATTAAAAATTACTTAAATATCACTTAAATTATTAAGTTTCCTGATACGATTTATTTTATATAACACAGATACATCACATCACCCTTTCTTTGTCATCTGATTTACTTCTGTCAATATGATATCTTCCAGTTACAATCTGGTTGCAGAAAATTGCATGATTTCATCAATCCTTACAGCAGCATAGTATTCCATTGTGTATATACCATATCTTCATAATCCATTTTTCTATAGTTGGACACCTAGGTAGATTCCATTTCTTAGCGATTGTACTCATCGCAACACTGAAGATGATGTTCATATATCCCTTCAAATGAATACGTTTAGGTTATGGAGATAGATACCTAAAAGTGCAATGGCTAAGTTATGGCACTCAGTTCTCCAGAATTTTTACCATACGGATTGTACCAGACAATATTCATACAAGTAACAGGTAGGTTTCTCCTTTTTCACCACATTGCTGCCAACACAGATTGTGTCAACTATTTATGATATGTGCTGTACTCACTGGAATGTCTCATTCTTGGCTTCATTTGGATTTTACTAATAAATAAAAAATGTAAGCACTTTTTCATGTGCCCGTTGGTGATCTTGTCTTCCTTTCAGAGAGTCTGTTCATTTCCTCTTCATATTTTTATAGGATTTTGATCTTTTTTTTTGATCTTTGTTATTTATATGTCCTGGATATTAACCCTTATCTGAGGTGTCGAATAAAATAATTTTTCCCATTCAGTTAGCTTTCTTTAGTTTTAGCTCATCTATTCTTCCCAATATAGAAGCTCTATAATTTCATTTAGTCTCTTTGTTTTATTTTGTTGCCTTTGCCAGTGGTATCAGATCACTGAATATACCTTTGAGCTCAAAATCTTGGAGCATTCTGCCTATGATTTTCTCAATGTGCTTCATTATTTCTAGTTGGATCTCTAGAGTTTTGGTCCACTTTGAATAGACTTTTGTGTAAATTGTGAGATAGGGATTAAGTTCTAGATTGTTACATTTAATTATCCAGTTTCCCAGAACATTTCGTTGAATAGGCTATCTTTACACCATTTCATGTTCTTAGTTACTTTACCAAAAGCAAACTAGCCTATGGAAAAAATGCTCCACATCACTAATCATCAGAAAGATGCAAATCAAAACAACAATATAGGACCATCCCATTCTACAGAGACTGGCACACATCACGAAGAACAAGAAGAATCAGTGCTGGCAGGGATGTAGGGAGAAAGGAACTATTATTTACTACTGGTTTTGAATGCCATCTTGTCTAACCTTTCTGAAAAACAATATGGGTATTTCTCAAAATACTAAAAATTGAGCTTCCATATTATCCAACTATACCACTCTGAGGGATATACTCTAGGAACACAGAAACACAATACAAAAATGCCCTCTTCAAGCCTATATTCCTTGCAACTCTATTTAAATAGCCACAACCTGGAATCAACCCAAATGCCCAACAATTTTTGAGTGACTAAAAAAATTCTAATATATATACATAATAAATACTATGCAGCCATCACTAAAAATAAAGTCATGAGGGGCCAGCGAGGTGGCTCTAGAGGTAAGGTGTCTGCCTTGCAAGCGCTAGCCAAGGAAGGACTGTGGTTTGATCCCCCAGCATCCCATATGGTCCCCCCAAGCCAGGGGCAATTTCTGAGTGCTTAGCCAGGAGTAACCCCTGAGCATCAAACGGGTGTGGCCCCAAAAAATAATAAAGTCGTGAAATCTTTCCAACATAGATGGACATGAAAACTATTATGCTGAATGAAATAAGTCATAAGGAGAGCGATAAACATGAAATAGTCTCACTCATCTGTGGGATTTAAGAAAAATAAAAGACATGATGGTAATAATACCCAAAGACAATAAAGATGAGGGTTGGAAGGTCTAGCTCACGATATGAAGCTTACCACAAAGAGTGGTCAGTGCAGTTAATGAAATATCTACACTAAGAACTATCATGACAATGGTATTTAGTGAGATAAATAGAATGCATTTCTGGAAGACAGGCAAGGGGTGTGGAGAAGGGAGGAACATTGGTGGCTGGAAGGTCGCACTAGTAAAAGGTTTCACTTTTTATGATTGAAATCCAACTATATATATGTTTATAATCTTGGTGCTTAAATAAAGATTATTAAAAAATAAAATAAATTTTATTTCTATTTTTATTTTATTTATTTACTCATTTGTTTATATTTACAGTGGTTTCTATGTTGTTTATAATACAGTTGATTTTTTTCCACAGGTAAACTTCTTGATTATTTTACAGTCATACAATAGACAACAACCTTCAGCAGTGTGTATTTCCCACCACCAATGTCCCCAGTTTTTCTTATTTTTTAATATATTTTTTATTTAAGTAACATGATCATAGTTGGGTTACAGTCATAACCAGAACAACCCCCCCCCCCTTCACCAGTGTAACATTCCCCTCTCCCCCCTTCCCATTCCCTGCCTGTATTTGAGACAGGCATTCCACACAGTTATTTGTTTTAAGTTCAGTAAGTTGTATTTTTTTTAAAGGATAAGAGTAAAAAAATATAGTAAAGGTGTGATAGTGGCAATCACCGTTGTTTGCATAGGTCCAGAAAAATGGGGAAAATGGGAAAAAATCCTTGACCTGATTACAAAAAGGCCTCACCACAGAAGTTTATTGGCATAAGACCGACTCTGGGTTCCAGGCATACCAGCCCGTCCAACTCGAGTCATTCTCAAGGTCCTGGTGAAACTTTTTCACACTTTAGCTATTGTTGGTATCAGATTCTTATATTTAAAGACTCTGGATTCTGTGCGTTTCTTTCATCGATGTCAGTCTGATGTGGAGCATCCTCTAGTTTCAGCATACCATTAAATGCGGAGCGATCAAAAAATAAATAAATAAATAAATATAAAAAATAAAAATAAATTTAAGAAGGGCAAGAGAGACAGATAAGCCTTACACACAGCTACGTCAGGTTAATCCCCAACACTACATATGGACCCAAAATCCTGTCAGGAGTAGCCTTTAAATGCAGTCAGGAATAAACCCTGAAAACTACCAAGAGGAACCAACCCTCCACTCAATACATTAATTTAAGATACCAGATTTCACTGCCATTTTATATGAATATTGTGAATTGCTTCTAATATAAGTATGATCTGAATGTGACTATGAGATCTATAATATAATAAAATCTAAAATAAAACAATAACATCTAAAATATAATCTTTGAAGAATAATTAGTGATTTCTCTATTACTATTTGACATCTAGGAGGAAAGATTTGAGAATAATTATAAAACTGTTCGAAAACATAACTTTCCAGGTAACTAGTACTATAACCAACCAATGTGACAATGAATAAGAAAGTAGAAAGTTATCTTTTAAAAGATATACTTTATTATAAAGTAATATAACCTTCAATATGTGATGAGAATAGTAGCTTTTTAAAAGGTGTTTGAGAGGTCTTCTTATCTATGAAAATCATCAAAGTACCAAGAGAAACGAAACTGGAATGCACTGGAATATGCTTTTTGTTTGCTTGCTTGTATTTGTCTACAAATTGTTGACCATGTATTTGGAGAATTGTTTGTTTGTTTGCTTTAGTTTGTTTTGTTTTGGGGCCACACCTGGTGACACTCAGGGGTTACTCCTGGCTATGCACTCAGAAATCGCTCCTGGCTTGGGGGACCATATGGGATGCCTGGGGATTGAATCGTGGTTTGTCCTAGGCTAGGGCATGCTAGGCAGATGCCTTACCACTTGTGCCACCGCTCTGGCCCCACATTTGGGTGATTCTTCTATAAGACAAATTTAAGAATTAATATAGCATGGTTTGCTGTAATAAAATTCACATCTGATTTATAATGAGACTGACAGGCATTAGAACTGAGTAACAGATGAAGGCCAATTCTTTTGATCATAAAGGTGTATTATTCTTCAAATATATATATATATATATATATTTTTTTTTTAAAAAAGCTTGAGACATTTAGGAATTTTATTATTGATTAAAGAATAGTTCTAGGAAGCCATTTCCTCTGATTGAATATAATAAACCCTTCCTACTGAGTATTTAGAACTAGATGATAGATCTGTTAATTCTTCCTGTGCATGTCACCATGATACACGATTTCAAAGTTGTTCATGACTGAGTTTGAGTCATACAATGTACAAAACCTTTCATCAGAGCACAGTTTCCATCACCAATGTCCCATTTCCCTCTGGCTTCCCCCCTGCCTGATTCTGTGGTAGATATTTTTCTTCTTCTTCCTTCTCTTTGTTTCTCTTCCAATTTTTCTTTTAGACACTGAGTTTGTAATATAATTCCTGAAGGAGGAAAGATACCAGGATATTCAGATAAGAAGTGCAGCTCTCACTATTTGCAGATGACATATTATGTTTAGAATATCCTAATGACACTATCTAAAAGATTCTTAAATGATAGATGTGTTTATTTTTATTTATTTTATTTTTTTGGTTTTTGGGTCACACCTGGCAGCACTCAGGGGTTCCTCCTGGCTCTATGCTCAGAAATCGCTGGCAGGCTTGGGGGACCATATGGGATGCCGGGATTCGAGCCACCGACCTTCAGCATGGAAGGCAAACACCCTGTCTTCATGCTATCTCTCCGGCCCCAGATGA
The DNA here is from genome assembly GCF_024139225.1 of Suncus etruscus. Lineage (NCBI taxonomy): Eukaryota > Metazoa > Chordata > Mammalia > Eulipotyphla > Soricidae > Suncus > Suncus etruscus. Next base: position 3,230,787 of record NC_064867.1, read on the forward strand.
GCAGCTTTTATGTATTTACTGATAATTATATTTTCCCCAACTCCACCTTTAAAATCCAGCTATCTGACTTTCCAGGAGTTGGCAAACTCCAAGCTGACAACCTAAACTAGTGAGCTACCTGTCCCTTAAGAAAATGAGTTTCAAGGGCCAGAGCAATAGCACCGCAGGGAGAGAGGGCATTTTCCTTGCACACAGCCAACCCAGGTTTGATCCCCGGCATCCTATATGGTCCCTTATGTCTGGCAGGAATAATCCATGAGCACCTCTAAGTGTAGCCCTAAAACCAAAAAATAAATTATTTAAAAAGAAAAGCAATCTGGCTAAAACATAGCTTTATGCACTCATGTATGGTCTCTGGTTTTATACCACAGAGACAGAACTAACTCATTGTGACAGAGACCATCTATCTTAAAAACTCAAAATAGGGGCCCGGAGAGATAGCACAGCAGCGTTTGCCTTGCAAGCAGCCGATCCAGGACCAAAGGTGGTTGGTTCGAATCCCGGTGTCCCATATGGCCCCCCATGCCTGCCACGAGCTGTTTCTGAGCAGACAGCCACGAGTAACTCCTGAGCACTGCCAGGTGTGACCCAAAAAAACAAAAACAATATGATATGTATGATAGAATTCTAAGTTACACATTGTGAACTATTCCTTTCTAATTTAGACTAATGCTAATTTTACACCCAGCAGCGCTCAGGGGTTACTCCTGGCTCTACGCTCAGAAATACACCTGGCAGGCTCGGGGGTCCATATGGGATGCCAGGATTCGAACCACCATCCTTCTACATGCAAGGCAAACACCCTACCTCCATGCTATCTCTCTGGCCCTAACTAATGCTAATTTTGAATGCAAAGATCTCTCAAGGGGTCGAAGGGACAGCACAGGGGTTAAGAATGACACATTCTTTGCATGTGGCTGATCTTAGGTATCACATAGTCACATCACCAGGCGCAACTCTAGCGACCACTGGGGTGGCCCAGGTAGGTCATTCCCAACAGCACTGTGAGCACAGCTCGATAAGAGTCACTGGCAGTGGTATGGAGTCTTTCATTCCCTTGAGCATTCCTTGGAAGCATCCCAAAAAATTAATTTAAGAAATACTTAGAATATTCTGCACTTAGTATCTTGACAAATAGTTCCTCATTATGTTATGTAGACAGAACCTAACATTTTAACGATTTCGAAATCGATTTCAACTCAGGAAGAAGCAAAAGGAGCAAACTGTATATAGTAAATAGACTTTATTTTCTGGTTTTTCAAGATGACATTGCCAAGTCACGAATCTGCATACAATAGTCTATGTGTTGGCTATTTACAATTTACAGTAGTATTTTTCTCCTCTGAAAAATATAGGTACAAAAGCTAAGTAAACAATGAGGTACTGCTGTTGGGATTCATCATGTATCAGAGCTTAAAGACTAGTCTTTAGCAAGTAGACAAAAATCAATCCATTAGGATAAAGTAGTCAATTAAGTGTTTTAATTTGTCAGGAAAAAAATCCACTAAATTTCACCTCAAAACATATTGCACAAATCTTTTTAAAAATCACCCTAAAAATAAATAGGAAAGGCAAGCAGCTCTTTAAAAAGAGGGAAAATGAATGACAACAAAAAAAGGAACATTAAGTGAGCCCATAAGTTAGGCGAACCTATTCAAAAAAATTTTAAACAGGAAATCCATCCCAACTAAAGAAATTAAAAGTAATAACTGTCCCCACGTCCAAACTGAATCTTTCTACTTTAATGGCAGCAGCCTGCATGTATTTGTGGGCCAATGTCCAAGCATCGCTCGTCCGATGAGGGGCCCCAGACGACAGCTTCATTCTCAAAGATCAGATTTTCATTCTCGCCCACTGTCACTTTCCGGGCTCATCAAGATGAATGTCGAAGCCAGGACTGGGAAAGAAAAGTTAAAGAGGAGAGAGAAAAAAACAACGTTAAGAGGCATCTTTGGGGAGAAATTTGCTTTTTCAACTTAAAGTAGAACTATACTCTATGGCTTAAGAATGAAGCAGAACTATGCCACATGGTTTTTGAAATAGTGGAATCAGGCACTTCAACCTTGGCTGTAGGCTTGTCCAGCCACACTCGCAGAAATGCCAGAGTCACCTGCTGACTACTTGGAGCCCTCTCATGAGCATGCAGAAATTGAGCCTGCAGTTGAAGAGAAAAGAATTCTTCCCACAGTCCCTGAAGACCTGATTTCTATACCATGCAAAAGTGGCAGTTAGGATGGTAGCAAAGTACCATTTTGGTAAGAAAAACTTATTTCTAAAATTAATTGAATTGGGGCTGGCTACAAATAGTACGGCAGGTGGAGTGCTCGTCTCGTAGGTGGTCGATGCATATTTGGTCCCTGGCGTCCCATCTGGTCCCCAAAGCATCACCAGGACTGATGCCTGAATGCAGAGCCAGCAGTAACTCCTGACCACTGCCAGGTGTGGCCCCAAACAAACACTAAATAAATAAAACAGACTTGATTTTAGAAAACTTAAAATGCTATGGAAAAGGATGCTAAACCTTCAGGTTGCAGTATGAGGGTAAAAATGTCATCAAGGCAGGGTGAGGAAATAGAGCGAAGGGCAGAGCACTCTCCAGCCACACAGGGCCTAGGACTGTGTGTGTATGTGTGGGGGGAGAGGGTGGGGGGTGGCCCCAGCAACTAGAATCCAGGAGAAACTGCAGCGCTCAAGCCAGGCCCACACAGTCCAACCCAGTATGGCCAGGGGTAGACTCTGGGCCCCATGCTCTTCTAGGAAGGTGCCCGACACCAAAATTAAGCAATATTTCTTTAAAACACACAAAAACAAATGAACTGATAACATTAAACAGACACAGATAAATTTTCCATAGTATTTAGGGGAAACTTGCAGTCTCAATTTGTGAATAAAATAAAAATTATATTAAAAAAAAAAAAGTATTTCTGGATGAAGACACTTCTGGCCTATAACACTGACTTCAATACTGTCTGCATTTCCCTGAGTTCCATTATTCTGATGGTACAATAATTTTAATCTGATTTACAAATGTCTCAGTGCAAACATTCTGAAGCACTCTATTATTAAGTTCTGTAAAGAAAAAATCTTGCACTGGTGAAGGGGGTTGCTCTTTACATGACTGTAATCATACAACTGCAATCATGTTTGTAATCACGGTGTTTAAATAAAGATAATTTAACAATAAAAAAAAATGACTATTCATATATATTCCCAATACTGTTTCCTTCCTTCCTTCCTTCCTTCCTCCCTCCCTCCCTCCCTCCCTCCCTCCCTCCCTCTCTCCCTCCCTCCCTTTTAAAAGTCCCTGCTAGATTTCAATTCATTTGCCTCTACGCGGAAACCTTAGCTTGAGTTGCTGGAGGGGAAAAAACTCCTAAGGAGTTCAGTCTTGTTGTACAATGTCTCAAGGTTATCAAAGAACAGCTTTTGGGGGGACAACTTTTCAATTTGAAATAAGACGAAACTGTGACAATCAATACACGGGGGCCTGGAATCTCACAGTTATGAAAGACATGATGGGGAAAAGTGGAAAATGTAAATATGGTATTTGCTGTTACCATATAACTATGTATGCCCTTGTTCTTAAAGAAATGATAAAGGTTCTAGTTTATATTTACAAATAACTGTCAAATACTTGCGAGCACAAATGTTAGAGAAAAGTGATAGAAAAAGCAAGACTGAAAAAAAAAAAAGAAAAGGCAAGACTGTTCACTGTACTATGTTTGCGATTTTTTTGAGGGGGTGGGGAGTACTCCTGACTGGCCCAGGCAAATACCCTATCCAACTGTGCTCTCTTTCTGAACTCTATGTTTGCAATTTTAAGTCTGAAATTCTATAAACTAAAAAAGAAGACAATCAGTACAAATGCCTCATGGTATCCACTTCCAATGAAAAATGACAGCAATGAGGTACAGTAATATATGAAGTGGCATAATGTACTAGCTAAAGCAGTACTTTTTACAAAAAGGGGAAATGCTGAGAATTATTTAAGTCCATGTGGGATTTACATGGTAAGTAAACATTCTAAATCAGAAATTTCCAAACTCACTTGGCCTCCACTGAACAAAGGTTCCTACCTTCCCCACCCCAACTGCCCTAGTGCCCCACAGAGGACAGTACTACCCATTTTAGGAAACACTTCTAGACATTACTAAAATAAGTTAATTGAGACACATTAAAATCAAAATGAAAATCAAATGTAGACATACGGAACTGTTCAGTATTTTTGGTTTGGGGGCCACATCCAGAGATTCTCAGGGATCACTCCTGGAGGGGCTCAAAGGACCATCACCATAGTTCCAGTAATGAAACCCCAATGAGAACATGCAAACCACGCTCCCTACTTACTGTACTATTGCACCAGCCAGAGCATGAGGACTTTTAGAGCTAAAAAGCTTGAAAGAGAAATGCTGCATATGGCAGCATTTTAAACTTTGATAATGCTAGCTGAATACTGGCTGAACTAATGACCACCGAGAATCTTTAATTATAAAATTATATAACCATATAATTATAATCATAATTATCATTTTAATTATAAATTACAATTTATCTTCTTTGTGACGTGAAAATTCTAGCCCACTTTGTGACTGAAATGTACCCTAAATTTTAGGGGGTGCTAAATGGGACTATTATGAACATGTGGAAGTGATGTAAGTTTAAATGGTGAGAACAGTCAATAACCATATAGAAACTATTCAGCTGACTTCCCTTCCCTGTAATGTTCATTAGGAACAGAAACATTCAGTGAAAGCAGGATGCCTCAGCTTCTCCTCAAGACCAAAGTGTCCAACTACGGGATCCTAAGACTATGACCAAACACTTACCTTAAAATCAATCATACTAGTTTTTGTCCTTTCCAACCAGTCTATACTGAAAATAGCCTTGACAAGATTTTAAATCTGGATTCCTGAGATCTATCACTTTAATTTTATCTTAAACATCATTTTTCATTTTTCTCTCTTAAAATCTTGAACTTCAAAGCAATCATTCTTGAGCAATTAAAAAAAGGAATATCACGTGGAATAAATTCCATTATGGATTCTTTGATAATATTTCCAAGTATAATTGTGAAACTTTCAACTACAGTTCACAGAAATAAAATTTCCTTAAGTCAAACTCTTTACCATTGGTGATTATGCATCAATATATTATTAATCATTAAGAAGGAAAAGAAGGAGTCATAGAGATAGCATAGAGGTAGGCCGTTTGCCTTGCATGCAGAAGGACTGTGGTTTGAATCCCGGCATCCCATATGATCCTCCGAGCCTGCCAGGAGCGATTTATGAGCGTAGAGCTAGGAGTAACCCCTGAGCGCTGCCAGGTGGGACACAAAAACAAACAAAAAAAGAATGAAAAGAAAATGCCAATATTAATCCAAAGCATAATCAAACAGAAGAGCAAAAGATGCGAATGAGATGGTTAGTATCGTGCAACAGAAATGATTTTTACACAAAAGACACAGAACATGTTCATCTTCACTCACCACATGCTAACTAAGCATAGACTGATGGTTACTCAGAAGATACCACTGCGAGGTGAAGTATACTACAAAGCCAGAAAGAAAAAAAAAGCTTATTGGGTTAGTTATAAGACTTAAAAATGCACAGAAATTGCAGGACTATATAAACTTCCAGGATTATATAGGCCATTTCAAAGTATTCTCAAATCTCAAACCAGGTGGGGAGAAGCAAAGAACAAAATTTTTTAATATTTCCTTATCATGTGAAGTTAATGTAATATTATTATATGGTTGAGATTTTATTTGTAAATTAAAAATTTTAATATGATTAAAGATGAACTTATACTTTGAGTTCAGGTATATATACTAGATTGGTGAGATTACATACTTTATAAAAGGGTTTCTTTAATTCCATTAAAATACATATTAATTTTCATACATAACAATCTACCATCAAAAGTTTTGGGGAAAATGTTGATGAATGTGAACATAGTATGTCCAAAATCATGAACTGTCAATCCCACAATAGGTCAATGTTATTACTGAATAATTCTTTTTGCTTATCGTAAGTTTATCGAGGATGCTTTCAAGAATACTGAACCAAACCAAAATTCCAATTCAAAGAGAATCAACGCTAAATATAGCTTTTGCCTTTGATATCTTAATTACTGATTACTTCTTCTTGTGTGTAAATTAAACACACAGAGAACTTAAAAATGCAGAAGTAACAAAATGTCCAAAGGCAACATAATAGTAGAATTGATCCACACAACAGTGTTGGGAGGGAGGGCTTGAGAGAGAGGGGTCCTGAATCCTTGGGAGAAGTACAATGGTGATTGGTGTGATAATGGAATTACATGCATGAGAAACCATTATTAATGGCACTGCACATCACAGAATAACAATAAAAATCAAGTAAACAAGCAAACAAGTGCATTCTTGATGACTTCATGTTTTACACGAAAACTGCAACAGCACATCAGGGGTTGTTAAAGAAAGCTGAATCTAGTTTTGGATGGATGCAAAACTCAGAAGCATGGTTAGTAGAAAGCAATAAAAGCCAAAAAGACTATAAAAATAGAAATGCAACTCACACAACACACTATGGTTACTATCCTACTGGAGTATTTTGAAAAGTGTGTAACTTAAATGTACATAGACATTCTCTGCATCTATATTTGTAATGTAGTGAAAAACAACAACAAAATAGGAACGAAGTTAGGAAAATGGTGTAATAAATAATAGGATATCCAATTGACCATTTTTAAAAATGAGGTAAACTTTTGTCATAAATTAAAGTAGTATGAATCATATAAATGAAAAGAGCAATTTGTTGTATATGATCATTTTTAAAAATTAATAAAAAAGCTAAAGAAATAATTGTAGAAAATGGGGCATTTGACTACACTGTTACAAAGATGGGTGTCTTGACAGAAGCCTGATTTCATCTAGATGTTCCTGGATTGCTTGCTCTAGAACTGTGTTGTTCTTTTTTTTTTTTTTTTCTCTCTTTCTTGGGAAGGGGTTCACCACCCTGTCGTTCTTAGGAGCCCTCTGGCTCAATACTTGGGGTCACTCAGGGTGTGCTGAGGGTGGACCATATGTGGTGCCAGAGAGCAAACCCAACGCTCCTGCTTGTGAAGTTCATACTTGAACCTTTAGAAGCCATTGCCTGGGTTACATTTCGTTTTTTTTACTTTGGTCTGCTATGGGCATATTTTCCTTACTGAAACAAAAAATGTTAAATTCTACTACTAATTGAACATCTTAGAGAGCCTTCAGGGATAATGGAGAAGAAACCTTCAGTATACTCCTAGGATGAAATCAGGAGGAAATGATTTAATGAAAATATCCCCAAAATCAGACATAATTTTGGAAAAAGGGTCCTGGATCCAGGGACAATTTTAGGGAAAGGAGACCAGAATGATCCTGAGGGATAGAGCTTCCTTCAAGTATTGACTTTGCGTAATGGGTCAAGGGAGAGGAATTTCATAAATGCTGTAAAAGTGCTCAGGGTTTGGAGAGGGAAAACTACTAACAAGTCGCCCTGCCCTCCAGATCTCAAATTGCGTTTCAGGAGTCAGAACAAGTTGAAAAGCTCCATAAAAAAATACAGTTTGGGGGGGGGGGGGTGGTCAGAGAGATAGCATGGAGGTAAGGCATGTGCCTTGCACACAGAAAGATGTTGGCTTGAATCCCGTCATCCCCTATGTGCCCCCGAGCCTGTCAGGAGCAACTTCTGAGCATAGAGCCAGGAGGAACCCCTGAGCACTGCCAGGTGTGACCCAGAAACTTAAAAAAAAAAAGTTTGGGGCTCAAGCAGTAAGCCAAGAGAAGAGAGGATGCTTTGTGAGGGAAGTACTTGTTGGCTTAGTTCTTCTTACTGCAGAAACTTGAAGGTGAAGAATTCACTTAAAGCGATATTTGAATGCTTTAGTGGAGAGAAGACAAAGGTAGGAGAAAAGGAGGGGGAAGGAAAGGGATGGGAGAACAGGTGAGGAAGGAGAAAGAGGGAGAGGGGGAGAGGAAGATGAGAGAGGAATGGGGGAGGGAAAAGGAGAAGATGGGAGGACTGGAGAGGGGAAAGGGAGTGAGGAGGAGAGTGTTAGAGGCTTGGAGAAGGGGAGAGAGAGGGTGGCTGAAGAGAGGAAGGAAGAGGAGGAGAGGAGAGGGGGAATAGGAAGAGAGGAGAGAGGAGGGGAGGGAAAGTAAGGAGAGGAGGGGAGGGGGTTAAGAAAGAGAGGAGGAGGGGAGAGGAGAAGAGGGGGGAAAAAGGAAGAGAGCAGAGGACCAGGAAGGGCAGGGGAGGGAAGTTGATAACAATACCAGGATGATGGAAATAAGTATAGAAACTGAGGGAAAGGACATATAGAAAGTGTGTTAGGCTATTTAGGAAATAAAAAGGCAAAGCATGACAACATGAAAATGCCTTTGCAATTCTTAAAATGTGCTTCATAGGGGATAGTGTGTACCCGACCGACTTGGGCTTCATTGGGTACCGCATAGCCCCTGAGCATCACTGGGTGTGGCCCTGCAGGAAGCCAAGCACTAGAGTGTCCCCAGCATGGCAGGGCCTGAGCAGCATGGCGTCCTTCAGGCCCTGGCCTGCTTGACTTGGAAACTGTCCCTAGGATCCCTTTACCTCCTCGCAACCCTTGGGAGTCCTCCTCCTAAAAAAAAGTAGTTCTTATTAAGTTTTTACATGCCTGGAGCATGGGAGAAATATGCAAAGTTCATAAAATATGTGCTTCATTTTAATCATAGCTATTTCACATAAGAGCTTTTAATGAGTCCATTAGCTACATTTCCTTTATAGACTATGTCAAAATCTCTAAATTGCTTATATTCTTTCTTTAAAAATTCCTACATTTAAAAATCAATCTGGAGGAAGTAATCGTACAGGAATTGGGCATTTGCATTGCATGTAGCCAACCTGGTATCCTGAAAACATCAGGAGAAATTCCTGAGTGCAGAGCCATGAAACCCTGAGTACCGCTGAATGTGGCCTAAAATTCATTGGGGGAAAAAAAAAGATAAGGGGCCGGCAAAGTGGCGCTAGAGGTAAGGTGTCTGTCTGCCTTGCCAGCACTAGCCTAGGACGGACCGCAGTTCGATCCTCTGGCGTCCCATATGGTCCCCCAAGCCATGAGCGACTTCTGAACGCATAGCCAAGAGTAACCCATGTGTTACCAGGATGACCCAGAAACCAAAAAAGAGAAAAAAAAAAAATTGATAGGTGTGGAGCAGTAGTACAACAGGTAGGGCAATTCCCTGGTACTCCATATGGGCCCTCTGAGGCCTCCAGAGCAGAGCCAGGATATCCTGAAAACTGTGTGTGGCCCAAAATTCAAAGAATCAATACAAAACAAAAATCAATTGAAGTGAAATGAGGAACTATATTTTGTAAGGCATCTAATATCAAGTTATGATTGAGCTTAAAAATCATTGCTTCTATGGAATCCAAAGATCTTTGATCTATTAGATCTTTTAGAATACATGGGGGTATGGCACTTGTTTTGCACGAAGTCAATCCAGGTTGGATCCCTGATCCCTGGCACCATATATGGTCCACGAGCATTGCCAGGAATAAAGCCTAAGGAAAGAACTAAGAGCATCCCAGAACACTACCAAATGTGTGCCCTCCTCCCCCACAAAAAAAAAAAAAAAAAAATCCTGTATGTTATTACTGCTAGGAATCAAACAAATAAAAATGTATTCCTGATGGGGCATATATAGTTCAGCAGTAATCATGTATGTATCTAAAATGTGTAAGGCCCTGGGTTCAATCACTAGCATCACAACCCCAAACATATATGGGATGTGCTAGAATAAATGGCCTTTTGGTCCTTTGCAAGATCTGGTATTTATCAGATAGTACATATAGGTGTCAATTGCATGTGCAAATAAATAAAGTTGTTCTTTACTTAATTAAGAACACTATAAAAATTTCATATTGGCTCTTAAATAAATTTTTCTTTGTGAATATTCACTGTGACTTTTCAGGCTATCGTACAATTAAAATGTAATGATTCAAAGTCTTTGCAAATAAAATGGAATGAAAGAAGCAATTACGTTGTCCCAGAGCTTACCATGGGCCGAGCATCCTCTCTTTCCAAAATTCTCTGAGTCTGATCCTCAGGAAACTTGAGCACAGTGGTTATAACCTTTGCCATGGTCTACAAGAAAAAAAAAAAAAAAAAGAACTTGTCACTAAAATACTGTGAAATAAATGAAGTGTCAACCCATTCTGACATGTCCTGCTGGTGGTATTCTTTAGTGCTCTCAATGGAAGCCACGACCAAAGAAGTATGATGTGAAGGTCTGAGTCAAGGAAACAATCAATACTCAATTTCAATTTAAAAGGATTGCCTGGATTGATAATGTTTAAGAAGACCTCTTGAAAAATAGCAAAAAGCTATATCAAATTCTAATGGTCTTGGCCCTGTATCTTAGTAAGATGAAGCTTTTTAACATTCATTTTTACAAGGTCTTTTATTTGTAGACATCTAACTAGTAAGTGCTGTGTTGCCAAAAGATATACTCTAAATAATCAAAATTCATTACTGTTCAGTTTAACTTTACCTAAATCACATCATATATCTCATATACATGGGCCACTGCATGAACATGAACATGCTTAATAGATATTTTAAGACATGCAGCACATTAGTCTAATAGAAATACAAGTTACATTTTAAATAAACACAAGATGTTTTGTTTGGTAGAAAACAAAATGAATCAAAACATTACACATGGCAGCTTACAAAACAAGGTTATAAATTGTGCAGAGCTAAATCAATATACCGTAAGTCAGACTGTCTGTCACCCATAAGCTGGTGGAAAATTCTCCTCAAGGGCTGAAATTCCCTATTGTGTATCAGATGACACGTTTTGAGGGAGACAGAGAGGAAAGAAGATACCACTTGTGAAATGAGTAGCATAACAAGTTCAGTGCTTACATACAATTTCAGGTGCTAGAGCTCACCAGGGGACTCCTAGGGGGAGGAGGATCACCTAGAGAATGGACCAGAACACTTGGTTCACTGTTCCACAGGCTGCTGGAAAGTGAACAGTGAAAGGGGAGGAGGGGAGCTGGAGAAGGCCAGTAAGGAAAAGATGGCATCCTAAAGTTAACCCCCCAAAAATTTGAAACTCACATTAGGAAACAAAAATAGATTTATAGAAAGAAAATGAAGCGTTTTACCATTCTTATTCTGGGGGGAGACAGTACAGGGTTTACGGTGCTTGCCTTGCATGCAGCTAACCGCACTTTGATCCTCAGCGCCAACTATGTGCTCTGAGCATTGCCTGTGATCGATCCCCAGAGCACTGCAGGGAATGATGCTTGAGCAGAGCCCGGAGTGGCCCCTGAGGATCACCCCAAACTCCCCTTCACCCATTTCTCTTATGTGCTAAGCACTGGCAATATTTTAAAGATTTTAATACTTATTTCAACTACAGATTAATACTGTAGAAGACTTTCATTTTAGTTCCCGTGCTTTTATCTTTGTCTCCTATATTTTTCCTTTTTTTCCTTTTAAGAGGGAGGGAGGGAGGAAGGAAGAAGGAAGGAAGGGAGAGAGGGAGTGAGGGAGGGAAGAGGAAGGAAGCCATGAGTAATTTCTGTCTCCTGTATTTTTGATAAATAAAAATAAAAGAATTACCAGAGCTCCTAAAAAGTTTCCAAAAACATTTTCCAAAAACCCTCATTCGTCAAACTACTATCTGGACAGAAAATAATTTTATGTTTAAGACGAAATAACTTACAAATCAAGCACATATGCAACATGAACTAGCAAGACAAATATGAAGTCATAACATTTTCAATATTGTTTGTATTAAGATTCTAAAGCAATTTAAATGCATTTTAGTAACTTTTCTAATAAGGCTGCCTATCTAGGAAGTTTAAAAAATGTAAATTTTAGGAAGAATATACAATTGTAGGGGCCATTTCCTTAACTACAACAGCTTATAAATGAAAAAATTGTTCATAAGTTCATTTATAATCAATTTGGAATTAGTAACTAGGCATGCATGACATGCATGAACAAGTATGTCTGCCAACAACAGAATAAAAACTGTAGCCAGTTTCTTCCTATTTCTAAGCAATGTTAAACAGGAAACCCACCTCTCAATTCATCAGAAAACACTTTAATGGATGGCGGGCTCACTGCCTTACACTGACGAAGCAATCTGAGTAGACTCTATTCTACACAATATTCTCAGGACCTGGGAAATAATACAATGTTCAAGGGAGCCCCCTGTTTTAGAAGCAGCTTCTCCTGCCAGATTTCATTTACAGAAAGACTTCTTCAATAGAGCCTAGGAGGAGAAACTTTCTCTTTTGTAAAATATATTTACTAAGATCTCATTGTGTGGACAACAGATTAAAAAAGAATGTTTTAGCCTTATAATGCTACTGTGCTACAGATACTACCTGAGAGACACTTCCTACTGCAAAAGAGAACAGGCAAAATTTCGGTATCAGTAACGGCACATATTGAAACTCAAGAAATAGAAATTGCAACGACCATAATAAGAAATATACTAGATAGATGAGTCTTACACACAGGCTTCAAATAAGATCATCTGCCTTGTAAAATAGGAAACATCATGTGCAAAAATTGAAGAAACAGGTGAGATGGCAAACAGACCCCGCAGGCCAGAAACACCGGCAGATGATCTAATCACAAAAGCCACAATATAACCACGCTCGTTCTAAAACCGCAACCTTCAAATTCTTTGCAGATGTGTAGAAACTGATCACTTTCTCTCTGTGTGTCACTCTCTCATACACACACACAAACACAACTGTGTACAATTTCCTGCCTTGGGCTTTCTGTCTAGGTTTCCCTTAGCTTAGGCAGAGTTCACCTGTGGGAAGGAGCTCCCTGGCCATGAGGCCCTTTCATGAACAACGATGAGAACTCGAAGCTGCCTCTTCAAATCCCTCACCACATTTTTCTGCACTTTTGCTTAACTGAGAACAGGCCCTTGGAGTCTACTTGGTGGCAAACTTATGGGAAGTGTTCCATAAAGACGCATACAATAAACTGAGTATCTGCTATCCAGGTTCAAGATACACCTGAAAAATGTGAGAGCAGAACATAACTTCCCACCCTCTGCAGGAAGCAGGTATGAAGGGAAAGATGCCAGAAAGAAGTCATCCACAGAATTCCTCGGTATAAAAGAGGTGGTCGGTGCTGGAGGACATCCCTTTCCCTATCTCCCAAGCCACCAAACGCCAACAAAGTCCAGAAAGCAAGCTCAGACCTGGCTGCATCAGCACAGCACTGCTACTTCTGTCCTGGGGAAAGAGATCTCAGACCACACACTGGCATGGGCTGCTTCATAGCCTCCAACTTAAAATGGAGAAGCAGCCTGTGTCTTCCAGAAAAGCTACATGATTTTTTTTAGCAACAACTCTGTAATCAAGAAGCTAGACTCATAATGAAGCTAAAGTCCTAAGAAGCTATGTTATGAAAATAGTGGCATGCTTCAAAAAAATATTCAGGTGCTGGAAGATGGTTCAAAGGGCTGACGTGCATGATGTCCATGCAGGAGACCAGGTCGGATTCCCTATCACTGCAAGGTCCCCTAACACCCTCCAAGGTGACACCTCAAAGTAATTGTCTCTAACTACTCTGAGGTGAGCCCAGATCTTCCCAAATGACTACATTTTATTTTTAGTACTCATTGCATCCAACAGTAATTTTAAATTAAGAGTTTATAAGTGCAAGCAATACAAGATCTGCCGATTCATGCTTGCATTAGAAAAAAATCAACACAAGCTACCTATTGCTTACTCTTAGCCCTAATGATTCAGTTATTATTAAACACCTGGCAGCAATATTCAAAAAAAAGTTTCCCTCTTAACGAGGCCAGATGCCAAATCATCAGACCTACCTTAGTCTCGCGACCCATCATATACTCATAAAGCACTTTTCGCAAATATTCAAACTCAGTAGGTTCTTCAAAGAGTGAGCCACGAGAACGAAACAAGTTGCCATCTGTAAAGCAAAAAGCAGATCAATTCATCGACAAGATCAGGTAAACTACTATCTAGAAAACAAACCAACTGAAAAATAAAGGAACAAAGACAGACATCACTTCCATATCACTTGGGTTGTTCAGATGCTAAACTGTTGATGGGTATGCTTTACTTGTAAGATACAACAAGAATTATTATAGCAATTTTATTTCTGACAGCTTTTTCTTTATACCCTTGTTCATTTCTTGAATAATAGCACATAAAGTAATCCCCAGCCACCAGGAAACATCTGAGCATTTGATAAAAAACACAATAAGATTGGAACCAGAGAGACAGTCCAGGTAGGACATTTGCCAACATGTGGCCTACCCAGGTTCAATCCCAAGCACCTATATGATCCCCTGATCCCTGTGAGGAGTGATCCCTGAGTGAGGAACCAGGAAGTCCTAAGCAGAACTAGGTGTGGCTACCCTCCCCCTCAAAAATTCGAAGATCACAGAAATCCCTAAAAAGGAGGCGGTTACAAAAAATAGTTTTTTAAGATTTTCCTAAAATAAGACTTTAAAAGTAATCGGAGAGAAATAATAGATTATTACTTAGAAAAGATGATCAGTATTTATAGCTATAAATACACTCCAGAAGAAAATTCAGTAATAATTTCCAAGTGTTGGGGGGGTCACTCTCTACATAGAATTCTACAGTTAAGATACACAAGAGACTACTTCTAGATAGATCACTTAATATGGTGAAACAAAACTTGGAATTTCAAAGAGACTATAGTGTTTAGGTTTATGACCAGGGAACCGTGGATATAATTCAAAACACAAATCACACACATAGTAATGAATTTTCTATATAATCAAAATTCTACAGCATATTAAAAATATTTTAAATGCCTGGTGGTTCAACCAGTGTCTCGTCATTTATCCAACAACCCAATAATTCACTTATATTTACTCAAGAAAAAACAATTATTACATAAAAGTTATTCTCACAAATGTTCATATCCACAGCCATACTAGAAATAGTTAGCAAAACAAATAGAAAGCTAAATAGAAACAGGCTCAATGGCAGTAACTGTGACAGCAGGAACAATTTCGGGGCTGTTTTGTATGGTTAAGTATTAAGCAGCAATGCAAAGGAATGAATTACAGACAATATAACACAGTTCTGTCTTGAAAGAACTATATGCTGTGGGCAAAATAGAGAAGATGCAGACATTAAAGTT
The DNA here is from genome assembly GCF_024139225.1 of Suncus etruscus. NCBI lineage: Eukaryota > Metazoa > Chordata > Mammalia > Eulipotyphla > Soricidae > Suncus > Suncus etruscus. The sequence continues at coordinate 3,245,967 of NC_064867.1, forward strand.
TGATGTAGGATATGCAGATTTCAGGATCATCAATACAGAAAGAAACCTGATGCCAACAATAGAGACTGCATGAAAAATAAAACTGTATTGGCACTACAGACAAAGACTTGGATTAAACAAACTAGTTTTCCTGGAGCCTAGAGTTGGTCTTATGCCAGGAAACTTCAGGGGTAGAGTCTCCTTGTATTTAGGCCAAGGCTTTTCCTTTCCATCTCCCCCATAATTTGGTGGACCTATGCAAACAATATTTGCCACTCTAACACCATTTTTACTGTGCTCCTTTGACCCTAAACCTTAAAAAAAACCACTTAAATTTTTGATGTTAACTTAAACTAATATGCATGTGCATGAAAATGTAAAAAAATACTATGCCTTCAATGTTTAAGGAGTCACATAAATTTCATGGCTTTAAATTGCTTTGTGTATTGCTAAGAAATGTCATAATGTACTACAATCTGGGGACTTGTGGACAAAGTAATTGTACATGGGTTGTGTTTTATTTTTCTTAATGTTCTTTGACTGTAAGTCCAAAATTAAGGCGTCAGCAAGGGGATTTCTTCTGAGAACTCTGTTTATGGGTGATTGTCCTTCCACTGTAACTTTACCTTGTTCTCTTTCTTTGCATCATTGTTCTTATAATTAAAAATTAAAAAAAAGATGATCAGTTAATACAATTTTTCAGTGCATGTCTCCTTCCTTTACCTTCTCTCAAGTGGGAACATAAGAAAAATTTTTTTTCTTTTCTTGTAATTCTTACTCTGGATTTTAAGCAATTGGAGTGGAAATTAGTTATTTTGCAAATAAAAATATTGTATTTTTATTTGGGGGAGAATCAAGCTAGGTTGTACACATAGAAGGCAAGCCCTCCTATATGCTGTATTCTCTCTCATGCCCCTACCTATTGCATTTTATGATCTTTTCAATAAACTTTGAGTACTTTCAACATTTCTGATGCCATACGTCATCCAGGTCCAATTTCCAAATGTTTAACTGAAAAATCCATTTAACCAGACTTTACACAATCTTAATCAACTACATGTGTTAGAGATAATTATCTAGCTAAAGCAGGCTTTCTTCACAATTGCACTAGAATGCCTTTTGAAAATGCAATAATTTACTTAGAAAAATAAAAATAAGAAATACATTTCACATTTGTTTCTCCAGGGAAAAGTAAATGTAACAAAAGAGGTGTAAGATTACTAACCAGAACCATAAATATGGCTGAGAGAAATTAAATGAAACTAGGTAAAAGTTCAATTATATCGTGACTATGGGTTAGAGACTCAATACATCCAGCTCTGCTGGGTCTGACCCAAAAACCAATTAATTAACTAAATCAACAAACAAATAACAAAGGTCCAAGTGAATTCTCAATCAAATGCTGAACATTAGTTATGTAAAATTTCCAAACAAGGAAAATTTAAGTAAAAGATTGCTCAGAAATGATACACAAATGTGGTACATGGTAAGATGTACAAGAAAAATGATGCATCAGAAAAACAATCAGTATGAAGGAAAGAATATGTAGAGACAACAATCAATAATTGGAAACATTTTATTTCTTCCAATGCTTAGTGCTCATTTCACTCTTTTCTTGTTTTTTGGGTTTTGGGGGGAGGGCCACCCCCTGTGGCACTCAGGGGTTACTCCTGGCTATGCACTCAGAAATCATTCCTGGCTAGGGGGACCAGATGGCCGACGAAAAGAATTCCTATAAAACTATTCTTTAAATTCTGGTTTAAAAATAGTAGTTACGGGGTCCACAGAGATGGTAGAGTAAGAGCAGGGAGGAAGCTTGCCTTGGCACATGGCTGACATAAGTGCCTGGTCCCCCAAAAGACCAGAAGTGATTCCTGAGCCTGGGGCAACTCCTGACCACTGCCAGATGTGGCTCCAAACAAAATAAAAATAGTAGTTTCAGGGGTCACAGAAAATACAGGGGTTGGGAAGAAAGCCTTACAGATGGTGGTAAAATGGTTCAATTCTAGGAACCACAGTTTTGCCCAAATTTCACCAAGTGCAGTCCTAGAAGCCTTGGAGACCCCTCAGGGGCTGCCCTGAAGGTTCCAGCACCCCTGGGGTGGGGTGGAGTGTTGTTCCCTGCAACATAGGGCTTGGGCAGCAGTGCATCCTCAGGCCCTGCATTAGCAGAAAAGCTGAGAAATTTCTGAAAGGAGGTCCTGGGGACCCTGAGTACTGCTTGGGAGGCCCTCAAATAAGAAAAGAAAAACTGTAGCTCTAACATGACGATAACAATCAAAACAGGAAGCATCTAAAATATATATAACCCTTGTAAATGAATACTTATAGTAGACTATGCAAATATTTGCATACATACACAATAATCTAGAAAAACACAAATTATCAACTACATTCATCTGAAAAGTGGGAAGTCACAGGAATTTGTGGTTTCAATTTAAAGTGCAGCTCTTCTTTTAAACAATAAACACGCATTAATTAGTTCTAGATTACTATCACTTTTCCCTTAAAACTAGCTGTTAAAACGGAGAATTACAAACAAACTGTATCCATCGTAAGGAATTAGATTAACAAAGACAAGAATAAAAATCATCCATTAAAGCATAACATCAGATGGGTTAGCTCTTACCTTTAGAGGATATCTCTACATTTGCCTCACACACATTCTTTTCGTACTTCTTCAAACGGTCTTCTAAATTATGAATCTAAAAGCAAATATGCACATCATAAGTCTTATGGAAACCATATGCAAAAGACAGCTATATCTACTAGTTTTTAATGCCAAGTTTGTAAATTAAGTACAAATAATATGTATAAGTGGTTTCTTAAATATGACAATATATTTAGACTGTATCTAAAGGGAGCTTTCTATACCTTAAAGAACATCATTAAAGTAACAGGGTAACTCAGGAAAAAGGAGAAATATTTGCATCTCATCTATCTGATAGAACTGGGGTCTCAGGATAGCATAGTGACCAAAGTAATGGTTTTCCAATCTTGAGAGGGCTATGAGGTCAAGAGTCCCATTCACAGAAAGTCTCTGAAAGCCTGAAAGTACAAAGCTTTTATCTGCCCATACAGCTGCACCAGCAGCCCTGAAGCTGTCACCATGCCACAAAAGGAATATATTAAATTACATGATAAGTACTATGGATATCATTTGGATTATCATGAGAAAAAGAGAAGGAAAGAAAGAAAGTCAAGAGGCTGAAGAGAAACAAAAAAGATGATTGGTTTGAAGGCCAAGCTCTTCCATACGCCATGCTAAGAAAATGTGTATGAAAAAAGAAACACTAAACACATGAATGATAAACAGACTGCATGAGCAGCAGTATCTCTGATCAGCTGGATAGGGTGGGGCAATGCGAGGCTCAAGCACTTTCCAGTATAATTAAATAAAAACAACACAAAAAATAAAGAAAGCAGGAAAATGGGAAGTGCCTCTGCCCAGAGTCAGGGAAAAATGAAAGTATTAAAATTATTCAAAAGGAAAGAGAAAGAAGAAAACATGGAAGAGAATGGTTACTGCTTTGTTGGAGATGCTTTACATGAAAACAATCTGAATATGAAAGAATCATTATGCCAATAGGCTCATGTTTTAAGAAACACCTTACAGTCATGCTTAAATCACGGTGCTTAAATGAAGATTTTATTTAAAAAAAAAAAAAAAAAAAAAAAAGCCCATGTAACGGCTGGAATGACAGCACAAGTTTGCCTTGCATGCCACTGGCCCAGATTCAATCTCCAGCCTCCCATACGGGTCCCTTCCAAGAGTAGGCTTTAAGCACCATTGGATGTGATCCAAAAACAAAGTATGCAACACATATTGAACTATAATCACTTTCTGCCTGCTAATACTTGGTGTAAATGTGAATGTCTTATCTCCCACTGTATACTACACTTTGGATGTTATCACCAAAGATATTGTCATTGAAGTGAACAAGTGAGTTTGGCCTTGTCATACAGGGAGGCAAGACTATTTGGTTTTTGGGTCACACCCGGCAGCGCTCAGGGGTTACTCCTGGCTCTATGCTCAGAAATCGCTCCTGGCAGGGTCAGGGGACCATATGGGATGCCAGGATTTGAACCACCGACCTTCTGCATGCAAGGCAAATGCCTTACCTCCATGCTATCTCTCCGGCCCCAGCAAGACTACTGGGGTGAAATAGGCCCAGGTTACCAACAATCCTGAGTATGATGCAGACATCAGTGCAGTGGTTTGACAGCAGTTTGATACAAATAACTCCTAATAATTACAAAAGACCAAACACTAGTAAGGAAAGCCACCACTATCATATCATTTAATATATCTGTAGTCATCAAGTAAAATGCATATTATGTTGCACAAAACATGAAAGTGGTCTAAGTTTGAAAAACAATTTTTGGGGCTGGAGAGATAGCATGGCGGTAAGGCGTTTGCCTTGCATGCAGAAGGACGGTGGTTCGAATCCTAGCATCCCATATGGTCCCCTGAACCTGCCAGGAACAATTTCTGAGCATAGAGTCAGGAATAACCCCTGAGCTCTGCCAGGTGTGACCCCCGCCCCCCGCCCCCTCCCCAAAAAAAAGAAAAACAATTTTCAATTCTCAACTTGTGAACTCATACCACAGTTCTGGCCTTAGGGATTTCTGTAGTCCCAACAAAGTGAGTGTGTAATCTCTAATGGATGCAACCAACTGTGTGTGCAAATGCCACAAGAAAAATGTGCCGTACTTGGCAATCAGTGCAACTTAAGTGTGTAAGCACAAAATTCAGTCATCATAGTAACAACAGAAAGGAAAAGAAGAGGAATAAATAAAATAAATATAAACAGAATTAAAAACAAAAATTTGTTGGAGAAATTGGAATCCTTATATTTTGTTAGAATGTAAAATTATGTGACAAAAAGTTAAAGCATATAATAGTTACCATATGATTTCACAATTATACTCTTGGTGTAATTGTGTAATCTCTGGCCTAAAGAACGAAAATAAGTGTTTTTAAAAAACGAACTGTAAAAAAAATGAACTGTACACAAATGTTCCCAGCAACACTATTTACAACAGTCAAAATATAAAAGCAGTCAAATGTCTATGTGCCAATGAATAGATAAAATGTGGTATAATTATACAATGGAACCTGTTACGCTATAGGAAAAAATAGCATATTAATAGATCTTTAAAACTAAAGTGTCATACATGTCACCTGCGTACATGGTATCCAAGCTAGCTACCCACATTTCCCCCCTTTAAGATGTGTACTTTCAGGCCCGGAGAGATAGCACAGCGGTGTTTGCCTTGCAAGCAGCCGATCCAGGACCAAAGGTGGTTGGTTCAAATCCCGGTGTCCCATATGGTCCCCCGTGCCCGCCAGGAGCTATTTCTGAGCAGACAGCCAGGAGTAACCCCTGAGCACCGCCGGGTGTGGCCCAAAAACCAAAAAAAAAAAAAAAAAGATGTGTACTTTCATACTTTCACACTGGGATTTGTACTATGGCTCTCTTCAACTTTGGAGAAGACCATACTCTGTCTCTTCCTCTCCCTTCCCTTCCTCAGAATTTCTAAATAAAATCTAGTTTTACTTCAAACAAAATTAATGAAGCTTAAAAATATCAGGCTAAGTAAAAGAAACCATATGAGAATATATAATATGCTGTTTATATAATATAATCCAAACAGGAAAATCCATGGACAGAAATGATTCTATAGCTTCCAGAGCTGGGGAAAAGAAACTTAGAGCAACTACTTAATGTGTATGGGGATCTCCTTTGAAAGCTACAAAATATTTTGGAAGTAGCTGGTGGCAATGAGTTCAAGATACTGTGAATGAAGGACTGGAGTGATTGTCCAGCAGGTAGAGTGCTTGCCTTGCATATGGCTGACCTGCAGACTATGTTTCGATACCCAACACACCGTATAATCCCTGAGACTCACCAGGAGTGACTCCTGAGTGCAGAATCAGGGATCTAAGCAGTGCCCTCAATATTTCAGGTTCCTCATATGGTTGCAGGGCCACCAAAAGTGATCCCTAGGCACAGAGCCCTAAATAGCCAGGTATGCCCCCAAACCAAAACAAAAACCAAGTTCAAAAACTGCTATGCTCGATCAATTGAAGAATTAGAGAATGCTGGGGCTGGAGAGATGGCATGGAGGTAGGGCATTTGCCTTGCATGCAGAAGGGCAGTGGTTCGAATCCCAACATCCTATATGGTCTCCCGAGCCTGCAAGGAGCGATTTCTGAGTGTAGAGCCAGAAGGAACTCCTGAGCACTGCCGGGTGTGACCCAAAAACCAGAAAAATATATATACTAGAGAATGCTTAAAAACATTTTTGGGGGGCCCGGAGAGATAGCACAGCGGTGTTTGCCTTGCAAGCAGCCGATCCAGGACCAAAGGTGGTTGGTTCGAATCCCGGTGTCCCATATGGTCCCCCGTGCCCACCAGGAGCTATTTCTGAGCAGACAGCCAGGAGTAACCCCTGAGCACCACCGGGTGTGGCCCAAAAACCCCAACCCCCCGCCCAAAAAAAAAAAAAAAAAAACATTTTTTGAAGGGGGGAATCACATTTGATGGTTCTGAAGGGTTACTCTCTGATACAAGGAACCCTACAGTGGGGCCCGGAGAGATAGCACAGCGGTGTTTGCCTTGCAAGCAGCCGATCCAGGACCAAAGGTGGTTGGTTCGAATCCCGGTGTCCCATAGGGTCCCCCGTGCCTGCCAGGAGCTATTTCTGAGCAGACAGCCAGGAGTAACCCCTGAGCATCGCCGGGTATGGCCCAAAAACCAAAAAAAAAAAAAAAAAAAAGGAACCCTACAGTGCCAGAGATAGAAGCCAGGATTTCTGCTCACAGGTTTCAGCCCTTTGAGCCATCGTGTCTACAATCCTAAAATGAAGAGCACTGTAAGCAGTGATCCCTGAGTACAGAGCAGGGAGTAGCCCCTAAACATTGTTGAGTATGGTTCAAGTTCCTCACGCCCAAATAAAATAAAACAAATTTTAAAGCATTTAAAGTTTTAAACCTGAGAATAGAAAAGTTAAGCCTCTGGGAAGTAGAAAACGCATCATCTACTTATGACATCCTAATAAATTTTAAAAACACATTGTGCAGATTTTGAAACTGCAGCCATATAATCCTCTAAAACTTAGTTCCAACAAATATTAAAAATGTTATAATGCGTAAATTTTAAGGAAATTGAAAATTCCTTTTTTTTAATATAAAATCTTTATTTAAGCACCATGATTACAAGCATGATTATAGTTGGGTTTCAGTCATAAGCAGAATATTCTCCTTCACCAGTGCAACCTTCCTACCACCAATGCCCCGTCCCTCCTTCCCCACCTCTGCCTGTATTCAAGACAGGCAATCTACTTCTCTCACTCATTAAGATTGTCGTGAGAGTTATTAGTGTTGTAATTTCCCTAAGGAAACTGAAAATTACTTAAAGGTTTGTCTTTAATCTTAGCCTGTTGACGTGAAGCATTACTTCTCCAGGGTCTGAAAGACAGAAGGGGTCTCATCGCATATATTCATGAAGTGGTGTTTGTGTGCCGGTATACTGAATCACTGGATAACATGTGGACGGGTCATTTTGAATTAAGACAACATAAGAAAAGTAGTAAAAGGGGCCCGGAGAGATAGCACAGCGGCGTTTGCCTTGCAAGCAGCCGATCCAGGACCAAAGGCGGTTGGTTCGAATCCCGGTGTCCCGTATGGTCCCCCGTGCCTGCCAGGAGCTATTTCTGAGCAGACAGCCAGGAGGAACCCCTGAGCACTGCCTGGTGTGGCCCAAAAACAAACAAAAATAAAAAAACAAAAAAAGAGAAGTAGTCAAAGATATTTCCTCTCATAAAAATAAAAGCTATTTTTAGGAAGTTATTACAAACTAAATAAAAACAAATTGCTCTTAAAAAGGAAAAGGATAAAAATGCTCTTCGAGGAATCTCTCCTCTGTTTGTGTGAGAAGAATGCAATGTCAAGTCCTAAAACAGTCCGCTCTACTGCCCCACATAAAATCCGAACATAGAAGAACGTAATACACAGTCCAGTCTGTACCTGTTCTTGGAACTCTTGCTCTTTTAACTTGGAATCACTGACTAGTGTAGTCTTCTGTGCAAGCTGTGTCTGGAAAAAAAGAAGTCCAATATGAAATGTCTCGTCGTCATACAAATGTTTGCTTTTCCTGTTTAAAAATCTTCTCTCACAGTTTTGACTTAAAAAACAAATTCTTCCTAGAACACAAAACAAAACAAAACAAAACAAAACAACAAATTCTTCCTGAATAGATATCACTTTCATTCAAATTCCATGAAGAAGTACTTACCTGGAGTTTCTTAATTGTTACCTGAAAATGAAAACACAAAAACAAGAGTTGATAGAATTTACAACCAAAGGAACTCCGATGAAATGATAGTTTCCCTTGGCAGGTGTCAACTTTAAATAATTTGCTTTTAAACTTAGTCAGTATAATTATACAAACTATGAGTGTCGATATATACGTGAACAGGTAAGCACAGAGTAGACATGCCATCTGGCTACTCAACTGGGGCCACGGCCACGTTTAGCATGCCAATAGGCTGGAAAGCCACAAGGTAAACATGGCCTATCTTTCATAGCCATTTTATTTAAACACTGGAAGGATAAAATGTCTAGACATGCCTGAATTCAATCAAAGACCCTAAAATTACCTCACTATCACTGCAACTGGTTCCTTAATCAAGAAGAAAAATACAAACTTTTTCTTGATGTCATCTAACTAAAAACAATTTATGTGACTATTCAGGGTAAGCTTTAAAGCATAACATACCATTTACATACATTTTGTATAAAATATAAAAATCTAAAATTATCATATAATATGATATATATATAATATTTGATGTATGTCCATATCATATGGACAATGTTTAGTTCTGTCCCAGAAGTCAAAGATCCACTTTTCTTTGTTCTTCTAAGGAAAAGACTGAGCAGCACCGGGTGTAACAGAAATACCTAAGCTTTGAAGGCTTGCAGACTAGATTTCCTCTCCCGGTAAAATATTTATTGGGTGAGCATCAACATCTAGTTACCTCTTTGCACCTTTGTGTCATTGTCTATGGAATGGAGGAAAGAATCTTTCTTATGAAAGGCTCTGTAATCATTTTTTCAAGAGTGCAACAAAAACAACAAAATTTAGAAAGTTTAAAAAAAAATTTAGAAAGTTTCCAAGCAATCTATAAATCACTGTTCCTCTTACTTTATCATTGCCAGGGTTTGCTGCTTCTTGTATTTTTTTTTGGGGGGGGGACGTGTCTTGTGTCACACCCGGCTGTGCTCAGAAATCGCCCCTGGCAGTCATGGGGGACCATATGGGATACCAGGATTCGACCCACTGTACTCCTGCATGCAAGCCAAATGCCTTACCTCCATGCTATCCTTCTGGCCTTGGTTTCCCTCTTCTTGCTGGAGTCTTTGCTGATATTTCTCTTGCAGCTCCGCAAGTTGAGTCTGCAGGTCCTTCACTTTTGCAGTCATTTCTTCTTCACGAGCCTTTAGGATAAAGCAAATATGTCAACAAGTACTTCAGAAGAAAACAAGTCACAAAATATCTTTGAGGAAAAGCAAACATACAAAAATGTATGGAGAGGAAAATTGTTTGCTGAGTGAGAGACTAAACCTCAAACAGGTATGTGGTTTAACAGAGGCTGACTTCCCAGAACCAAGACACTTTCAACAGCAGATAAGGCATGAACTAGAACTACAAGACACTTAGGTACTCATTGATATAAGCGGCACTTGTCAAGAAACTTCCCTCATCTTAAGCAAGACAGAGACATTTGAAAACTAAGCCACTTTCACATTGCCCCAAGAGCCATGTTAGTCTCCATTCCAAAAACAATACTGACAAGGAACTATTGTCTGTGCATTACTTTCCAGGTTTTGTTAAATACTTTGACTCTGCCCCTTTACACCGTGTGCGCGTTTATATCAATGTAGTCTAGCCTTGTTTGAAAAGATCACAGGAAAGCTCTGTATGCAGTGAGACCCAGATTTTGATATTACAATTGTCTAGGTGAAGTATGAGTTTAAACGAAGTCTTTAAAGAACTGGAAAGAAGTGCAAGATATATTATTTCAAATGAAGAAAACAGTTGAGGGTGCTTAAGAGATAGCACAGTGCTTAGGGCATTTGCATAGGGCCAACCCAGGTTCCATCCCCAACATCCCATATCGTCCCTGCTGAGAGTGATTTCTTAGAACAGAGCCAGAAGTAACCCCTGAGCATTACCAGGTGTGCCCACCCTCCTCCCCCAGTAAAAAGAAACCAAAACATTTGGGGAAGGGAGAACAATGGCTTGGTGGTAGTATACTTGTCCTGTTTATGCAAAGACCAGCACCACCTGGTTCTCCAAGCAACACTATGAACAAACCCATGCAGAAAGTGGTAACGGTTATGATTCACTTTTTGTTTCGTGAAAGAAAATAATTGTCAAGAAAAAGCACATACATCGTGCCAAGGGAGAGACAAACAGCCAGGATAGCACATGGACATTTAGTGAACAAACCAGAACAGATGAAAGATGGTAGCCCCGACCAAGACAACAGTGGTACAGAGATAAGAGGAGAGAAATGCAGAATCTGACTCAATGAAAACCAAGTCTTGAGAACTACTATATGCAGGATGTTATGTCGGATATGTAAAGGGATTCAGACATTTTCTGATGATTAATCAGAAAAGAAAAGCGGATTTCATATTCTTTTTTTTTTTTTTTTTTTTTTTTTTTTGGTTTTTGGGCCACACCCAGCGGTGTCAGGGGTTACTCCTAGCTGTCTGCTCAGAAATAGCTCCTGGCAGGCACGGGAGACCACATGGGACACCGGGATTCGAACCAACCACCTTTGGTCCTGGATCGACTGCTTGTAAGGCAAACAGCGCTGTGTTATCTCTCCGGGCCCGAATTTCATATTCTTGAGGTGGTGAGTGTGTATGTACAAAGGGCAAGGAAAACAGAAGGAATGGCAAAAGTTTCCAGTTCTTTCATAGAGGGAAAGGAAGAGTTAAAATGTAATCTAAGCTAGGAAAGTGAGGAATAGAAATGTATGCCCAGGCTTCATTTAGCTATTAAAAGAAATGTCATTGAATTCTGTGAGCTGATATAAGAACATAGCTATTTGTGTCGAGATCACAGTGCCAAACCTGGCAGGCCTGATCTCTGGGTCCACATTACTGGAGCCTTCTCAGAATGGGGCAGACCCAGTTCCTATCCTGGAACTGTATTCCAACTACCCATATCCATTTCTTTTTGTTTGTTTTTTTGGGTCACACCTGGCAGAGTTCAGGGGATCCTCTTGGCTCTACGTGCAGAAATTGCTCCTGGCAGGCTTGGGGGACCATATGGGATGCTGAGATACGAACCACCATCCTTCTGCATGCAAGGCAAATGCCCTACTGCCATGCTATCTCTCCGACCCCCCATACCCATTTCTGTACAAACTTAAACATCCCAGTCCCACAACTAACTTCGAGAGAAGCTGTCTCTGAACTATACTGAACTGCAATAGGTCCAAGACACCTATTGGAATAGAAATGAGTAGTCAAGAGACCCTCCAGTAAATGTTCAAACTGAGTGACCACATTCATAAACACATTGTCCTAGCAGTAAGCATCCACCCAAGATCTTAATTCTTAGTGCTGCTCTCTCACAACTAAGTCTGACTGTAAGAAAGACAGAAAAAGAGACAACCCATTCCTCTGCTAGGTCATTCACCGCTGCTACAGTATCTTCCAAGAGAACTATACTGCCTGGTTAACAGAATCCTATCAGGACACTATGATTTTGGGAGAAATCAATTAGGCACTATATAAATCTATATGCAGTATTGTAATAACAGTTTGGATAACATTGAACTAAAATGAAAGATCCTCTATGTTAAAAAAACGGAAAATCTGAACAAGTCATCTTTTTCAAACAAGATTTTACAATACATAAATTCCAATACAGAGAAAGGTGGAAAAATACGGTACATCAAGGATTTCTTCGTATCTTTTAGCTGTTCTTTTCAGATCATCTTCTTTTTCTGCGATTTTTTTATGTAACTTATTTGTTTCTTCTTGATGGCTCTCCAAAAGCTCAGCCTCCACCTCCTGGGCTTTATCTAATAAATGAAAAATGAACACAAACAAGAAAGGATATTAGTCCCAATAGCCCTGACCCAATTAAATGTGTCAATCAAGTCAATCAAGTCCAATGTGAGCTCTGAAGGAGCTTTTAAGGTAATTAACTAGAGCTTTCAGGTCTCTCACCCGTTCCTCTTGTTAAGGCAGACCAGGTCTTATGGTTCCCACTTGCAACTTTCCTTGGCAAGGATCATTTTCCCCCTCCAATATAATCATTTAAAGCACTCAGCAGAATGTGAAGAAAAAATTTGAATTATCCAGAGTCTGCTGGTAACTTCCATGGTTCTTCACCGCATTTACATTTGACTTACCGATGGTTTCTTTGATGGTCACCTCCAACTCCTGTTCCTTTTGTGCCAGCTGTGTATTAAACTCCCTCATGAGCTGTTTTAATGTAGAATTGTGCTTCAACTCAAGATCTTCCTGTTCCTGTCTATAGAATCAATGTGCACAAGATAACTGCTGTCAGACATGGAACAAACTAGTCTTCAAATTAATGTTCATACAGTATGATCAGTGGTGTAAGACAACTTTAAGGGAGCCAGTGCAATAGCACGGTGGGTAGGGCATTTGTCTTGCACGCAGCCAACTCGGGCTCATTCCCCAGTCTGTACCACTGGTCCCCTGAGCCTACCAGGAATAATTTCTGAGTGCAGAGCTAGAAGTACACCCTGAACACAACCAAATACGTAGCTCCAAAACAAAACCAAAACAAACAAAAATAAAACAAAAATGTTTTAGGGCAGCTGTATGTCCAGGTATAGAAAAATCCTGAAAAGACAAACTGATTCTCTCCAGAAACGGTCTCAAAGGGGTAAAGAATCTTTGTTTTTAAGATTTTTCTCTCTGTGCCTTCATACTACATAACAGTACAATACCATATATAGTATTATAAGTGTGTATTGTATTACATATGTTTTGTTTTGGGGTCTGTGTTCAGGGGACCAACCCATGTGCAAGGCAATGCCTTACGCAGTACTATCACTTAGACCAAAGGACCTAAGCCTTTAGTCCTACTGAAGTCCAAATTATATTCCACATCTCTTAACGTCCATTTCATATTTCTGAAATCTGAGCTACCTTCTGGAAGGTACTTTGGTTTGATTTTCAAAGCCAAAGATTTATGATTTGGCAACTTATGTGGCAAAGCAAGCATCCTGCCTACTGTACTATCTTTCTAGTTCCTAAAATTATTTTTTAAAAAAATCAAATAATTATTTGACTGTGAACCTAACAACCATAATCGTTCTACAAGAGAAGGTCATATTCCCAAAAACAGACACAGAATACTATAACTTTAAGTCATTTTTTATTTATCCTTAATATTTAGCTCACTATATTTGATACTTCAAGTAGGAGCAATTTAACTATCTTGGGCACGCAAAAAAGACGATCTTTAAAGGATTGCCTTTATGCTAATTAAGTACTTACCTGATTCTCTCCTCTATTTCTTGCTCATGTTCTTTCTTCATGATATCCAATTCCTGCTGATGCTCTTTCCGCAAACCTCGAAGATCTTTCTGCAGTTGAACAATCTCCTTACCCAGCTTCTGCTTCTCTTGTTCTGCTCCCGCTAATTTAAATTCCAGGTCATTGTGTTCAGTCCCTGTGTTACTATGTAATCTGGGCTGAGCTGAAAGTGATTTGGACTTTTCAGTAGCACTTTCTTCCCAAGTATTTGTGGATCTTCTCTTTTCATCCATTTGCTGCTGTAAAGCCTGTAATTTTTCATATTTTGAGGTCAGCTCATCCACTTCAGCCCTATGTGCTTCCTTCTCTCTTACCAAGCATGAATCAAGCTCTTTCATCTTTTTCTCTAACATCTGATAGGCTAATTCTTTCTCCTGAAGGGCTTTCTGAACATTGTCATTCACATTTTCCAAGTTTTGTTTTGCTTTGTCATTTTTACCTCCCTTTTCTTCTACTTGCTGAGAAGCTTCCAAGGAATACATAGTTTTTTCCTGAAGATGACTGATCATAACTTGATCCTCCTGTTGCTTTGCTTCAGTGTGTTCTATCTTTTTTAAGAGCTCTTGATATTTGCATTGCATTTCAGAATGAGAAGCTGCTGTCTCTTCTCTTTCTAGCTCTAGCTTCTGCAGCAGCTTTTCTTTTGCCATTAAATCTCTTTGTAAAACACTGATTTTTTCTTCACATGCCTGGTGCACACAGCCTTGGGAACCCAGATCTTCCTGCTCGGCGCATCCCAAGCTATTTGCTGATCTGGGTACAACTGACATTTCTGCTGGTGGTGAACTTTCTGTTGACTTGAGTTTTTCTTCCAATATATGAATCGCATCCTCTCTTTCCCTCAGTTTTATGTGCAACTCATTCAAATGTCTTTCTGTGTCTTTTTTATAGTGCTGCTCTTTCTCGTCCCTCTGAGACAATAACTGCTTCTTGATGGCAGCAATCTTCTGTTCAGCTTTTTTCTTCAGTTCTGCTAGTTTTTTAGAATGTTCTAACTCCAGTTTCTCTTCCAATGCTCTGAACTCCTGTTCTTTTCCCTTCATACTTGAATCTACATATTCCAATTCTTTCTTCGTAGTCTCCAGTTCAGATTTCAGAGAAGACACTTGCTCTTCAAGTTCTGAAACTTTTTTTTCAGCTTCCTTAACCCATTTGTCCTTCTCTTTTTCTAACTCTTGAATGTGTTGGAGTTTCTGAGCGATTTCATTCCTTTCTATGTCCTTTTGTTGGTTGTCATTTTTAAGAACTTCACCTAAGGACTCAATTTCATTTGTTTTATGAGCAACGAGTTCCTCTAATTCCATAATTCTTGCTGCTTGAGTTTTTAGCTCAGTTTCTAAATTACTCTCCGTTTTATGCAACTGACTCATCTTATCTTCCATTTCACTTTTTAAACTTTCACATGTTTTATTTTGCTGATCAAGGTCTTCTTTCAATAAAGTGATGGTCCTGTCTTTTTCACTGACTTCCTTTGCTTTTAATTCAAGCTGCATCTGCAATTCTTTAATAGTGTTTTGATACTGTGTAAATTTTGACTGGGCTTTCTTCTTCCATTCTGAGAATTTTTTGGACAAATGATCTTCCCTTTCAAGAGCAGATATTTTCTCATTATTTAGAGTTTCAGTTTTCAAAGATAAATTTTGCACCTGATCCTGCAGTTCACGTTTTTCTTCATCATAACATGTTCTAAGAGATGAAATGGCTTCTTCTTTTTCAGTTATGCTGACACTATTCTGAAGCTGATCGTTCAAATCTGTCAACTGTTTACTCAGACTACAGATCTCCAATTTTTTCTCGTTAAGCTCTTCTTTCATCAAAGTGAGAGCATTGGTGTTTTCTGCTAACTCTTTCTTCAGCTGTGTGATGCAGGACTCCTTTTCTGAGGCAGCCTGTTGCTGATGGCCTCCTTCCATCTGTAGAGCTTCCTTTTCTCTTACAAGGCCTTCTCTCTCAGCCTTCATGCTCCGAATTTGATTTTCTTTTTCTTCTAACTGATTGGAAGCCTGTTGAAAAGAACTATGGAGTGT
Source organism: Suncus etruscus (assembly GCF_024139225.1). Taxonomy (NCBI): domain Eukaryota; kingdom Metazoa; phylum Chordata; class Mammalia; order Eulipotyphla; family Soricidae; genus Suncus; species Suncus etruscus. The sequence goes on from NC_064867.1 coordinate 3,261,576, forward strand.
CTTCCACTCTTCAGTTAGCTGTTTAAGTTGTGACTCTAAATCAGAAACTTTACGAGTTTTCATGAGTAGGACCTCCTGAACTTTAGTTGTGCGGTTCTGACAATGAGAAATTCTAGAGAGAAGAGCATTAATTTTAGTACTACTACTATTGATGAGTTCATCTGTTTTGGCTTGTAATAAGGCCTCAGTTTCCTTAGAGTAAAGATCTAGCTGAACAATGAGTTCCTCAGATAGTGTTTTGAATTCCAAGCTTTTATTTTCCAGGCTTTTCTTATTTCTTTCATGTGCAGCTTTCAAACTCTGGAATTCTTCATCAGTAGCTTTCAACTTGTCAGTTAACTCAGAAATCTTAAGTTTATCTTTTTCTGCCAATGTCTTCAGTTCAACTAGATGTTCTTGCTGAGAAGCATTTTCCTTCAAAGAATGATCCAAGTCAACTTCCAGCTTTTTAAGCTGGGCCTTCAACTGAGTTTCCTTTTCTAAGAGAGAATTCACGTGAGCAGACTTTTGGTTGAACTGTTCCTTGAACTCCTTTACTACTGTATCCTGCTTGACCCCTTCTTCCTTCAGCCATTCTATTTCCTTGCTCATCTCTTCTTTCTCACACCCCAACATGAGGATCTTTTGCTTCAGTTCAGCTACCTCTTGTTCTCTTTCCTGTAGCTGGGTTTCATGTTTTTCCTGAAGTTCTTCGGATTGCTGATTAAGTTTCTTTTCCCAGACTGATATGACATCATTCAGTTCTCTTTTATGCACCTCAGTCAGACTTTCTATTTGTTCTTTCTGGTTCATTTCCAGCTTGGATACAGCATCATTGATCCCAGCTGAATTAGCCTGTGCCATTTCCAAAATTTTGGCATTGAACTGTTTTTCTTTCTGACTAAGCTCTAGGACAGTATTTTCGAGCTCTTTTTTAAGTTTTGCTTCCTGATCCAACAATTTTTTCTTCAATGCTTCTTGCATTTCCTTACCTTTTTGCTTAATTTTTTCCATCTTTTTTTCTTGATTTTTAAATTTGGTTTCATATTCTTCACGCAAAACAGTAATACTGTCCTCCTTTGCTGACAATTTCTGTTTAAGTATTTCAATTTCTTTGTTCTGTCCTTTCATTTGTAAAATTATATTTTCTTTTTCCATCAAGATTTGTTTTGTCTGTTGTTGCTCTATATTATTATCTTTAATCTGAGACTCATAGAATTGGGTTAAGGATTTTACTTTTGCTTCCATGTCACTACTGTGTTTCTCAAGTTGCTGCATTAAGTCCTGCACCTGGATTTTGTGTGTGTCTAGCTCAGTACAAACATCTTTCTTCTGCAGTTCCACTTCAGTGACTTGCTTGGTAAGAAGACTTTTTTCTGTTTCCAAGTCTAACAACTTCTGCTGCAACTGGACTAACTGCTCCTCATATGCTTTTGTCTGCTCAGATGCAATATTCTGGTGGGACTGACAAAAATCAAGCTTAGCAGCTGCCTGTTGGAGTTCTCCTTCAGACCTTTTGATTTCTGCCTCTAAGTTTTCCACAAGAACCTGCTGCTCTTTCAGCTGCTTGTCCTTTTCCTTCAGAAGAATTCCAAGATGATTAATTTCATCTTTTAGTGCCTTCTCAGTTCTCTGGAGAGATATCTCTTGTTCTTTGATGATACTGTCAACTTGTTGTTGGTGGTGATTTTTCTGTTCATCTAATTTGGCTTCTAATTCCTGTTTCACTTTCTCTGCTTGATCCTTGAGTACAGAGAGTTCCGTATCCAGCTTGTCACGGGCTTGAAATACTTCTGAAAGTTCAGAAGATAATGATTCTACTTCTGTTTGCTTCATATCAAGCTTTTCTAAAGTCTTTTTGTTCATCTCTTCTATGTGGGCCTGAAAGAGAATCTCTTTGTCTTTCAACAATGTCTCTTTCTCTTGTTCATGCTTTTCTCTAAGCGTTTCCATTGCAGTCTGGTGCTGTTTCTGTAAGACTTGTAATTTCTCAGTCCAAAGGTTATCCTGCTGATGCTGTAGGCTTTCCAATTCTGTCTTATGCTTTTCAACCAAGACTGTAATTTCTTTGTTGTGCTTATTTTTCTCAGCTTCCAAATGAGTAGCCAAATCTTCTGATTGATTTTTGCTTTCTTGCACATTTTTTTCCAAATAACTTTCTAATTCAAGAATTCTCTGTTAATAGAAACAGATGTATTTTGTTAAAGACCACACTTGCTTATTAGCAATGATAAGCATGGCATAATGTCTATACATACATTAAAGTTTAGACAAATAGGGTAAGAGTGATGGTACAGTGGGAATGGCATTTGCCTTGCACGTGACCAATCTGAGTTCAAATCCCAACATCCATATAATTCTTTGAGCCTTCCAGGAACAATTTCTGAGAGCTGAGCCATGAGTAACCCCTAAGCAATAACAAGTATGACCCAAATACCCCCCAAATTGGACAAATAACTATGTATATATAATACCAAACACTGTAAAGCATAAAGAATCTGTGCTTGGTTCCTAAAGAAATTAGACGATATGATAAAGATTCTATTCTTAACATAGCTCATAATTCCAGATTTTTCTACCTATTTGATATCAGTTTCAACTCTATATTTTCAAGGATATAGTAATTGTTAACAAAAATGAAATAAAATGGGGCTGGAGAGATAATATGGAGGTAAGGCATTTGCCTTGCATGCAGAAGGATGGCGGTTCGAATCCCAGTATTCCGTATGCTCCCCCGTGCCTGCCAGGGGCGATTTTGAGTTTAGAGTCAGGAGTAACCTCTCAGCGCTGCTGGGTGTGACTCAAAAACCAAAAAAAAATTTGAAATAAACATAAAGCAGAGAGACTGAGAGATAGCATAGAGGTAAGGCGTTTGACTTTCATGCAGAAGAACAGTGGTTCGAATCCTGGCATCCCATAGTGCCTACAAGGGGCGATTTCTGAGCATAGAGCCAGGAGTAACCCCTGAGCACTGCCGGGTGTGACCCAAAAATGGAAAAAAAAACAAAAAACCATAAAGTAGATAATAATTTGGTGGGGGGGTTCAATTTGAGTCGATAATAGCATTCTATTATATTTATGATTCTGGAAGAAAATAGGTCTGGTTTCTTTACACCAAACTTAAGATTTCTCAAAAGAGGGTCCAGAGGGCTGGCACAAGCAGTCAGCATCTGCCTTGCCCATGCTAGCCTAGGACGGACCGTGGTTCAATCCACCAGCGTGCCATAAAATAAAAATGGGAACCAAAAAATAAAGCAGTTGAGAATTGTGGGTAAGAAGTGACTACTTCACCATCAACATCAGCAAAAAGGCTTAATTTTTTAAAAATAAGTGTATTCAGGGTCCAAGAGATAGCACAGCAGTAGGGTGTTTGCCTTGCACACAACTGATCCAGGACAGACTGTGGTTCAAATCCCAGCATCCCCAGATGGCCCCCCAAGACTGCCGGGAGCAATTTCTGAGCACAGAGCCAGGAGTAAACCCCTGAGCACTGCCAAGTGAAAACCAAAGAAAGAAAAAGAATTTATTCAAAACTAGTCAGATCAGCCAGTCGTACATTTCATATGCTATTTCAAAGGTCCTTAAAAACTGAAAACTTTTATGTAACATCAGAACAAAGTGTAATACAAATGGAATCAACTGATTTGCAACACAATGGAATCAAAGCAAATTCTACTCTCAAAAGAGACCACTTCCTAAAGATCTCTGGTGAATAAACAACCTGGTGGAAATGCAGAGTCCAAGTACAAAGAATGGCAACAGAAATAATACTATCACCTGCTACAGGCTGTCTTAAATAAACGAAGTCAAACTACTCTTCAATCAAATCATCTTCCTATCTAAAAACAAAGAGCATATATCTCAAGCTAACCCATTCAAACCATAACCTCTTTCCGATTTTATCAAGAAAACGAAACTGTTCATATGCCAATAATTCCACAGCTCTGGAACAGGAATGTCATTTAAACTTACAGTTCTATAAGCCTCTACTTCTTGGTGAAGGTCCCGAAGTTTATTTTCACCCTCTGCGAAGATTGCTTTTTTCTGCAACTCTAACTCTTCTCGAGCCAGCAATTCTTGCTGTTCTTTCGCTTGGGTGATCTTCAAATACTCTGACGGACTTTTTTCCTGTGTCAAAAACCAACAACCGTACGTCAGACCCACTGAACTCCTTCAGATTTCCAAAGTACTTCCATCAAAATACTCATTTCCTTTGAGTGATTCCTGCCATGAAACAGAGGTAGAAGGCATCATCAACCGCTCTCTTGCCACCTCCAAGTGCACAAAGTATTCACCAAACAGTCTGGCCCTCCTTTGCCACAATTACTGTTTAGCTGCGTGATTTGGTTCCAGAAAACCCTGTTGCAAGTGCTCCTTTTTACCACTTCCAAATGCTTGCAAAATACCACAGAATATAAAGCACCCTGGGGCTGGAGGTATTTGCCTGCATGAAGAAGGACGGTGGTTCGAATCCCAGCATTCCATATGGCCCCCCAAACCCGCCAGGAGTGATTTCTGAAGGTAAAGCCAGGAGGAATCCCTGAGAGCTGCCGGGTGTGACCCAAAAACCAAAATGAAAAAAATGAAGAAAATAAAGAATCACACAGCAGCTGCTTTCTTCTCTACACTTCAAATATTTCAACTATAAGGTAAAAAAAAAAAAAAAACAACAACTAGATTTTAAGCGTATAGATCTTGTGATAGAACCTCATTTAAATAAGAAAACAAATTATGGGAAACCAACTCAAAATCAGCAAAATAAATGTCAATAGAACAGGTTGGATCAAAGTCATATACTACATGATTTGGACATTGTTACCATTCCAACAATCCTGAAAAGCTTTGTCTTTGCTGTTATTATATATTGCCATTCATACTGAAATTTGTTTACTGACTTGAAAAAAATCAGTAACTTTGCTTTTGAGAGTACTTTGAACACTAATTACTATCTGTGGGCTTCAATTAAGATTAATTATCTAAATCTCTTACATTCATTACTACTTGGCATTCATACAGCCAAAAGCAATATTTTTTTTCCAATTTTTTTTTCTCTTTATTTGGATATCTTGATTACATAAATGATTGTGATAAGGTTTCAGTCCTATAAAGATCACCCCTCTTCACCAGTGCAACATTCCCGCCACCAAAGTCCCAAATCTCCCTCCATCCCACCCCACCCCCACCTGTACTCCAGACAGGCTTTCCAGTTCCCTCATTCATTCACTTGATTATGGTAGTTCTCAGTGTAGTTATTTCTATAACTGTGCTCACCACTCTTGTGGTGAGCTTCATGGAGTGAGCTGGTGTTCCAGCTCTCCTCTAATTGTCTCTGAGGATTGTTACAAAAATGACTTTTATTTTTCTTAAGACCCATAGATGAGTGAGACTATTCTGCGTCTCTCTCTCTCCCTCTGACTTATTTCACTGAGCATGATAGATTCCATGTACATCCATGTATAGGAAAATTTCATGACTTCATCTCTCCTGACGGCTGCATAATATTCCATTGTGTATATGTACCACAATTTCTTTAGCCATTCGTCTGTTGAAGGGCATCTTGGTTGTTTCCAGAGCCTGGCTATTGTGAATAGTGCTGCAATAAATATAGGTGTGAGGAAGGGGTTTTTGTATTGTATTCTTGTGCTCCTAGGGTATATCCCTAGGAGTGGAATAGCTGGGTCGAATGGGAGCTCAATTTCCAGTTTTTGAAGAAACCTCCATATCGCTTTCCATAGAGGCTGTACTAGACGGCATTCCCACCAGCAGTGGATAAGAGTTCCTTTCTCTCCACATCCCCGCCAGCACTGATTGTTCTCATTCTTTGTGATGTGCGCCAATCTCTGTGGTGTGAGGTGGTATCTCATCGTTGTTTTGATTTGCATTTCTCTGATGATTAGTGACGAGGAGCATTTTTTCATGTGTCTTTTGGCCATTTGTATTTCTTTTTTATCAAAGTGTCTGTTCATTTCTTCTCCCCATTTTTTGATGGGATTAGATGTTTTTTTTTTTGTAAAGTTCTGTCAGTGCCCTGTATATTTTGGATATTAGCCCCTTATCTGAAGGATGTTGGGTGAATAGTTTCTCCCACTCAGTGGGTGACTCTTGTATCCTGGGCACTATTTCTTTTGAGGTGCAGAAGCTTTTCAGTTTAATGTATTCCCATCTGTTAATCTCTGCTTCCACTTGTTTGGAAAGTGCAGTTTCCTCCTTGAAGATACCTTTAGTCTCAATGTCATGGAGTGTTTTACCGACATGTTGTTCTATATACCTTATGGTATCTGGTCTGATATCAAGGTCTTTAATCCATTTGGATTTTACCTTCGTACATGATGTTAACTGGGGGTCTATGTTCGCTTTTTTGCAAGTCGCTAACCAGTTCTGCCAGCACCACTTGTTGAAGAGATTTTCTCTGCTCCACTTAGGATTTCTTGCTCCTTTGTCAAAAATTAGGTAATTGTATGCCTGGGGAATGTTCTCTGAGAACTCAAGCCTATTCCACTGATCTGAGGGTCTGTCTTTATTCCAATACCATGCTGTTTTAATAACTATTGCTTTGTAGTACAGTTTAAAGTTGGGGAAAGTAATGCCTCCCATTTTCCTTTTCCCTAGGAGTGCTTTAGCTATTCGAGGATGTTTATTGTTCCAGATGAACTTCATAAGTGTTTGATCCACTTCTTTGAAGAATGTCATGGGTATTTTTAAGGGGATCGCATTAAATCTGTATAATGCTTTGGGGAGTATTGCCATTTTAATGATGTTAATCCTGCCAAGCCATGAGCAGGGTAAGTGTTTCCATTTCCGTGTGTCCTCTCTTATTTCTTGGAGCAGGGCTTTATAGTTTTCTTTGTATAGGTCCTTCACGTCTTTGGTCAAGTTGACTCCAAGATATTTGAGTTTGTGTGGCACTATTGTGAATGGGATTGCTTTCCTGACTTCCATCTCCTCCCTATTATTATTGGTGTATAAAAAGGCCATTGATTTCTGTAGGTTGATTTTGTAGCCTGCCACCTTGCTATATGAATCTATTATTTCTAGAAGCTTTTTGGTAGAGTCTTTAGGGTTTTCTAAGTAGAGTATCATATCATCTGCAAACAATGAGAGTTTGACTTCTTCCTTTCCTATCTGAATTCCCTTGATATCTTTTTCTTGCCTGATCGCTATAGCAAGAACTTCCAGTACTATATTGAAGAGGAGTGGTGAGAGAGGAAAGCCTTGTCTTGTACCCGAATTTAGAGGAAAGGCTTTTAGTTTTTCTCCATTGAGGATAATATTTGCCATTGGCTTGTGGTAGATGGCTTCAACTAGATTGAGAAAGATTCCTTCCATTCCCATCTTGCTGAGAGTTTTGATCAAGAATGGGTGTTGGACCTTATCAAATGCTTTCTCTGCATCTATTGATATGATCATGTGATTTTTATTTTTCTTGTTGTTGATGTTGTGTATGATGTTAATAGATTTACGGATGTTAAACCATCCTTGCATTCCTGGGATGAAGCCTACTTGGTCGTAGTGTATGATCTTCTTGATGATGCATTGGATCCTATTTGCCAGGATTTTGTTGAAGATCTTTGCATCAGCATTCATCAGGGATATTGGTCTGTAATTTTCTTTTTTGGCAGCATCTCTGTCTGGTTTTGGTATCAAGGTAATGTTGGCTTCATAAAAGCTGTTTGGGAGAGTTCCCTTTTTTTCAATTTCATGGAAGAGTCTGGCTAGGATTGGTAGTAGCTCCTCTTGAAAGATTTGAAAAAATTCATTAGGAAAACCATCTGGGCCTGGGCTTTTCTTTTTTGGTAGATGTTTGATTACAGTTTCAATTTCCTCAGTAGTGATGGGGGTGTTTAGATATGCTACATCCTCCTTACTTAAATGTGGAAGGTTATAAGTGTCCAAGAATTTTTCCATTTCTTCTAGGTTCTCATGTTTTGTAGCATAAAGTTTCTCAAAGGGGGAGATCACAAAAGCAATATTTTCAAGCAAAAGATATTGCTTGAAGGGAAGATCTGTGTAATTTATAACAGTTCTAGATTATAAGTACATTACAAACATTTCATTTCTGTAACAGCAACTTCAAAACAATTTTAAACATACTTATATACTAGAGTATAAGCCGAGTTTTTCTGGCACAAAATTCGTGCCGAAACCCCAAACTCAGATGATACTCGGGTCATACAGATGATTCGATTCTATGCATGCTCTGAATCTAATGCACCAAGTATCCAAGCGTCCTCTGCCGTCTGCGGAGGGGATGGTGCTTCAGCTCAGTCCACAGTGGCGGCTGAGCTAAGAGGTAGGTATGCCGCTGAACTATGGAACCCGCAATACTCAATGGCATGTTTAATTAAGTGAAAAACCCGTTAAAGGCAAAAAAGTTGTGTAAATAAATGTTTATGAATCTTGAATCCTTATAAGCAGGGGTTTTAAAGTATAAGGATTCAGGATTTTTAACCATTTATTTACAATGCCTTACTGACTTGCCACTGAATAGTACGTCGTATGTTAATGGTGTATCAAATGATCATGTATTGTAAATGGAATCAGGTATTAATTTATTCACTGATTCCTCAATTGTTGTAATGTTGGGGGGGTATACATTTTTATTTTTGAAATTTACAGGTGGCTACTGCATTTTCCATCTCAGCTTATACTCAAGTCACTAAGTTTTCCCAGTTTTTAGGGTAAAATTGGGGGGGGGGATTTGGCTTATTCTCAAGTATATTACTATTTACTATAAACTAATAAAGCTCATTAGATGAAATTTTAATAATCTGCTATATTTTGACTATAACTTCAAGACCAGATTCTTTGAGCTTCTTTATTCTTTTTTGTTTGTTTGTTTTTGGGTCACACCCGGCAGCGCTCAGGGGTTACTCCTGGCAGGCTCAGGGACCACATGGGGCCCCGGGATTCAAACCACCGCCCTTCTGCATGAAAGGCAAACGCTCCACCTCCATGCTATCTCTCCGGCCCGAGCTTCTTTATTTTCATAACAGAGACCAAGCCCTTGTGCACATGTATAAGGTTTGTATGTGTTCATGTCCTGCTTTCTCTTCATGGAATCCATCTCAGTCGGTCAACAATGCCTTGAGCGTGGTTTGCACAAAGCCACTGTTCCTGACTCAGTTCTCGAAAAGCCAATTACTCTAATGTGAAAATGCAGAGTAGGTTAGAGAACTCCCTGACTGAGTTGAAGAATCACTGTTGGGGGAGCAATAGCGTGACAGGTAGAGTGCAATACACAGAGCTGACCTGGATTCTATCCCAGCATCCCATCTGGTCTCCCAAGCATTGCGCTGAATGACCCCCAAGCTCATAGCCTAGAGTAATCCCTGAGCACTGCTGGGTTTGGCCCAACCATACTCCCCCCCAAAAAATCAATGTTGGAGACATCAGGGATATGGCTTGCACAAGTGAGATCCTGGGTCCAATGCCCAGCAGCTAGTATTCCTATCTCTCCTAGAGCAGACGTCCCTCGAGCCACAACAGCGAGCAAAACCAAAAGCACCATTGCTGGGATAGGCCCAAGGCAGTGTGCATGCCTCCAATATGGCTCATTATGGTCCCTGTCACTATCAAATATGTAAGGAACACAGCCAAGTGTGCAACTACTCATGCATATAACAACAACAGAAATAGGGAAAAGGTGTATTTTTAGTATTACAAAAAGTTTTGAAGGACTAGAGGACATCATAGTACAGTGAGTCAGGCACTTACCCTGCACGAATCTGGCCCGGGTTCCATCTCTAGCACTGTATAGGACCTGCTAAGTACTGCCAGGAATAACTCCTAACTGCAGAGCCAGGAGTAACCCATGAGCATTGCCAGATGTGGCTCCAAAGCATGCATGCATGAACATATATATACATATACACATAAAAATTGTGAAAATATTAAAATTCATGAAACTAGTTGATACATTTTATTTCCACATAATGTATTTTAAACTAAATGTAAATATAAACTAGCCAGGGCTAGTTTCACTGGCAAAAGTTACGATAAGCATGAGGATGCATCGATCCCGAGCACATGCCCACATGCATATCCCAGTGCAATCCCAACAGCTCTGCCTTTTAGATTCTTGGCACTCCAAAAACCGACGCGATCTCCAGCACACTACAAGTGTATGCGAGAACCACAACAAAAGTGTGTCAGCACCACAACAAAGTGTTCAACTCACAACAACTATTGCACCTAGATAATACAGGTATGATCAGAACTAAAATGTGTAGCCCCTAACAAGCCTGGGTACAAGAGCTGCACCAAGTGTGTGCGAGCTCTAGGAAGTACAACAGCAGCAACTTCAGGGGGTTAGGTAAGGAAGAGGTATCTATATTATTCTTTTTTTCTTTTTTTTTTTTTGGTTTTTTGGGCCACACCCATTGATGCTCAGGGGTTACTCCTGGCTAAGCGCTCAGAAATCGCCCCTGGCTTGGGGGGACCATATGGATGCTGGGGGATCGAATCTCGGTCGGTTCCTTGGCTAGCGCTTGCAAGGCAGACACCTTACCTCTAGCACCACCTCACTGGCCCCTATAGTATTAATTTTTAAATAGATTACTGCTTTTGGAGTTTCTCAGTAAACAACATCCAATTGAGTGAAGATAAAGTGAAAGATTAACAAACATTATTATTTCTAAAGACATTCTTGCAATGATTTTCAGAGACAAAAGAGAGAAGGGCTAGAAGTTCCAGCCCACTACATGAAGCTCACCACAAAGAGTGGTGAGTGCACTTAGAGAAATAACCACATTGAGAACTATCCTAACAATGTGAATGAATGAGGGAAGTAGAAAGCCTGTCTAGAGCAAAGGCGGAGGGGGGTGGGGGGGGGGGGGAAGACTAGGGACATTGGTGATGGGAATGTTGCACCGGTGAACGGGGTGTTCTTTACATGACTGAAAACCAACACAATTATGTTTGTAATCAAGGTGTTTAAATAAAGGTATTAAAATAAAAAAAAACATTTCTCACTTGTTCTCGGTGAATACATTTTTAAATAATACATATTATCTTATATATTAACATCACTAAAACAAACTACATTTTTGGCATTGATATTTCCCAGGGTAATGCATGGCTTTTGCCCAATTCCAAATAACACACAATTTTTCAAATGAAATCTCCAATTATATTACTCCTATGACATTTCATTTATTTTCTTAATTTCCTCAGGATATTTTCTATTTTTAAAATATCTCTGCCTTGTGTGCTGTTAAGAAATATTATAATGTGCTACAATCTGGGGACTTAAGGGACAAAGTAATTGTACATGGATTCTGTTTTATTTATCTTAACGTTCTTTGGCTGAAAGTTCAAAGTTAAGATATCAGCAAGGGGACATCTTCTGAGAATTATGTTATGGGTGATTGTCCTTCCACTGTAACTTTACCTTGTCCTCTTTCTTTGCATCTTTTGTTCTCATAATTCAAAATAAAAAAATTTAAAAAAAATGGGAAAGTACTATTATTACTACTGCTATTATGAAGCTACAACTAGTAAATTATTTTACTGAAAGTGAAAGCTACAGGTTATTTTCTTCTGAAAATGCACTTTGGACAAACCATAAGACTCAGACTTCAATACTGTCTAGTGAGTTTTTAGACATTTCCTGTTATTCAGCCCCTGGTTCAATACTCCAAGATGTAGACACTTAGTTCTCCATAATCATAGACAAGTGCTAACAAAAAACAATCAATGAATTAATAATGACTCTATAAATAAGCTTACTTTTCTCATACTACTAAGCTAACAAGCTCTGACATCCTCTTTCCTGCTAGTTCCTATCCTCTCTGCTGCAAATAAAATGACCTCCAGTTGGACAGGCAGGGCTGAAAAATGGCAGCTTAAAGTACTGAAGTTTCTCTAGGGTAAAGAACAGAATGGTACTCACAAGAGCTGCTTTCATTTGCTGCTGAAGCTCCTGCTCTTTCTTCTGAAAGCTAGTGGTCAGTTTCTGTTCTTTGCTAGCCAGCTCCTCTTCATGAAGCTTCTGTAGGTTTGCTATTTGTTCTGAGAATTTCTGAAAATCAGATCATTAAAATGAAACATCTAGGATGAAATATGTTCATTCTAAAAATGAACTGTTTATTTAATCCCAGCGTCTTTAGCAGAAAAGTCTAAGTGTGTTGTTCACATAAATCAAGTCACTTAAGTTTTCCAAGAAGAGGTCCTGCGCACCACAGGTTGTGGCCTAAAATAGAAAACCAAAATGAAAGGGACAATCCTGACAGTTAACAGAAAATCCATTATGAGCACCCCTTTTGGAATACTACATTGGGGAAAAGCATTTTTCCTCATATTATGAACATCATGAAATAACCCAGGTTTAAACGGCAAATGAATTCATTTACATAGAAAGACTGCAAGAAAAGCATGAAGAATGAAATTTCAAGATTGTTCAAGCTAAGTCAATCTAGAATAAGCCTTACTTTGGTGCCATCCACAACCTCCTGTTTCACTCGACTTAATTCCTGTTGAAGTCTGAGACGCTCTTCCTCACTTGCTTTTTCAATCATTTTGATTTGTTCATCCTTTTCTGCCTTCATTTTTCTCCATGCTTCTTCTGATTTTTGAGCTGTACTTAAGGCTTTTTCAAGTTCTTCAAAAGCTATAATGAAAATAGCACAAAACAAATACCTCAAGAAACAGGATTACTGAGAAGTGATGGTCTTACACACAAGCTACAAGAAACTACGAGCAGCAGTAGCAAGACAAGTTAAAGAAAACCTGATTGTTTTAAGCCAAGAGAGATTTCCAAGTAGCTCAACCAAGCCTAAAAAAATGTCGTCACTACAGCCAATTTGTCTTTTGAGGTCAGGATTCAAATTTTAAGAATACTTATATTAACTTATGGAAACGTTGATGTTTGAAAGAAAAATTAAACTACACTTCAAACTTCCCAAGTGTGCTTGTGAACAAAAACAGAAATCCATCTGCTTCTGTACTTCAAGTTCTGTAACTTCAATTGCCTTTTGGGGGACTAAGTAGTTTTTATGTATTATCAAAGAAAGGCATTATTGGTCCCTAGGACATTAAGAAAATAAAAAATTCTGGGGCAGAAAGATAGCAAGCAGATAGGGCACTTGCCTTGCACACAGCCAGCCGGGGTTCAATCCCCAGCACCCCCTATGTTTCCCCCAACCTCGGCCATGACCACTGCTGAGTGTAGCCCAAAAACCAAAAAATTAATTCTTTGACTAACCTTATGTTTATTTCAACTACATAAAAAGGGTAAGAATTTTGGGGCCGGGCGGTGGCGCTAAAGGTAAGGTGCCTGCCTTGCCTGCGCTAGCCTTGGACGAACCACGGTTCAATCCCCCGGTGTCCCATATGGTCCCCCAAGCCAGGAGCAACTTCTGAGCACATAGCCAGGAGTAACCCCTGAACGTTATCGGGTGTGGCCCAAAAACCAAAAAAAAAAAAAAAAAGGGTAAGAATTTTAATCTTGGGCCCTGAGAGATAGCACAGCAGCGTTTGCCTTGCAAGCAGCCGATCCAGGACCTAAGGTGGTTGGTTCGAATCCCGGTGTCCCATATGGTCCCCCGTGCCTGCCAGGAGATTTCTGAGCAAACAGCCAGGAGTAACCCCTGAACACCACTGGGTGTGGCCCAAAAACCAAAAAAAAAAAAAAAAAAAGAATTTTAATCTTAATTCTTATTAGCTAAGTTGCCATTTTAATAATATATTTTGAAAGAGAACCTCTTATGTTAAGTCTTGATATATAGGATGATAACTAGAAAACCTTTAACTGACCAAAGAGTGAATACAAAAGACAACAATAACAAGAAGTTCTCCACTAAAATAAGAAAATAAGTCCTATGAACATCTGCCTCGTGTAAAATAAAAAAAACTTTTAAGGATCGCTTGCCCAGGACCAAGCAAAAGACAGAAAACGTGCAACAGCTGGGTAACTGGTCAACAAAACAAAAGGTGTTTATGTACACAAATGTGCTTATGCATATGAGTAAACAGTGTTGGTGTATAAGCTTTTGTACATACACATGATCTCTTGCTGACACAATGAAAACTGTGAAAATCCTACTGCTAATTTCATCCAGGGTTCTCTCTTCTAAAAGACATTAGATATCCCTCTTAGCAGAGAGATCAACCATAAATTTAAAAATACCAGAGGCTTGAAGATGCATTTTTAATACTCTCAAGAAGGATTAAACAATAGTTCAGTTTATTTTAATTCAAATATAATACTGGCAAAGTAATTTTTTTTTTTTGGTTTTTGGGCCACACTCGTTTGACGCTCAGGGGTTACTCCTGGCTATGCACTCAGAAATCGCTCCTGGCTTGGGGGGACCATATGGGACACCGGGGAATCGAACCGCAGTCCATCCTACGCTAGCGCTTGCAAGGCAGACACCTTACCTCCAGTGCCACCTTCCCGGCCCCTGGCAAAGTAATTTTATGCCACGACCTGTGGCATGAAATTGTGTAACTTATACCTATGGCATCTGAGAGGGAAAGAGAAGAGGAAGTCTCTTATTAGCCATAATCTGACTTAGTAAATAAAGTCTGGACATAGAAGTTACATATTTGGAGACAGAAATCTGTTCTAAAGCATTTCCTTAATGGCAAGAAACAGAAAAAAAAAGTCAAGAACCAAAGAATTATGGTAGCAATTGGACGATGCTACTTACTTTGTTCAATTTTGTTTTTGCTTTGGTCAAACCTCGCAGTGCTCCTGGCTCTGTGCTCAGGGATCACTCCTGGTGCTGCTCCAAGGATATGTGGCGCTGGAGATCAAACCCAGGTTGAGCACTGCAGAGCAAGCTCCTTATCTACTGAACTAGCTTTCAGGCTCCACCTTTATTCAGTAGTTTTTAAAAACAACTTCATGGGGCCGGCGAGGTGGTGCTAGAGGTAAGGTGTCTGCCTTGCAAGCGCTAGCCAAGGAAGGACCGCGGTTCGATCCCCCGGCGTCCCATACAGTCTCCCCAAGCCAGGGGCCATTTCTTAGCGCTTAGGCAGGAGTAACCCCTGAGCATCAAATGGGTATGGCCCGAAAAACAAAAACAAAAACAAAACAAAAATAAAAACAACTTCATTGGACATATTTTATTTTTTAAAATCTACCCAATTAAATTCTTTTTAAGAACGCAAATAATAAGACTGATATGAAAATAATATTTAAATCAAAATGGGATGTAAATTAGCTGGAATTTCTGGTATTTGCTTAATCAAATATTAATCCCTCGATATAATTATATAGGAAAATAGAACTAGAGCGAGGGATCATTCAATGAGTAAAGCACACACTTCACGTGAGAGGCCTGGATTTGATTCCTAGTACCACATGATCTCCCAAACACTGCTGAGAGATCGTGTAATGACTAGGTAAATATTTAATACTTAAAAGGACGCTTGCCTTACATGCTGTGATCCGGGACGGACCTGGGCTTGATCCCTGGCATCACATATGGTCCCCTGAGGCTGCCAAGAGTAGTTTTCTGAGTGCAGAGCCAGGAGTAACCCCCTGAGTGCCGCAAGGGTTGACCCAACCCACTCCCCCTCCCCCCCAAAAAAGTACTTAAAAGAAATGCTGGCTGTGCTATTTATACTTTGGCTAAAAATTTCAGTTCTAAAAAAAAAACACCCAAAAAACAACTTTTTCAATAATGAGCAGTTAGTTCCCTAATTTCTTAAAAATAGGTAAAGTAAGTGGGGCCAGAGGAATTGTACAGCAAGTAGGAAGTTAGCCTTGCATGTGGCAGACCTGAGTTCAACCCCCAGCATCCCATGTGGTCCCTCAGCCTGCCTGAGGTGTTTCCTGAGCACCGGACCATACCCTGAGCATTGTCAGGTATGGCCAAAAATCTTTTAAAATTTTTAAACAATAAATTAATAGGTAAAGTAATCCACTAGAGGAAACAGATTCCACAGCAGCTCTCACGCTGCTTTATTTTATGTTGAAGATTTAAAACTAGAAAAAAAATGTATAAGACTGATAATATTTTGTTAACGCTGGGATGTCATCAACATTTCTTCTTTAGCACCTAAATTGCATCTTAAAATTTTTAATTATTTCACAGAGATATACTAAATCAGTCAAGAAAAACAAGGACAGTTCTGATACCCTGCCAGAAAAATTGGCTATTAATAAAATATAAAAAACTTGTCAATTAAGCAACATAAAAATGTTAGTCAAAACCGAATGAGTTTTCCTTGCCTTTATTTTGTTAGTTTTAGTATCCAGTAAAGAGATAGTATAGGTTTCAAGTGCACGCATCTGGTTAGCCCTGATTTGATCCCCAAAACCAAACAGTACCTTTATAAACAAAACAAAACAAAAAATCCATGATATGAAGTTCCATGAACTTATTCCATATTTAGGTGCAAATTTCTAAAAATTTGGTTTCCTGATAAAATTTAAGAATATTACCCTATAGTTAAATTTTAGTGTTTGATCTTTTAACTCAATGTTAAAACTATTACATTCAAGTGTAAGAACTGAAGTATACAACTTTAGCCTTAGCTGGTAATAATAGGCCTGACTGTAGAAAGTTCTAGCTGATTTAGTGGAATTTCCTTTGCGTGATGACATTGTTTAAGTTTCGTTAAATGATAATATCTTGGGCTTGGAGAAATAGTAAGCATTTACCTCACTGACCTGGGTTCTAACCCTGATACATCCCTATGGTCCTTAAGTCCACCAGGAGTGATCTCTGAGCCAGGAGTAAGCCCTAACCAGATGTGGTTTAAAAAAAAAAAAAAAAGAATAAATAACAAGTCATAATATATCTTATTAATGTCTAATCTATCAATTTCTGAACTTAACAACTGCTGACGAATACTCAATGAAATGTGGCACCGAATCAAAGGTGTGCCATGGTCATCCTGCTTTTCAGAAATGTTGAAGTACCACCTGCAAGACCTCTGTAAAGGGCAGTCATGTCCACTGCACAGAGACAAGTATTCTTTCAAACTCACTTTGATTTCGTACACTTCGCCACAAAAGAAGCTACTTCCTTACGGGAAGTCTGTACCTTCAGTGATGCGGGAGAATAGAATGAGAATTTACTTACTAAGCAGAAAATGTCTTTCCTTCTGCTCTTGGAGCCGCCAGGCACAGGGAAGTGGAGTCCATCTACTAAGTGGTAGGATGGTCTACAAGTGACTTCCCCAAGCTTTCCAAATGAAGCGACATTACAATTTAACAGACACTACAGAAGTATGCATTGAGTGTTTGCCTCGTTTGTCTTCCAATTACCAACAAAATAAGTAGGGAGGAAAAAGGCTAGATCAGCCACAGCTGACAAGTCTGCCAACATGCAGGGAGCACAGGTCATAACACACACTGACAGGCGAAGCACAAACTGCCGCCAAGTGTTGCAAGAACACACTTGTGTTCTTCCAAAGCAAAAATTCAATGTGTCTCAGGCAACTCTTCTTGAAAAAGATAGTGAAATTTTCTAGGAGAATATTAAGGAAGATACAGCACAGTAATCTCTCAGCGAAGCTTAACAGAGGACAGGGCTTTCGTTAGCTTCCACGTTCTAGCTCAAGATGGACCTCACAAATAAACGTGAAGGGGGG
Organism: Suncus etruscus; assembly: GCF_024139225.1. Classification (NCBI taxonomy): domain Eukaryota; kingdom Metazoa; phylum Chordata; class Mammalia; order Eulipotyphla; family Soricidae; genus Suncus; species Suncus etruscus. The sequence goes on from NC_064867.1 coordinate 3,279,099, forward strand.
TGGCTGGAGCAATAGCACAGTGGTAGGGCATTTGCCTTGCACGTGGTCGACCCAGGAGGGACCCAGGTTCGATTCCACAGAGCCTGCCAGGAGCAATTTCCGAGCACGGAACCAGGAGTAACCCTGAGTGCCGCCGGGTGTGGCCCTGAAACCTAAATAAATAAACAATAAATAAATAAATAAATAAAGTTAAAAAAAGATGAAACTCATATCCATGGGAATTCTAAAAATGAACAAAGACTTAAAGGGTAAAATGAGAATAAATGGCAAGCTGCAGCTCAATGATACCAGCATTTGGGACTGGAAAAGTAGCAGTACAGCAGAAGAGAGGACAGCATAGAGACAGGACTACTGTCTAGAAAACGCACTAGGCCTTGCCTGTGCCCGTGGAGCCTCAGCACCCCATTTGGTTCCAAGCCTGTGGGAGTGACCCAAGTACAGAGTCAGAAGTAAGACCTGAGCTTAGCTGGGGTGGCCTCAAGACAGCAACAATAACAAAACAATCCAACCTTTCATTTAGTGTACATAGGGTGCTTGCCTTGCTGACAGCTGACCTGGGTTCACTCCGACACCTATATGATCACCGAGAGTGACCCTTGAAAAGAGAGTCAGAAGTGATAAGATCTTAGCATTACCAGGTATGGCAAAATAATAATAATAAGTACCAGTTGAAGTCATACTAGAAATACAAGACGGGAAAGAAGATGAGAAAACTAATCTTATGTCAAGCTAGGAAGAATGCAGCAAGAGTTTCTGCCACTTGCTTCATCGATGACCTTTCTCCCTGCTTATCCTCAATATCCTTATCAAACCTTAACACATTTGTTAATTATAACAACTATCACAAAATCAAGAATCCTGGTATCACCACAGTTCTGGCGAACTGTCCTAAGAAACACTTCCCAAGAGGGCAGCAAGTCTTACTACTTCTATTCCGAGTAAAAGGAATAACCAAAGAGGCAGAAGTTAAAAAAGGCTCTCAACCTCTAGTCTAACTAGTGATTGATCGGTTTTAACATCAAGAATAACTTCTCAGGGGTCTGGGAGAGACAGCACAGTGGTACGGCAGTTGCATTGCAAGCAGCCAATCTGGGACAGATGGTGGTTGAATCCCGGCATCCCATATGGTCCCCAATGTCTGCCAGGAGCAATTTCTGAGTGCAGAGCCAGGAGTATCCCCTGAGCACCACCAGGTGTGACCCCCAAAACAATACAAACAAAAGAACAACTTATCAAAGTAGATCATATGCATAAGCAGAATGAAGAATTAGTCTCTATTCAACTAATCAGCAATAAAAAAGGGTGTGCCACTCTTAAACTAAATTGTATTTTTGGAAAATATAGTAATTTTCACTGAATTATTTATATTAATATGTAATATTTTACAATTACTTTCAGTGAATCAAAATTTATACTTCTTGATATTCACTTTGAATAAAACATTATCATTAATATATAAAGCAACATAAACAAAAACTCTTTGGAATCCTCCATAAGTTTTAAGGATGAAAAAGATTCCTAAGACAAAAAAAAATTGGGGAAACATTCATCTAGATTTATAGAAATAAAAATAACAACCCTATCTAGTAACGTAAAACAATACTAATATAATGCCATATTTGTGACAGAAATCCATTTTTGAAGCCATTGTTCAAGATACATAAATTTTAGTCTAGATTGACTCTGCTTTTTGATCTTTTAAAATTTTGTGGATCTATCCAAATTTCATGTACTCCTCTTCTTTTTTTTTTTTTTTTTTTTTGGTTTGTTTTTGGGTCACACCCAGCGCTCAGGGGTTGCTCCTGGTTCTATGCTCAGAAATTGCTCCTGGCAGGCTCATGGGACCATATGGAATGCCGGCATTCGAACCACCGTCCTCCGTCCTCCTGCATGCAAGACAAAAACACCTTACCTCCATGCTATCTTTTTGGCCCTCAGGTACTCTTCTTATATGAAGCAACAAATTTAATAGAAATCTTAAAAATATTGGGCTAATCTTAAAAAATATTAGGCTAAAGACAATTTATTTAGAGGCCAATTCTATAGCAAAGGGGTTGTACCTGAAACATTGCTAACACTAGGCTCAATCCCGGGCACTTCATATGAAGGAGTGATCACCGAGCACAGAGTCAGAGATATGCCCTAAAGATTGTTGTTTTAAAGTGACTATAGGATTCAGTAGCACAAAAATAAGTGATTTGAATTGTTGATGCTTTCCCATATCAGGGAGAGGCATATGGTGAACACTGAATAAATAGCTATGCTAGGTAACATAGTCACTATTACTGAAATGCTAATTTCAATAAATTTTTCCATTTTGTGCCAAAAATGAACATTTGAATATGAAACTGAATATGAAAATATAAACATTTATCAAAGATAGCTTATTTAGATTCTTCATTAATTCATATATTTTGCCTGAGAGACATGGAATTTTCTTTATGAAGCTTATTCTAAGCAACCATGATATAAAAAAAAAAAAAAAAAGCCCTTACCCCAGTCCTGTTCATACAAGGCTTGGGAAAGGCACCATGATTCACTTATTGGCATGTGTGGATACACAAAAATAAGATGTTTTGTGAGACTTAAGACGCTGAGAAAATAATTTTACATATATTATGAGCAATTAACAAAGTACTTAATACATAGGTGATTTTAATTACAGCTATGCATAAATATTATCTATTACTTAAATATGCAAACTAAAGTAAATGTGTTCACTTCATGTCTTAAGTGTATCAGATCAGTTCTCTAGAATACAAATGAATTAAAAACTTCTTCTGCATAAACACAATGACAATTTAAAACAAGGAAAGTATGTTATGTGTTCATCTGTGCTTTCAGATGCATGCAGGCAACCATATCAAATACATACTTCAACAAGGCTTACGTGACACAAGATACATGAAAGGGAAACAGGGTTCACAAAAGTTACTGTATTCTAAAATTCTTCCTAATCCAGATAGGACATTTTACCAGTTTTTCATAATTATAGCAAGAACATGTTAATGTGGGCAGGGAATATTACTAATGTAGCGTGGAACAATTTTTATTTTGCAATGATTATGATGGCTACATTTAAGTCATTTAAAGGTAATTAACAAAAAAATTCAAAGTCTATGGATAAATTTATCCTGAGGAAAAGAATCAGAGATGTAATAAGCTATATCACAAGATGATTACAGTATCAATGATAGCAAAAATAGATGTTGCTAAATAAAGAAATGGTTAGATGAGGTCCATGCATTCTAAAACAGCCATTAAGATGTTAGTATTTTTAGCACTCCATAGAAATTCTCATAGAAAGTTGAGTGACTGGGAGAAGAGGGAGCATACAAATTCCATGCACAGTATAATTGAAAGTATAAAGTATTCTGGATAAGGAGCTAAATAAAGTGTCCTCAAATAAGTGATGTGCTTTTACTTTCTCTGCCCTTGAAGTTTCTGGATTATTTACTGTATTAATGACAAGTCAGCTAACCCCTAGCTTTTATCCCGCAAAAAAATATACATACATCGGGAAAGATAAGTCAAAACTTAATGTATACTTTAGTAGACTAACATTCTGTCCCAAGGCCAGAGAGATAGTACAGCTACTCAGGCAATTGCCTTCCCCATGACTGACCCATATTCCATCCCTCGTATTCCATATGGTCCCTCAAGTATCACCAGGAATAGTTCCTGAGGGCAGAGTCAGGAGTAACTTCTGAGCATCACCAGGTGTGACACAAAAACAAAACAAAACAATTCTGTACTGATGGGAATTAAATAGTATTCTAGACACTAATACCTTTGGCCCGTGAAATATACCATTCAAAACTAAAAATAAAATGGCACATTTGTCTTCAAATGTGGTTTTTGACTATAAGACCATCCTTTCATCAGTGTCATTAACAGTGGTATTAAAATGCTGTAACAAATATGTTTATATTTATATTTATCTACTAAAATAATTTTAACAAGCTTCTAGAGTATCATACTTGAAAAGACATACTTCCTAATACTTCTATTTTCGTGCAGAATCAGCTACATAACTGGGTATGGCACACTGTCACAGAGGGTATTGGTATTTTCTAATAGAATTATTCCTTTTAAATACAGAGACATTCAGATCTCCAACATAATGGGGTTCCATTCAGCTACGGAAACCAAGAATGACAGTGCAATGGATATTTTCTACGATAAGAAGTGGTGCATGTACTTGAACTGATTGTGACCTCTAGAATAAGTTAGCCAAAGAAATTAGTTATTTGACTACATGAAAATTCCAAATGACAAAAAAAAAAAAAAAAACAAAAACAAAAACAAAAAAAACCTGCATTTGTCAGTTCTTTTGTTTCCAGCTGAAAATAAATTAGGAAAATCAGGTTCTAAAATAATCGTTTTATGTAGGCACAGTAAACTGTAAGAGCCTTAACAACTCCAAGCTTCATGGATGTTAATAATTCCTTCACATGTCCTTCCTTGTGTGTTTGACCTTTGAATTTTAAATCTAAGAAAAACAAAGACAAACTTTTAAAAGTAGCTGAATTTTTCCAAGAGCCCAATGATGTTCACAAGTGACAGAAACTCCACTTTCTATACAAAGACCTTTTTATTTGGGGGTGGGGACACAACAGGCAATACCCAAGTGCCACTCCCAGAGCATTACCAAAGCAGAAATCAAAAGGGGAATCATGCAGTGCCAGGGACTGAGCCCCGGCCTCACTGCTGCATGCAAACCATGCACTCCAGCTTTGAGCTACATTCCCAGCCCATTACTTCTTACCAGAAGTCTTCCATCAATGGATGGGCACTGTACATTTCATACTCAAACTGACTACTAGTAAACTTAACCTATCAACTAGGGGCTATAAAATGTTTACAATATACAACAGCTCTATGAAAATGACATATGAAGATAAAATACATCTGTCCATACAGAAGCAAAGAGAGGGAAAACTAGCATAGAAGTAGCCTGGAAAATTTTATTCTACATATGAAGTAACTATAGTTTTTTTCTATCTTCTTTTTATCATTCACTTCTTTTAACTTGATATCATGGGTTTCTTCTACCTCTCCCCAATCTTCTAAGGAAAGTTAATCTCTTTAGACAGCATTACTTTCTCTTGGCTAACTATAAAAGTCAACAATACTTCTGAAAATGCAAAATGTTAGATTGAGAACAGAGACTAGGCACTAAGTTTGCTTTTTCTCTGAAATTAAATCTGCTAAATATGTCTCACAATTCTCGATGTCAGATTCTATTCTGAAATGTCTTTAAAGATTCTATTCTGAAATGCTGGCTAATAGCACTCTGTGAAGGGAAATTTTCTCAGGTTTTCTGGGAACAAATTTATTAAATAAATTCTCCAACCACTTAGCAAATTTACCAGTAAAATAAATGCAATCAATCAACAAATCAAATGCTATCAATCAAATGCATTGCTCATCCAGATCTACTCAAACTCAAAAACGTTACAACCTAATTTCTCAATTAATTTCTAAAACTGCATCCTGGGACTCAAATGTTCAGATTCAAAGACATATTTTCATTTTTCTGGGAGTGGGGGAGCGGTGTCTTCACACAGCAGAGTTTGGGAGCTGTTCTTGGCTGTGCTCAGAAATCACTCCCACGAGCCAGAGTGATAGCACAGCACTAGGGCTTACATGCAGCCAATCCCAGATAGACCCTGGTTCAATTCCTGGCATCCCATATGGTCCCTCGAGCCTGCAAGGAGCGATTTGTGAGCAAAGAGCCAGGAGTAACCCCTGAGCACTGCCAGGTGTGACACAAACCACCTCAAATAAAAAGAATCACTCCCAGCAGTGTTTTTTTTCAGTCTACAGGTAGGGTAAATCACATGCAAGGCAAGCAAGCACCTTAACTCCTATACTATCTCTCAGCCCCCAAAAAACATTTTAGAAGTATTCATTCAACCTCTGCCACTATTGAAAAACCTTTTCTATTTCATCAAAGAGCTTAATGATCCATGCTTTGTGTGACTTTTAGGTTAAGTTTTATTTTGTGGAGCTCCTCTCTCTTGCAAAAACTTGTTCGAGCAGCTGGGCTGACCATTTAGTGCTGTGCTGGCACCATAGTCTGTTCCACCTGGCTAGGCTGGGTGGGGCCCATCAGGTTCCACCTTGTGGTGTTCAGTGAACAGGGTAGTGTTGGAAACTAAACTCAGAGACTCACATGAAAAGCATATGCTGAAACTCACTCAATCTCTTTTGTGGGAAAACTATTTTTCCTCATTTATTTCTGTCAAACTCGGTCTCTATAGTTAACAGTAAAGTTTCTGAACTCATATGGCCTAAATTCAAAAATCTAATCCTTACTCTCAATAATGGGATGTTCTTAAGTCATGTGTGTAAGTGGGGAGGGAGAGAGAGATGAGAATTATACCTAGTGCCTCTATCAAAGGTACTGATGATTAAATACAAATGTGTTAGCTACAAGGATGCATCTACCACAGAGCATTATGCGAAATAACTAGGTACTTGCTATCAATGGCCAACATGCCAAAAAAAAAAGAGTAATGCCAGAGATGACAACAGCTCCCACCATTATTACTATGACTGTAAAATTTCTTCATTAAAAAAAAAAAATCATCTTCTATAGATTCAGCCAAAGATTTAAGCTAATGATTCCTGAAAGATACTTTGGTTTCTTATTTTCAATTCCTGCAAGTTTGTTCCATTTGAAAAGCTCAATACTGGCTCACATTCAAAGGCTTTACATAAACTCATTTTTACATTCTAGTCTTCATACTCTGTTTTCATTTCCTAGTCTGACTTCACATTATTCATCTACTCTCTCAAAGCTGAAAACCCTGGAGTCCTCTTTCAAATGCTCCGTTCCTACTTCCCCTCGAAAGAGGCTGAGCAAAGATCCAAAGTGTAGATCCTACACATCCTCCCGTTCCCACATCTGCCTTCAAATTAAGTTGGTCACAGCTTAGTACCTCAATACTGGATTAAAGCCTTTGCTTTATTTTTTAATTAAATAATTTTTATTTTGACCAAAGTGGATTACAAATCTTTCACAGTAATTTTTTAGGTGCATAGTGACATTGAATCAGGGGCATTCCCACCACCTGTGCTGTCCTCCCTCCACCCCTATTCCCAGCATGCATCCCACTTCCCACTCCTTTGCCCCCCAGCTGTTAGTATAAGTGGTCCCCTCTGTGTCTAGCTTGTTGTAGATTGAGTTTCAATTCTGTTGTCGTTGGCTTTGGGTTTGGTGCTTAAGTATGATCATTTTTGCTTATTTAACTGTGACATCCTGTCATTTCTCTCTTTATTTCTTTTTCTTTTCTAACATTAAACTACTTTCCCTGGGGCCCAAGCAACAGGGCACAGTGGGGAAAGCATTTGCCTTGCACGTGGCAGACCCAGGTTCGATCTTCAGCATCCCATATGGTCCCCTGAGCCTGCCAAGAGTAACTTCTGAGCGCAGAGCCAGGCAGGAGGAACCCAAGTACTGCCAGGTGTGGCTCAAAAAACAAACAAGCAAAAAACCTACTTTTTTAATCTGCCTTCCTGTTATCATCCTGTGCAAGAGTCTTCAATTCAGTAAGATCCAGTAGTCAGTAGTCAAGGTCCTTCACAGTCCAACCTCATGTCCCACTTCAGCAAAGGTTGACTGCATTTCTGTGTGCAGTCCCACACCCCACTCGTGCTCAGGCACAAGCTAGTCATGATTCTGAAACCTGACTCCAAACTTACCCCTCGCTAGCCCAAAGGTACTGTTTGCTCTAGTTTCTCCACTTTCTAAACTGTTTCTTTCCTAGCATTTCTCAGCACTCTACTTGAACATTGTGCAGCTTTCAGACTGAAGAGCCTAAGATTTGTGTCAAAACTGAGTTCTATATATGAGACAAAAGTATTCCTTATGGCCAGAGAGAGAAGAGAACACTCTATTTTTGTCAATCCTGAGCAATCTATTAGGAGCAGTTATTTAAAGTGCACCATATAGTGAAGACTTGGAGAAATCCAAATTTTAAGACCTTAATTTGAACACTGCAAGCCATCATTCTCTATGATGGGCCAAGTTCTCAGGCTCTGTGGGCCTCCCAGGGTCTGTCAATTTACTCGGTTTATTTCTAACTATTTAACATTAACGTTTCTCTCTGTAAGCCCTGTGTCAACTACTTATAAGCTAAATAGATGTCACCCCTAGGCCATAATTCACCAGCACCTGCATCGTCAAAGAAACTGTAAATTCAAAAATGTATAGCTAATCCCCTTAGGCACACGCCCTTTTTTAACACCCGGAGCACAAACCCCACTTTCCCTCAGCCCCTTACCCTGTCTTCCCTAAGCACAGAAGCACATACCTGTTTGAATCCCCTCAGACATCCTACCTGATTGGTTGACACAGAGTTCACACCCTCCTCTTCCCTAGGATAAATATCCATTTCCTGCCTATCCTGACTGAGTTATGGCCCAGAAGTGGCTGGTGGGTGCTTCTTTGTGAGTCCTCTACTCTCCTGGAATCTGACCTCACCCATTAGCTTTGACATCTTGGGATCATTTACCATGAAGGGTGTCTTTAGCTCAACATTTTTATTAATATTTAATTTTCTAAATGAGGTCAGGCACCTAAAAGGACTCCAGGGTTGACATGAGTGAAACAAATAACCCGAGTTCTTACCAGCTCTTTCAGACTTTTCCTTCTGTTCCCGTAACTCCTCTCCTTGAGTTGTCATCTGTTTGATGCGACTTCGAAGCTGAGCAATTTCTTCTTCTTTCATTTCTAGAGTTTCATGCATCTGGCGCTTTGTTTCTGCTATCACCATACCCTAAACAGAAGTATAGACACTATAGTATTCGCATACTAAACTGCAATATCAACCACGCTTGCCAAACTGACAGTAAAAAGCAGAAAGCACATGACTACTTATAAGAACTATTCAAAAATGTCATCAACTGATCTGCTCTGTACTTTATATGTTACTCTAAATAAAGATAATCTTGATCAAGCAGCATGATGTCAAAGTATTTTTATAACAAAAATTACTTTTAATACCAAGTTTACTCACTTTACTTAAAAGACTTATTTCATAGTCTCTATTAAACTTGCCATATTTTTCCTTTTCTTGGCCTACAGTAATAAACACAGCTTCGGTTCCTGACCCAGAGCCCTAAACTGAGCACAATCGCTGACTTGTGCTGTCACCAAGGATGACTCCAAGATGCTGTGAACAAAGGCTGCTCATGCGACGTCAACAGGGTCAAAACTGTGCACCTATGCACCTGATTCTTCTCTATCCTCTAGTGGTAGATGTTTTCATCTACTACTACTTACTACTAGTGGGATATTTGTCATTTTTCCTATTTGTTAACTGCCACTATCTTTCCATTCTCTGAATTATCAACCCAAGAAATGAAGATCATTGATAGGGAAAAAGAAAACCAAATTATTAAAAGTGAAATCATATATTATATGTTATATATAACATAAGATTATGTTAGTAATTTACAACTAACAAAAATGAAAAGGCATCTTGGTCTCTCTAAAAGGAGAAGAGCTTATGTGAGGATCAGGGAAGGGGTCAGTGATGAATCTTGGCCCTGCACATACGAAGCCCTAGCTTCGATTCCTAACATCCTAAAAAGAATCACCTTAGACCACTCGGGGTCATGGAAATGACTCTGTGTGCATAAATACATGCTGCATATGGGAGTCCCTTAGCTCCACAGATGTGACCTCTCCATCTCCAAAAATCTCTATGACAAATCTTAGGGGAGGTTTCTGGGCCACATCCGGCAGTGCTCAGGGGTTATTTCTGGCACTGAGCTCAGAAATCACTCCTGGCAGGCTCAGAGGACCAAATGGGATGCTGGGGATCAAACCCAAGTTGGCCATATGCAGGGCAAATGCCCTATTCGCTGTGCTATCACTCCGGTTCCTCTCATGACAGATTTTTTTTTTTTTTTTTTGGTTTTTGGGTCACACCCAACGATGCTCAGGGGTTACTCCTGGCTCAATGCACAGAAATTGCTCCTGGCAGGCTCAGGGGACCATATGGGATGCCAGGATTCGAACTGCCATCCTTCTGCATGCAAGGCAAATGCCCTACCTCCATGCTCTCTCTCTGGTCCTCGCATGGCACATATTTTGAGTAAAACTTCTCTATTTCTTAAAACTACTATATTCTTCCACAGTGTGGGACGAAAATGTGCCCTGGCTCTCACCTCACCAAGACTTAATGGAGATATCTATATTTTCTTTTTATGTTTAATTCCTTAATAGTTATACCTCTTAGTATGTTTATTTCCAAATGTAAAGGTAGCTTCCTCCATCCTTTTCTTTTTACTCTTCTTTATTTTGCTACTGCTTGGTACAAAATTCTAGTCAAAAAAGTCTTGCTTGGGATAAAAGTTCAGGTCAAAACTAGGGCAGAGATCATATGGCTTGTCATTTTTACCCCCAAAGGCACCAACAATATAATATGGCACTGTTCCTTTTTGCATAGGCACACTAAAAAGGGGAAATCTTATGTATAGAAACAAGCTCTTATCTATCATGGATAAGAACCCATAAATTGTATAAATCAGGGGCACATCCCACCATGAAAACTTGTCATGGGGACCCGATTTACACTTCATGTGATCCAACATCGACCGTCCTACCCCGAACCCTGGATCCCAACCTTAGAACTAAGACAGTTCCCTGCAACAGCACCAGGAATCGAACTCCACCCTGGAGAGTCTGTAATACTGCTCTGGCAACAACCTACACCAAGGTAGATTCAGATGACAGTCTGTCGAGGAGGTAACAGCAACAACTTGATCTAAGGGCAGGTTGCCCTATATCATCACCTAATGGTAAGATGAAATCAGAAGACACTCCGTCCTTTAATCTGTGCAATAATCAAGATCACTAATTACAGAAGACTGATTTTTACAACCACGTCTGAGCAGAACTTTCCCTGGGACCATAAAGAAACACTCTATCCTATACTTTGTCCTAAGATTTGTGCAAAAACCAAGATTTCTAATTGCAGGGGTCTGACTTTGACAACCACAACTGAGCAGAAATTTCTGAAACCATCAGACTCTATCCTAGGCTTTGTCCTAGGATCTATGCAAAAACCAAGATCACTAATTACAGAAGACTGACTATAACAACCGTGACAAAGCAAAACTTTGGAGCCATAAAGAAAGACTCTTCCCTAGACTTCATACCAGGATCTGTGCAAAAACCAAGATCTTTAATTACAGAGGACTGACTTTAACAACCGCAACTGACCAGAACGTTTCCTGACACCATAAAAAAAATCTGGGGTTTGTCAATGAACATGCCTGGATCTTGTAGTTGTTCCCATGACAATATGCTTCAAGGGTGGAGAAACCTTGCATCTCAGAGGCCCTTTCAAATTTCCCCAATACTCACTGTCCCTATGGAAAACAAAACAAAACAAACAAACAAAAAAAAAAAAAACGTGTTTTTTGTTGTTTCTTGCTTTGATCTGATTTGGTTTTTTCTTTTTCTTTCTTCTTTTAAATTTATATTTATAGCTTCCAGACAGGGGCCCCTCCCAGAGTTCTTTTTCTTTTTTTTCCAACAGAACCATAGAATTTGAATCATCTTGTTCTGCCTCATAAATTGAGGGGAAAAAAAACGATGGTACTAGGGGTAAGCAGTCTCATGAACATTGAGTGGAAATAAAAAAATGATCAGACCTAAATACCTGACCCAAAGTCAATGACAATAGAATCAAGAAACCCAATCTACAACAAGCTATACAAAAAAGGGAACTGCTACACTAGCAGTACGGGGAGGGGGTGTGTGTAAAAGGGTGGAGGTCTGGGATGCATGCTGGGAACGGGGTGGAGGGAGGTTAACACTGGTGGTGGGAATGGCCCTAATTCACTGTCACTATGTACCTTAAATATAACTGTTAAAGACATGTAATTCAAATTGCTCACAATATAAGTTATTTTTTAAAAAAAACTCTATTCTTAAAACTGCTTCTCTATTTCCAGGTTATCAAACCATGCATTAGGGTATGACTACCAAATGCATAATTCTAATATATCAGTGGGCATAAAATAAATCAATAGGCCTCATAGGAGGGGCATACTTCTATAACATTTCAAAATAAAATTTTGATTCTTCAAATACTTGCAAAATCAAAGTCAACAGAAAAATAAGGAAGAATGAAAGAGGGCATCGGAACTATGTAGATTAAAGACAGAGATCAAGAACCTTATTTGGATCCTAACTGACTAAAAGATAGGGGGAGGGGGGATGTGAAACTTGCTACATGAGTGTCTTTCCCAACCAGTCCTTGGACTAGTACTGGCTCGAAGGAGTAGAAAGGCTGGAAACCCCTGGCCTCCCAATGCAGTGCTCATTGCCAGTCTCAAGACAAGTATGCTGGAGGGGAGCTAATCAACAGGTATTAAAATGAAAGAAAGCTGTTAACTGTTAGACTTGTAATTCAAATTGCTCACAATATGAATTATTTAAAACACAAAACTCTATTCTTTTTTTTTTTTTTTTTTTGGTTTTTTGGGCCACACCCAGCAGTGCTCAGGGGTTACTCCTGGCTGTCTGCTCAGAAATAGCTCCTGGCAGGCACGGGGGACCATACGGGACACCGAGATTCGAACCAACCACCTTGGGTTCTGGATCGGCTGCTTGCAAGGCAAACACCGCTGTGCTATCTCTCCAGGCCCCAAAACTCTATTCTTAAAACTGCTTCTCTATTTCCAGGTTATCAAACCATGTGTTAGGGTATGACTACCAAATGCCTAATTCTAATATATCAACAATTGGCATATAATAAATCAATGGGCCTCATAAGAGACATACCTCTATAACATTTCAAAACAAAATTTTGATTCTTCAAATACTTGCAAAATCAAATTCAACAAAAAAAAAGGAAGAATGAAAGAAAAAAGAAAGCTCTGATAATAAAATTAAGAAATTACTAACTTTTTAAATCTGATCCTACTAATGTAGCTATAGAATACAGAGCCTTCATTTTAAAAATCACTTAAAATACCGTGCACTATTTTAACAATAAAGTATTGAAGATCATAGGGGTTGGCCATGTACAGGTGAAACAAAATTAGTCATGATAATTAACTGTTGAAGTTGAGTGATGGGTTGATGGAAATTAACTCTTATTATTCTTTCTATTTTAGTGTAAGTTTTCCCTAAGAAATTCTCATTTTGTTTTGTTTTTCTAATATGGGTCCTCATAAAGTTTACAGAGAAAAATCTAGCAAAGATAGCATCAAACAAAATACCTCTTGGTGGGTGGTGGGGCCATCCCTGGCAGTACTCAGGGGAGATACTACATAATACTAAGTTTGCCAGGTACAAGGCAAGCATCTTTACCCCTATACTATCTCTTTAGTCACTTACAGATACATTTTAAAAATAGGAAAGCTTTGATATGTTCTTAGTTACACGGCTACTTAAAATACTCTTATCTATAAAGCTGCAATTGTTTTTAAAAAATACTAAGCAGCTGCTTCTGAAAAAAGACCCTAAAACTTGGAGCTTAAAGCCAGGTCTAGACTATGAGCCTGTGCATCTTTCAGTTGTCTTTGTTGCTATAGTTAGAGCTGCTGTGTCCATCTAAATGGCCAGCCTCATGAATTGATTCTAAAACTTACTTGCAGAAATGTGTGGGACAGGAGGCATAGTGCAGTGAGTAAGGTACTTGCCTTGCATTCAACCAACCGGAGTTCAACCCCTGGCATCCATATAGTCCCCCAGACATAGCTAGGAGTGATTCCTGAATGAAGATCCAGGAGTAATCCTTGAGCACCACCAGGTTTAACCCCCAAAGCCACACCCACCCACCAAAAATGTGTTTCTTCTAATACTACTTCTTGAATTTTTAGGGAGTATTCTCTAAGAGAACGTTCTATTTCCACTATATTTGAAAGGCATGACTCTTTATCACTCACATTTAGTAATGCCTTAACTCTGAATGACTTCTCTAAAGAGCGAAACAGATTTTCTTTGCAACAGTTACTTTAATATAAAAAACAAAATGCTGACTGGATTTAAGAAAAATCATAACCAGTTTTACGTGATACACAACTAAAGCTAATAAGTGATCTAAATCTAGAAATTGAAACAAAACTAGTATTTATGGAAGCAGCTGCTTTGTGAAAAGCAGTAGTCTAAATGCAGAATTCTAACTGCTTCCAAAGTGAGTTTTTGGGTCCCCACAGCAAACCTTAGTATTGTAAGTTTTGCTTTTTTACCTTATCTTGTTCAAGCTGTTCGATTACGTTCTTTGCATCACGCAACTGAGTGATAAATTTGGTCTTCTCGGCCATATGACGCTCCTAAGAAAATTTTAAAAATTCATTGCCATCTCTAATCATGCTTCTCTGCATTAGGAGAACTCTAAGCATTCATCTAATTTGAAGGTTTCTAAGGCAATTAAAGAAAAATGGCATTTCAAAAGTGTGGGAAAGCCTATGGAGCTAGGCCACCTGGAGGCCCTCTCCATTCTATCTATGAAGGAAGGGAATTGTTTTCCAGACAAGAAGGCCACAGTGGGGCCAGTGGATCTAGCTTCATAGGGCGGCATTAAGCCAAACCCAACTGCTCTTTTACCTTCATATTTTCGAGTTCTTGAAGTCGTTCATCTAGTTGTTCTTGCAGTGCTTCTTTTTCACTGGTTAATAGCGTACACTGCTCCTTGTGAGTCTGGATTTTTTTCTTACACAGCTGCAATAAATTCTCTTGGCGCTTAACTCTTCGCTGCAGTGTTTCCAGTGTTTTAGCAGAAGCTTCATCTTCCACTATGAACAATGAGCAGCAAAGGCAGGTGTAGTCAGTAACAAATATAAAGGTTACCTGGGAATAGTAAATATTTTAGAACAAAAGCGAATCATCTTTCATTTGGGCGGGGGAGGTTCAAAGGAGGAGTGTCACACCTGGAAATTCTCAGGAGCTACTCCTGGCTCTGTGTTCTCACAAGTTTTCCCTGGTGGTGCTCAAGGGACCATGGGGTGCCAGTGACTCAAACCAGGACCAGTTGCGTGTGAGGCTGGTCTTGCCGCCTGTAATATTTCTCCAACAACCAATGTATATTCACACATAAACTGTGTAGACCTTTTGTTGTTGCTGCTGAGTTTCTGTATTTGTTTCGGGGTCATACCAGTCCTCAGGGCTGAGTCCCAGGTCTGTGCTCAGGAATCACTCCTGGCAAGCTTAGGGGAACTATATGAGATTCAAGGATCGAGCCCAGATTGTCCACATGCAAAGCAAACATGTGGACAAGATACTAACCACTGTACTATCACTCTGGCCCTCTATTTTATTTTGAAGGCACAACCAGTTGTACTTGAGGGTTTACTTCTGGCTCTATGTTCAGGGACCCATATATAGTACCGGAGATCAAAACCAGGTCAGTTTCGCAAGTTCTTTAACCCCTGTACTATCTAGAGAGACTATTCTTATAGTCTGACTTATAGGTGACTATTTTTATCTCAGTTATCTACTTTACTCTGAGCCAGAACTAAATGGGGACCCCTCCAAACTTTCACAGTGTTTGACTTTTATCTGAAGAAGAATATTCACCATTTTTGGGATTAAGTAAAGACACAAAACACTCACTAGGAGAGAAGTAGAATGCCTGACTCAAATACAGGCAGAGGCAATGGATGGAGGGAGACAGGGTGCATTGGTGGTGGGAATGCTGCACTGGTGAAGGGGTGTGTGTTCTTTTTTGACCGAAACCCACCTATAGCCATGTTTGTAATCACAATGTTTAAATAAAGATATTTAAAAATAAACACACTAGTTCACTAACATTAACTCAACCTGTCCTCTTTGAAAAACAAGCTGAGGGGCATCTGAGGAATTCAAAACTGTACCTGTGTTTCAGCCACGGGCCCAGAAGGATGAATAAAGTTACTGTCGTGTGCCACTTAAGTACAGTGATATTCTGAGAATTGTCATTGTGTGAATTTCAAGGATATACTTAAAACCAGATGGCCTACAACCCCAGTTCTATTTAGTGGTCCCTACTACCACAATAGTCTCTGCTGCTAGCCAGAACAACGTTATGTGTGCAGCACGTGGCTGCATTCATTCCAGCCACATTCTCCTGCCTTCCTGAGATGTTTCCTGGTTAAGTTCAGTGTTTCCATCTCATTATATTGCGGGGTGTCTTCCTCAACTACCCAAGGGAATTTCAGGGCTTGCAGTTAGTCTCAGAGATGGCAGTTGCCCAGATTCTTACTCTAGATAGACAAAGACCTGATCATCAACTCTTTGATGGAGCAAATCAAGAGTAGGAATCTTAATTAATATGTATCTCAAAGGCTCAATACATAGGTATGGCTATAAGTAAATGTTAAGATGAAACTACAGGCCCGGAGAGATAGCACAGCGGCGTTTGCCTTGCAAGCAGCCGATCCAGGACCAAAGGTGTTGGTTCGAATCCCTAGTATCCCATATGGTCCCCCGTGCCTGCCAGGAGCTATTTCTGAGCAGACAGCCAGGAGTAACCCCAGAGCAATGCCGGGTGTGGCCCAAAAACCAAAAAAAAAAAAAAAAAAGATGAAACTACATGATGTTTTCTTTTCCAGTTAGATACCTAACAATAAATCAAGTCTAGTCCTGCAGAATTAAGTCATGAAACTTACTTAAAATCCTAAATAACAAAATAACAAAACAATTACAAATTAGTTTGTAATGTTAATATATTCATTAGTCCTGAGTGAAACTGATTCACTACATGAAATCAAACTACTGCAATCAATACCGTAGAAAAATGTAAATTTCCATTGTGCATGGTACTACTCACAGAACTTGTTATCTTATAAAGAAACATATCTTATTAGTCACTTTCTCCTGAATAACAATAATAATAAAGAATCAAAACAAAACAAAATCTACTGCCCCTTTCTGGAAATGTTGGGATCAAGATACTTCTCAGGAGCCAAAGCAGTGGCACAAGTGGTAGGGGGTTTGCCTTGCATGCGCTAACCTAGGCTGGACCACGGTTCGATCCCCCAGTGTCCCATATGGTGCCCCAAGCCAGGAGTAACCCCTGAGCGTCACCAGATGCGGCCCAAAACCAAAAATAAAAAAAGGTACTTTTCAGTCCATTCTCCCAAATCTCTCAACATCCTCCTCACTGGGTGTTTTAATTAACCTCTAAAAAGAGTGACTTACCCACTGTTTGTTCTGTATCACTCTCGGGCCTCTCTTTAGGAGAGTCTTCAGCTTGAGGTTCCGCCGGAGGGAGTGGTGTCTGTAAGTCCAAATTCATAGGGCCATTTCGTAACCTTTGTTTCAGCAGAGCAACCTAAAAATAATTCACTTCATTAGAAAAATAAAATGGCGGGGCCGGGAAGGTGGCGCTAGAGGTAAGGTGTCTGCCTTACAAGCGCTAGCGTAGGACGGACCGCGGTTCGATCCCCCGGCATCCCATATGGTCTCCCCAAGCCAGGGGAGATTTCTGAGCTCATAGCCAGGAGTAACCCCTGAGCGTCAAACGGGTGTGGCCCAAAAACCAAAAAAAAAAAAAAAAGGCTCATAGCAGCCAAACCCACATCCCATAGATATCGCCATGTCAACTCGTCACCAGCTGCATAGACTCCTGTTATTCTTGAAAGAGATTCAAGCCAAGCTACTAACATTCATGGGTCCACCAGTCTCCCAGTGGAAAACTTGAGATGTGCCCTCGGGGCAGGGGGAGTTCTGAAGACCCTGCAGCTGTACCCACATTCCGCAAGCGCCATCACACCAAGAGCCAAACCTTACCACTTCACTACTAATATACCAAACTAACAAAAACTCCAAATACTGGTTTTGAAGCCAAAGACTCTCGGGTCTTCAAGGTATGAGGGAGAGCAGCCTCCCTCCCCGACCCATCTGTGCTTGAGAAAGTCCCAGCAGCTATGCCCACATTCCACAGTCACCACCATGGAAACTCATCAGCTTGGCTGCACAGATCTTGGAGTTCCTCAAACACGACTCCTCCAAATTCCTCAATCCTGACACCCCCATAGAAACACACCAAATCAGATGTCAAAGGGGAAAAAAATCCTAAGTTTGACCAACAAAACCAGTAAAAACTAGCAGCAAACGACTTTGTAAACTGCAAGCAATGACTTAGAAGCCCCATTCTGAGCTATAACGATTTTCAAATTTTTTCTTTTTTCACGTTTTTTTTTTATTAATTCCATTATGGTTTAGTTGTCATAAACAAAATAAAGTAAACTATTTCCTGTCATCCTTCCCCCAAAAGGAAGGCTTGGGGTGGATAGGACATTGGGTCAATGGTGAGGAAATGTTTCACTGGTGGCAGGATTGGTGTTGGACACTTCATGCCAGAAACAACTGTTTTATAAATAACTTTATAAACCATGCATTTAAATAATTTTCTTTTAGTTCTAGGTTTTTTATTAATTAAATAATTTTTATTTTGACCAAAGTAAATTACAAATGTTTCACAGTAATATTTTAGGCACATAGTGACATTGAATCAGGGGCATTCCCACCACCAACGTTGTTCTTCCTCCACCCCTGTTCCCAGCATGCATCCCATATCCCCCTTCTTTGACCCCCGGGCTGCTAGCATAAGTGGTCCCCTCTGTGCTAGCTTGTAGATTGGTTTTCGATACTGTAGTCATTGGATTTGGATTTGGTGTTTAAATATGACCATTTTTTATTTCTACTCAATGTTCGTACACCTGTTTGGTCTTGGTACCCTCCATTATTTCCCCCTCAGAACAAGATGGTTCAAGTTATGTGGTTCTGTTTGGAGGGGAAGAAAAGAAAGAGAAAAAAAAGGTGGGGAAGGTAAAAATCAAACAAGAAAGAAACGGGAGGAGTCCTTCTAGAGGCTATAAGTATCAATTTAAGAAAAATAGAAAAAAGGAAGAAAAACATAAAAACTATACAAAACAATCAAAAAGAACCCAAAAAGCACCACAGCAATATAGACAACAACCAAACAATACCCACGGTCTTGAAATAAAAATAAAACAAAGCACATACACACACAAAAAAACAATAACAACAACAAAATATCAATTTCTGCCTTTTTTTTTTTTTTTTTTTTTTGAATAGGCACAGTAAATTTTGGGGAGATTAGAAAGGGAATTCCCTGGCCTAGCTACTCAGGTCTGATTTTATCATCCACGACTGAGCAGAAAGTTTCCAGACAGCACAAAAGGACTTAGGGAAGAGAAAAAGAGCATTCAAGGATCCTGTAGTTATTTCCATCACAGTATGCTTCAAGGGCAGAGAAACCCTTTATCTCTTAAATAAATTTTTTTTAAAATCTAAGAAAAAGTAGCTAGAAAGAATCCATGGCATAATTATTTATTTTAAAACATGATAAAATACTTATTTTTCTAAACTTGATGAAAAAAATTTTTAAATGCACAGGGCCAGAGAAATAGCCTAGCGGTAGTGTGTTAGCCTTACAAGAAGCCAATCCAGGATGGACAGTGGTTCAAATCCCAGCAGACCTAAGGCCCCCAGTGCCTGCCAGAAGCAATTTCTGAGCGCAAAGCTAGGAGTAAGCCCTGAGTACCACTGGGTGTGACCCAAAAACAAACAAAAAAAATTTTTTTCATAGAAAGTTTACTCCCACTACAAGTATTTTTATACTTGCTATTTTCAATGATATACACACCCAAAAGTATTAAGTAAGATATTAAACCTGAAATTGAAGAATTACAAAAAAATTAAGAACGGGTATTTTCCAAACATAAGGCCTTCTAAATACTCTCTTTACTTTTCTTTTCATATTTTACCTGGGTCTGAAGAACACTGATATACTGGTCTTTTTCCTCAAGTGATGCATCAAACTCTTCTTGGAGATGTTTCTTTGCTTGCTGGTCCATTTGGAGTTCCTAAAACAAAAATAGCATATACACAATTTTTAACATAAAATAAAAAGACAGACCTGAAGCTTATAAAATTAAAAAAATGTGATCATTCAGGTCTGCTTTTCCTTAAAAAATCAGCAGCAACAAATAAGGCATTATCAGCCTTGAAAACATCAGTATTGGCTTTTTCCCCTCTAGAGAAGCCTGTCCTTGCTTTTAAACATGTGTCATTCTTTCCCCACACTCACATTACTACAAGTACTTTCTTTAAATAAAACTATTTTATTTCTCTAAAATAAGAAAAAAGAAAAAGAAGTGCTTATACCAACTATTTTGTTCCTTAAAGGTTCTGAAGAGCCTATTTACTTTTTTTTTGTTTGTTTTGTTTTGTTTTTTTTTTGGGGGGGGGGTTACTCCAAGCTCTACGCTCAGAAATCACTCCTGGCAGGCTCAGGGACCAGATGGGATGCCAGGATTCAAACCAACGTCCTTCTGCATGGAAGGCAAATGGCCCACCTCCATGCTATCTCTCCAGCCCCAGAACCTGCTTACTTTTATAACTGTGATGACTATTTATTTGGCATGACTATTTGGGGACTTTTTAGATTTTTTTTTTACATTTTAATATTACATGAATATTTAAACAATTACTTAAAAGTAAAATTCATTTTATTTTTCTACTTTAAGATATCTTAATACTTGTACTCATAGTCACATGAACTAAAATTAACTTGTCAGCATGTGTCAAACAAATAGTCCAGTCTTCCTCTACCCAATACATGAACATGCTGACAGCCAAAAACAGAAGTTTCCTCACCTGCAAGTAAGAAGCTGAAACAGGGGATCAGCAAATAAAAAGATAGTTACTGAAATCAGTTCGAAAGCTGTTTTGATTGAGGTGACTGATGAGCCTTCTTTTTTTTTTTTGGTTTTGGTTTTTGGGCCACACCCGGCATTGCTCAGGGGTTACTCCTGGCTGTCTGCTCAGAAATAGCTCCTGGAAGGCACAGGGGACCCTATGGGACACGGGGATTCGAACCAACCACCTTTGGTCCTGGATTGGCTGCTTGCAAGGCAAACACCGCTGTGCTATCACTCCGGGCCCCTGATGAGCCTTCTGAACTAAATTCAATCTATCTCTCTCGGCCATGCCAGTCACCAATAATTAACTCACCAACGGAGGGAGCTACTACTACTTCTTTTTTTTTTTTTTTTTGGTTTCTGGGTCACACCCGGCAGCTCTCAGGGTTCACTCCTGGTAGGCTCGGGGGACCATATGGGATGCTGGAATTCGAACCACCGTCTGACTGCATGCAAGGCAAACCTTTTACCTCCATGCTCTCTCTGCCCGAGAAGGAGCTGCTTCAATGTTTTCAGAACTCTGTCTATATTCTTGTCTCTTTCAGCATCTTTTATGTCCTTCGCGGATTCTCTTGGTATCTACTCCTCTGGTTTGTGACTTCTCCCTTACTTATGCTAACACCATTAAATTGCTGAACCCTCTATTTTATTGAGATTCATATTAATCTAATTTCCTAGGATCAAAATATTCGGTCGCATTTTACTCTGTTATTGATCCCACACATAACCAAATTCTTCTATGACCTTCCCCAAAACATTCAGATCTGACTCTTTTCCACATTCATAACCATAGTCTGGATCAGCATTTCTCAACCAGAGGCCGTGTGGCCTCCAGTGGGCCCTGTGGATGTTCCCAAGGAGCCCCAGGAGACAATTACTTGTGCCGAGCCACAACACACAAACTAGTGGACCAACGAAACAAAGGGGACATTGGAAGAAATTAAGTCAGAAGGGGGTCACAGTTGGAAAAAGAATTAAGAAATACTAACCTAGGGCTTCGTAAATTTTTTTTAATTTCCCACAGAGAATTCTTACCTGATTTAATTCCTTCCTCTGATTTTAATCCATTCCTCACATTTGGCAGAAAATTCTACTCAATATTTTCAAGGATATCAGTAACGCCCTCCCTCTTTTTGAATCGTGTCAAAGTTGCTAATTCTCAGAACACTGAGGCCCTGTCCAGAACTAACTGTCCTCTCGGCCCAAGACTTCTATAATCACAAGGTTTAATGTTCCTCTCACAAAGACTGGCCTGGCACCCTCCCGTAGCAGCAGACTCCAGAAGCTGCATTTCACAACACCTTCAGCATGAAGCTTCTTTTATCCACAGTGAAATAACAGAAGGCCAGTGCAGACAGAGAGTTTCTTAGATCTACGTTTCTTTCATTTAAACAAACAGTACTCTGTTCTCAGAATGTCATTCCTATATTTTGGACGAACAACTTTCAAGGAAACACGACAAAAAAGAATCTGATTCCTGATTTTCATCATTTTTACTTGAAAAAGCTACTCAGCTGTGCTACACCAATTCTTTTCCACATACCTCGAAGGAGCTACAAGACAATCCTCCAGGCCAACCCTGAGATCTGGAGGTCTAGACACTTGGTTCTCCACGACACTACACAGGCCAACTCTTCAGTCTGGAACAGATGTCTGTGTCCTTAAGCTCACAACAGTCTCTAATTTCTTCTAAACAAGGTCCTACATCCTACCCAACTAAACTATTATTTTAGTAGTCCTACCTGCACCAAAACTACTCCATTTAAGCTATGGTTTTCAGGTTTGGATTTGTTGGCCAACCTGGAAAAAGTAAATGTCAACCATGGACAAAAGACAAAAAAGGAAAGAAACCTCCAACCTAAAGTCTCCACTTAGTTTCTATTTAACAGGTCTTAATGGGACTCAAATATAGTTAAAAGTGCTGGAGAGGGCCCGGAGAGATAGCACAGCGGCGTTTGCCTTGCAAGCAGCCGATCCAGGACCAAAGGTGGTTGGTTCAAATCCCGGTGTCCCATATGGTCCCCCGTGCCTGCCAGGAGCTATTTCTGAGCAGACAGCCAGGAGAAACCTCTGAGCACCGCCGGGTGTGGCCCAAAAACCAAAAAAAAAAAAAAAAAAAAAAGTGCTGGAGAACATGCTTGGCATGTATGAGGCCACGAGTTCGATCCCTGACAGCACATGGCATCCCTTGCAGTTATGCTGGACATGGTCCACCTTACTGCACCAAAAGGCAAATATTGTATTGCTAGGAGTAGCTCATAACCCCCCTGAGAATTGCTTGGGAGGTTGCTCATATAAGAGCCAAAAAAAATAGGGTACTGACATAAGACATAACATTTCTCAATTATTGAGAGGTATTATTTCATCTTATTTCCTTATCTTTCTGAGCATACTAGAAGAAATATCTATGGATTCTACTCTCTGGCATCTATGTATGCCATATGGAGAAATAAATACTAAAATTCTTGTATATATATTCTTTTATAATAAATACCTATAATCCTTTTGTAATAAATGCCTAACTATAAAAATATAAACAGAGTAATAGCACAGCGGTAGGGCATTTGCCTTGCAGGCTGTGGACGTGGGACGAACTCAGGTTTGATCCCCAGCATCCTATATGATCTTCAGAGCCTGCCAGGAGCGATTTCTGAGCTCAGAGCCTGAAGTAATCCCTGTGCATCGCCATGTATGGCCCAAAACCAACCAAGCAAACAAACAAAAATTTCCACAGGAATTTGGTCTGTCTACGTCAGTCAAGTTCAACTTCCAATAAAGACTTTAAACCCAAAGAAATAAACGTTTATGATATGTCACTGAATTGCTAAATTGGAACTATAATCGTATAGGTTGCATCATATGAAAGCTACGGCTCAGATATATATCTATATGTTATAAAAAAACCGTTCTGTATCAAGTAGGTTAAATTAACTAATGGCCATCAGTCCATTAGTTAAATAACCCCTTAATTCTCAAGCTTCCTCTATTTTTTTTTTTTCCGATTCCTTTCTTTGTTTTGGCACCAGACCCAGTTGTGCTTGGGAGTTACTCCCAGCGTTTTGCGCTATGTCATTCTTGGCAGTGCTCAGAAACAAAACCCAGAGTCTCACGTGGCGAAGGCAAGTGCTCTCTCCCTGAGCCACAGTCTGGGCTCAAAGTTCTGGAAGTTTTGGGGGAGTTTCCGTCGTTGTTTTGTTCTTGTTTGGAACAACATTCAGGGGTGTTCAGGGGCTACTCCCAGCTCTTGTCCCAAGTTCTGTCAGTTCTGAAGCGTTTGGGGAGGAGACTGTGCAGGGCAGGGATTGACACCAGGCCTCCAGGAGTTAAACTGTCCTTCCTTAGATCTCAGGCTCCTTCCCTTTTCTCTTAGTGGATGTTTCCAGCCATTTTATAATCACCATCTTTCTCATTGGCATCAGGAGAAGCAAAATAAACTCTCTCCCCAGGTCAACATATTCTATTACCCAAAGCTTGAAATGACAAGAATTTGCAGAAGTGGATTAAATTAGGAAGCTTGAGACAAGTTATAATCCTGGATTATTTAAGTGGGTCAATTCACTCACTGAAAACCAGAGAACTTTTACCAACTTAGCTCCGAAAGCGAAGGAGGGCTGACTGTGAGAGGACAGGGCAAGAAACAGGGTCTCCACTTAAGTCTCAGGAAGAAAACACAATCCTCCAAATGTCTTGATTTTAGCCCGGGGACATATGTATTAAAATTCTGAGATGTCACATGTGTGTTGCTTTAAAAAGTCTCTGAATGTAAAAATTTGCAGAAGCAACAACAGAAAACTAATGCAAGCAGACAAAGAACTAAACTCATCCATCACTGGCTCTGATAAGTAGCTCCTAAGAAAGGAAAATAAAATTACTGAGTTCAATCATAGATTTGAGCTGACATGTGAAAAAGACTCAGTAATTCTATATGATCATAACACTACAGTCATCTCATACCATCAAGAGAAAGGAAAGGGGGAGCTACAGATCTGACTGACCATGCCTATCATAAACAGAGTCCCACCTCCTTAAAGGACTGACATATCTGCCTCTAAAAAGAGACACTGACAGAGTATTTACTGAAAGCCAGCTCCAACAGATGTAGACATCATTTAGATGTCTATTTATTTATTTATTTATTTATTTATTTTTTTTGTGGTTTTTGGGTCACACCCGGCAGTGCTCAGGGGTTATTCCTGGCTCCATGCTCAGAAATTGCTCCTGGCAGGCACGGGGGACCATATGGGACGCCGGGATTCGAACCGATGACCTTCTGCATGAAAGGCAAATGCCTTACCTCCATGCTATCTCTCCGGCCCCAGATGTCTATTTATTTATATTCACTAGGGACACTGTGGCCTCTATAAGCACAGGCTCTTTGCTCCAAGAACCCTAGAGGAGGACTGAGAAAGAAGTGAAAGGAAGCAGGCACAGCCCTGGAAGTTGCCACTAACCGACCATATTCATGTATTCCATACGCTACTGTTAAAGAAGACAGTCTTGGAGTTGGAGCAATAGCACAGCAGTCGTGTTTCTGCTTGAAAACAGCTGATCCAGGATGGACCCAGTTCAATCCCTGGCATCCCACTGGTTCCCTGAGCCTGCCAGGAGTAATTTCTGAGCATACAGCCAAGACTGAGGCCTGAGAAACACCAGGTCTACCTCTCCTCCCTGCCCCCGAAAAAGACATTCTTGTTTCACTGATTCTAACATGTGTTTTAGGAAAAACCACATCCAAAAAAAAAAAAAAAAAAAAACCCTAAAATTGATCCTTGATTACAATTCATGGAGAATATTTAAGTTTCAAACCATTGATTAGTTCTGATAAGAAAATTTAAGTATAATTCTGAAAATACTAACACAACTTACCTCTCTTAATTCTGCAATTCTCCGAAGTGATTTATCCTGACTCTGACTTAATATACCCTTTAAAAAGAAAAACAACTGGTTCAAACACTGCATGACATACAAATACAAAGCAAGTTACAAGTAATTATTTTCTACAATGCTACAGATATTAATCCAAAAGGAAATAAAGATGAAGTATAGACTGAAATATTAAAGAAATGTACCAATGTTGAAATTTTGTTAAAAGTTAAACCACGATGCTATAGAATTGCTTCACATCTCGACTACAGAAGTGGTTACACAAGACAATGTAAAGCAAAGAAAATGTGTTAATTTAAAATTTGAATTGCTTAAAGCTAAATCTAATTATAAATTCCAAAGTAGCCTACTTTTTCATGGAATTTCATAGAAGCCTAATATCAATTTTCAACCTATTCTCCAGGTTGGTGCAACTTAAGAAAGTCCTTTTTCCATATTAAGAACAAAATAGGGCCTCGGGAGAAAGCGAAAGGATAGCATTATTATTGAAAAATCAAATTACTGCAAGGGATATACCCTAGGAACACAAAAACACAATACAAAAATGCCTTCTGCATTATTCTTCTGCAATTACTAATTGCAGTGCTATTTACAAAGCCTGAATCTGGAAACAACCAAGATGCCCTTGAACAGATGAATGGCAAAAGAAACTGTGGTGCATATACACAATGGAATACTATGCAGTTGTCAGGAGAGATGAAGTCATGAAATGTTTCTATGCATGAATGGGCATGGAAACTATTACACTGAGTAAAATAAGTCAGAGGGATAGATATAGACACAGAACAGTCTCACTCGTGTATGGGATTTAACAAAAATGAAAGACATTACTGTAGAAGCCGGAGTGATGGTGCAAGCCATAAGACATGCCTGGCACAAGCTAGCCTGGGAGGGACCGAGGTTCGATCCCCTGGTAATCCATATGATCCCCCAAGCCAGGGGTGATTTCTGAGCGCATAGACAGGAGTAACCTCTGAGGTTACTCAAGATGTGGCGCAAAAACCAAAATTAAAAAAAAGACATTACTGTAATAATAATAATCAAAGACAATAGAGATGAG
The DNA here is from genome assembly GCF_024139225.1 of Suncus etruscus. Lineage (NCBI taxonomy): Eukaryota > Metazoa > Chordata > Mammalia > Eulipotyphla > Soricidae > Suncus > Suncus etruscus. Next base: position 3,305,722 of record NC_064867.1, read on the forward strand.
GGCTCTAGGATCGACTCACAATATGAAGCTTAACACAAAGAGTAGTGAGTGCAGTTAAAGAAATAACTATACTAAGAACTACCATGACAATGGTAGTGAGTGAAATGGAATGCAAGTCTTGAAGACAGGCAGGGGTTGGGAGAGAAGGGAGCTAGGGGGCTCTGGTAGCGGAAAGGCTGCACTGGCGAAGGGAGGTGTTCTTTATATGACTGAAACCCAACTACAAACGTATTTCTAATCACAGTACTTAAGTAAAGATACTATTTTTAAAAAATGAAATGAGTTGGGCCTGGAGAGATAGCACAGTGGCATTTGTCTTGCAAGCAGCCGATCCAGGACCAAAGGTGGTTGGTTCGAATCCCGGTGTCCCATATGGTCCCCTGTGCCTGCCAGGAGCTATTTCTGAGCAGACAGCCAGGAGTAACCCCTGAGCAATGCCGGGTGTGGCCCAAAAAAAAACAAAAACAAAAAACAAAAAAATGAAATGACTTGGGGAGAAAAATGATGCCTGCAAGCAGAGTTAACTTTATTCCTAGACAATATAAAGGGATAAAGACAAAGAAGAGGGGTTCATCTGGGACTCTACTGAAGTACAGACTAAGAACAAAATTAAACAAAAACAAGTACACACATTGTATGCTTAGGACCCAGGGCACGCAAGTGAGTCAAACAAAAACCCTGAAGGATGACCTCAGGGCTGAAGCAATCGCAAAATTGTAGGATGTTTGCTGTGGCTGACCCAGGATGGTTCCATTCCCAGCATCATATGTGGCTCCCGGAGCCTGCCTGGAGCAATTTCTGAGTGCATAGACACAAATAACCCCTGAAACGACCATTTTAATTTCATTTACTCTAGTGAAAGAGTATCTGCCTATTTCTGGTCATCTCACGTTATGTACATTCATAGAGGAGAGCACATGAAATTAGATCTCCAACACCCTTAATTGTTGGGACCAAACATCCACAATTATCTCCTGCCACCTAGTGGTAGCATTTCATATAACTAGTAATAGCAATCCATACAGAATCCCCAAAGACAGATATAAGCAAGGTACCAGAGAGTTGAGGAACAAAAAGACCTTTCAGATTAAATTTATTGATTATCAGCAATGAAACAAAATAAATTAGTTCATTCTCCTTTGACATAACTATTATTTACAAAGATTACTGAACACTAATAACTATTTCTAAGCATCAAATTTCGATCAGTAAACCAATAACTAAAAAAATCAGGGTTCTGGGGCCAGAGGTGTGGCATGGAGCAGTTAGGCATCTGCCCTGCCTACGTTAGCCGAAGACAAACAGCGGTCGATTAACGGCGTCCCATATGGTCCCCCAAGCCAGGAGTTTGATTTCTGAGTGCATAGCCAGGAGTAACCCAAGCATCACCAGGTGTGGCCCCAAAACAACAACAACAAAAAAAATAAACTAGGATTAACATTTTAAACTAAATCTTGAAAATTCATACTAAATCTTAAGGACTAAAATGTATGGTATATTACTACTAGAGCTTAACAAAAAAAAATCTAGTCCCATCCAAAAATGGGAAGAGATGAACAAAAACTTCCTCAAAGAAGAAATACAAATGGCCTATGGCACATAAAAAAAGGCTCGAAGTATGCTATAAGAATCTCTAGCCATGACATAATAAATATTTTTATTTTCATCAGGTACATATACACAATGAATTACAGGGCTATTAATTTTATCAATTCATTTTACAAATATATTTTAATTATGTAATGTGTCTATAAATGTGGCACGTTGAGCTACCTCTAAATAACTCTAATCACACAGCATCCAGGAACCTGGCTTGAAACTTCTGGCCACGAACAGAATTACCCAGTGGAACAAGGTAACTCAAAAAGGGATCATAGCTTTTCTCCATATACTTAAACAAGAGTTTTCTAACGTAGCAACCAACAGTTTTCTAAAGTAGCTGTAGGTTGCTTAGTTTGGAACATGAATCAATGATGAGAAGTTTCTGTAGGTATTCAAGAGAGAACAGAAACTACATGGTTGTTTCTCTCTGTCACAAAAACAACTGTACAACATGTAGCCCAACACGCCAGGATATTCACCTACTTGGAAGACTCAAATATATCTTAAGATTGTTTGCTTTGTTTTGCTTTTTGGTTTTTGTGTCCCACCCCACAGTACTCAAGGCTTACTCCTGACTACTCAGAAATCAGTCCAGTCAGGCTCAGGGGGAGAAATGGGGTGCCAAGAATAAACCCTAGTAAGCCACATGGAAAGCAAGTCGCCCTCCCTGCTGTACTATCTGCAACCCCAACATTTGTTTGTTTGTTTGTTTGTTTGTTGTTTTGTTTTGTTTTGGGTCACACCCGGCAGTGCTCAGGGGTTACTCCTGGCTGTCTGCTCAGAAATAGCTCCTGGCAGGCACGGGGGACCATATGGGACACCGGGATTCGAACCAACCACCTTTGGTCCTGGATCGGCTGCTTGCAAGGCAAACACCGCTGTGCTATCTCTCCGGGCCCGCAACCCCAACATTTGAACTTTTTAAAACAATACAAGAATTTCCAAGCTTAAGGAAGTCAATCCCCACCAGAAGAAAATCCTCATAGATTTTAATTCTCTATCGAAATGCCATCCCTGATTAAACAGGTTAAATACTTATCACACTGAAAATTTAGCAAGAATATCAGGTCCTCATTTTAAAATTAATATGAATCAGTAATCATATCACTTACATGTAACTTTTTCTTCTCTCTCTGCAGAGTCTGATAAGCTGCAGCAAGCTAACATAAAGGAAAAAGTATAAATAACATTATTCACACTCCTAAATAAGTACACGTATGCTACTAAACATCTACTAAATTCTAACACATCTTATGAAGAAAATTAAAAAATTAGTAAATCAGAAGAATCCTTTTTATAGACAAAACTTAAGTGGATGCAAATAAAGTTGAAACAGAGGAACATAAATAATTCCCAAATAAAATGAAGCTATTCTATAAACAGGGGGTGAATAACACCATGGGGCCAGAGAGATAACACAGCAGTAGGGTGTTTAGCTTGCACAGAGCCAACGCAGGACAGACCCAGGTTCGAATTCCAGCATCGAATATGGTACCTGAGCAAGCCAGGAGCAATTTCTGAGGGCACAGTCAGGAGTAACCCTAGAGCACTTGCCTGAAACCAGAACTCTCCCCTTATTACCCCAGGTCAGTCAGGAAAATGATACTAGAAGAGGATAGTGATGAAAGAGTAAACAACAGCTAAACATCGCTTACAGTGGTTTCATCCTAAATATCTATCTACAGCGACAAGGAAAAGCAGAGACTAAGACAATGGGTTCATTTCATTCTGGACAATCTACATGCCTATCTGAGAAGGAATTGAAGAGTAGTATGACCAGAATAGAAGACATAATGAAGCCCAGACTGTCAGCTGCTCTATATATGACTTGACCCAAGTTACTAAATATGATTCCCCACCAGCCTCCAATCCCTACTCTACCAAATAGAATTAAATATCTACTTGAGATGTCATCCAATTAAAGGCTGCTATATATAAAGCAGATGGCATTTGCACGCTTTTTTATTTTTCTTTTGTTTTGTTTGTTTTGGGGTCACACCCAGTAACGCTCAGGGTTTACTCCTGGCTCTATGCTCAGAAATCGCTCCTGGCAGGCTCGAGGGACCCTAAGGGATGCCAGGATTCGAACCACCGTCCTTATGCATGTAAGGCAAAAACCCTACCTCCATGCTATCTCTCCAGCTCCAGCATTTTGCACTCTTAAATACAAAATTTCTAAGCTCCAAATTTAAATACATGAGTAAGTTGGATAAAAAAAATTATAAATTTAAACATGCCAGAAACTTCAAAGGCCGGAGAAATGGCATGGAGGTAAGGTGTTTGTTTGCCTTGCAGGCAGAAGAATGGTGGTTCAAATCCCGGCAACCCATATGTTCCCCAGAGCCTGCCAGGAGCGATTTCTGAGCGTAGTGCCAGGAGTAATCCCTGAGCATTGCTGAGTGTGACCCAAAAACAAAAAAAGAAAAAGAAACCAACATTGAGAAGGGAGAGAGACAGAGAGAGGAGAGAGGAGAGGCAGAGAGAGGGGAGAAGAGAAACAGAAAGGCGAGGAGAGAGAAAGATGAATATTTACTTCTTCCTCTCTGACCAAACAAGAAATGTCATTCCCAAAGGAGCTACCAGCTAAAAAGCTCATTTCAATGCAAAAGATTAAATAAAGGGAAATGGTGTGTGCCAGAATATCAAACTCCCTGGAACAACAGGGATCATTAACAATAGGAATCTGGCTGACAGAAGAGCTGATTTTGGAGCAACTGTATGAAGGGTGAAAAAAAGTATTCGAAGGTGGGAAGTCGATGAGCTCTGGAGGGTCCAAATGACGTGAGTAATGGGACTGAGAAAGGAAAGGGACACGGACACTGATTCCTGAAAAACCAGGAGGCCAAAGGCAAGGGCCTCCAGAACTTCAAGGACAGCTGAAAGTCTTTAGGCATTGTCACACTAGTGTCCCATCTATGTAGGAAAGAGCCATCCACAAGAGTAAAACGTCCAAAAAGTTATATTGAAAAAAAAAAAGGAATTTTTGTGCAGGCCAAAAGGTCATGGTCCTACCTCAGAATACTTGACGTTGCAGTTCTTCAACCTTCGCTCCATTCTTCGCAACCACTGAATGAGATGTTCTCTGCTGAGATTGTCCAAATTCCCCGGCGAGTCTTCAGCTTCGCTTTCCAGATCCGAGGGTGGATCAAAGGCCATAGCATCAGAGTCGAGGTCAAATCGGGTCAGGGACTCTCTGGAAGACGTCCGCACCAAAGGCTCTTTAGAGGGGGATCGGAAGAGAGATTCCTTTATTGGACTTCGAAACAAAGACTCCACAGAAGGCACCCGGAGCTGGAGCTTCTGGACGAAGGACTGAGAGTCACCTGCCTGCAACTAGACACAACAGAACTGTGGATTAGAAGCCACACTCACTCCTACTCATCTTCCCCTCCCAAACAGCCAAGTGACAGATCTCTGACAAATGCAATTCACACTCCTGATATTTTACAAAGTACACCGATTCCTGAAAAATAAGAGACAAAATAACATTTCTGAAAAAAAGTCCTGATCTGGAGTCGGGGAGTGGGGGGAGCAGGTGCAGGCCCCAGGTCAGTCACCAAGCAGAGGAATAGGCTTTACCAAGTCAGTTTGCTCACCAGGAAGAGGGAGAGAGCCCCCAAACTTTCCCAGCTGTCCTCACAGGTATACTATGAGCCAGCCCTGAACTGTCAGATCTTTAGAGGGAGAAACCACCTAGAGCCGTGGTCTCTGATCACTGGTTTGCAGCCTGGCGCTGGAGCAGAGAGGCTGAAAACCACTGGTCCGGGCCTTGCTTCTGTGGGTCAGTGGACCATGTGCAAGACAGGTGTCAGCCCCCAGGGGAAAAGGTTGAAGACCGCTTCTCTATCAATCTGGAACCAACTTGATAAATTAGTTATGCACCCCAAAGTATCTACCACGAAGCATAAAGATCGTGGCCAGAACCAAAGGTTTATCCTGGGATCTTCACAGAACAGTGATTTCTCATCACTGTTTTCAAGTAAAGAGGGGATAAGGGGCAGGGAAGATGAGGAACGTATGAGGAGCCCGTTCTGATGAAGGAGACAATATCAGCAGTACTGATGAGTAAGAGCCAACGCTGTTCTAGTTGTCATTTTTCTATGAAATAAAGAATGCGCTAAAAATCTTGGAGGGCAGTTGAAAAGTCTGAGTCCTTCTCTAAGTCCATAGCTGGAAATTGATACGCAGGGCTAAGTGATAGTTCAGTAATAAAGCATTTTGCATTACATATGAAAGGCCCTGGGTTTAATGCCCTGCATAGCAAAAAAAAAAAAAAAAAAAAAAAGTCTAAGAAATGCCCTTTTAATTTGAATAACAGCACCTCCACTTGAAAAGTAATAACAAAAAGTCATCCAATAAGTTGTCCTAAGCAAGATCATTCTGTTCCAACAGCAGTCCGCAGTCAACGGGTGTTTCCTAGAAACTCAATTCTCCTGAGTGCAAAAATCTCCAAGATGTAAGGAGTGAAAAAGGCTCAGGGGAGATTGTGGTCATGTGCAGGCAAAAATCACAGGAAAACAAAGCTCTTAGTGAAGAGTTTTAACAAATCAGGGACCACTTTACTCCTGGAATTTAGATTTCATCATGGTGTTCAGACAGGTGAGAATAAGCAGGAGGAGAATATGTCTCACTGCCTTCAAGTATATAGTGATTCCTCACAGTGTTTATAACGTAAAACACTGGTAACAAATTAGCGTTCATCTCTAGGATACATTAAATTACAATAAATGGAAAAGAGCAGGAGGAAAACTACTAAAGGGAAAAATCCGATTTTAAAATAGCAAGTATCTTGTCGACTCATTCTGACTTCAAGTAATTACATATACTTTTCAATGCGCATCATCCTTAGGATCAAGTCATTATGGACAAAAACCGGAAGTTCATTCTAAGTTCTGTGTAATACTGTAGAAAATTGTGTAAAACATTTTTATGTTTTTCTGTACTTTCTAGTCTTATTTTTAATTAATATTTTTAAATTAACATCTTTACGTAAGCACCATAATTACAAACATGTTTGTAATCTAGTCTTATTTTTAATAAGTTATGTTCTATATAAAAATAATGTAAACGCTCGGTGGTGGTGGCAGTGCTGAAATGCCATAAAGTCAAATTGACTCTGCATTGAGAAAGCAATCGGGGTGTCCCTTGAACTCTGCTTGGAGGGAGTATTCCAAGAAGGAAGAAGGAAGGAGAAATGAGGAAGGAGGAGGAGGAGGAGGAGGAGGAGGAGGAGGAGGAGGAGGAGGAGGAGGAGGAGGAGGAGGAGGAGGAGGAGGAGGAGGAGGAGGAGGAGGAGGGGAGGAGGAGGAGGAGGAGGAGGAGGAGGAGGAGGAGGAGGAGGAGGAGGAGGAGGAGGAGGAGGCGGAGGCGGAGAATTATTATTATTGCTGATCTCGCAGTCAAATTGGTTCTGCACTGAGGGAGCATTCAGGGAATTCCCTGAGCTCTACTTGGGGGAAGTATCCTAAGAAGGAAGAAGGAAGGACAAAGGAGAAAGGAGGAAAGAGGAAAGAGGAGGAAGAGGAGGAAGAGGAAGAGGAGGAGGAAGAGGAGGAGAAAGAGGAGGAGAAAGAGAACGAGGAGGAAGAGGAGGAAGAAGAGGAGAAAGAGGAGAAAGAGGAGAATTATTATTTATTATTATTATTATTATTTTATAACCTATGACTGTAAGACAGGTCCTCTGCCACCAGGCAAACCCTGGGCCACTGAATTTATTTATTTATTTATTTACTTTGGTTTGGGGACCACAACCAGCAGCATTCAGGGGTTACACCTGGCTCTGCCCTCAGAAATCACTCCTGGCAGGCTCGAGGGACTATATGAGATGCCGGGAATTGAACCCAGGTCTGTCCTGGATCTGCTGCGTGAAAGGCAAATGCCCTACCGCTGTGCTATCTCTTGGGCCCCACACCTAAGTTTTGTTTAATTAGTAAAGAAAATGTAAGTGAGTGGTGCTACATGAATTAATTTCATTTATACCTCCCCTCCCAAATCAACAAAGCTACTTCATTGTACATTTAAAAATACATATACGTTTACATATGCATACACTGTACATATACAGTCAAAAGTTTGGACACCACTGTTTCAGTGTAAAGTTAAATGCTAATAACACAGACAGTCGACACTATTTGCTTAATTTATTTTTAAATAACATAAACAGACCTGAGGAGTCCCTGGTTCACTTCCATGGTCACTGTCCAAAAATTTTGTGGACTGAACAGATGCATTCTAAAAAAGAAAAAGAAGGTATTACAAAGAAAAGAACAAAAATACTAGTTTTTAAACTGTTTAAAAATAAAAAGGTAACGTACCAAAACCCATTAGATGTATTTATTTGTTAAATAAAATTAGTATCTATTCACTTAACTTATTAGAATATTTTCATGCAAGGCAAAACTAGTATGGTTAAGTATTCCAGAACTTTCATCTTGTTGCAATATATGTAAAAACTAAATAGCAGATTAGTAAGTAGCAGATATATTTCAATGTAATCATATCTGTCTTCCCATAATCGTACCCTACTTTTTTTTTTGCACAAGGCAAAATTAGTTTCAGGAATTTAATAGCAGAACTCATCAAACTACTAAACTTCCCAGAAAAAAAAGTGTAAATTTTTCACAATAATTCTGAAAGCAGAATTATTTGGACTAAACTCTGAAAGGGAACTTAATTGTACAAAAGAAAAGTGACTCCTATAAAGTCAACAGTCTAATGAAATCTTGTCAGTTTTCAAAAATATAATTCAGAAACTCTTCCACATCACATGTGAAAGCCTCTGATATAGCAAAGGCCGCAAGTTAAGCAGCATGCTACTGATGGCATCACACTGACCTAGGTTCCATGACCACGAATGAGATTCTGAGATCAAAATCTATACTGTGGGCCAGAGAGACAGCACAGCGGCAGGGCGTTTACCTTGCACGCAGCCAACCCAGGACAGAAGGTGGTTCAAATCCCAGCAACCTATATGGTCCCCTCTGCCTGCCAGGAGAGAATTCTGAGCGCAGAGCCAGGAGTAACCCGAGCGCCGTTGGGTGTAGCAAAAACAAAAATAATAATAATAATACACTACATCATAGTATAATTAAAATAAACTATATAAATAAGTCAGAATAAAGAAAAAGTTCTCCAAACAAATCCATTTAACCTAGAGTTTAAACAGAACATTTGCCTATATTTCTAGAGCTGACCAAGAAAAGTGGCGTATGTGGCCTTACTTAACTTTAAATGGAAGTGCCCAACGCATACCAAAAATTTTTTGAACTCTCCTAGACATCTGATACTGAGACTAATTTGAGATATAATAAATGTATTGTGGCTATATATTTTTTGTTTTTTTTTAAGATGCATACTAAGATATTTAGAGATGAGTTAAGACGGGGCCAGAGAGATAGCACAGCGATAAGGCCCTGCATGCAGAAGGTCGGTGGTTCGAATCCCGGCATCCTATATGGTCCCTGAGCCTGCCAGGAGCGTTTTCTGAGCATAGAGCCAGGAGTAACCCCTGAGTGCTGCCAGGTGTGACCCAAAAACCAAAAAAAAAAAAAAAAAAGCTTTAACTGTTTTACTGTTTTATCATCCTACCCAAGAATACCACATTTCCATATTTAAGACATTTTCCTCTCCTTTTCTATTTGAATTATGTGAAATGGTAAATATAATAATAGATAAATATATATATAATTAAATGCAGGGTCAGAGAGATAGCACAGTGGTAGGGCATGAGCCTTGCAAGCAGCTGACCTGGGACGAACCCAGGTTCGATTGATTCCCAGCATCCCATATAGTCCCCTAGCCTGCCATGAGTGATTTCTGAGTGCAGAGCCAGGAGTAATCCCCTGAGCGCCACCTTGTGTGGCCCAAAAGCCAATAATTAAATAAGGTTGAAAGTAAATAGATAAATAAATAAAATGAATGAATAAATGCAGGACAGGCCCACTAAAAAAGGAAGTCAGTAGGTCTATATTACTAGGTAAATCAGGAACTTCTAGAAGTCAGACACTGTGTCCCCTGTAATGATAGTTTCTCCACTGCTTTTCAGCAATTTTTTCCCATTAATCTCCCTTTATGAAACTTAATCTGGCTTGCCAAGAAGAGCAAGCGACCATATTTCTTATGCCTGTACTTTGTTCTATGAAGGCTTAAGTCCTTGGGAGTCAATTTATGATGACAACTCTGTCCACAAATTCTCAGAGGGTGGAAACCCTGAACTCTAACCTTTACCCCCAGGACCTAATATTTTCCTGGCTGGTAGAAGAGACTTAATAAAATGATGGGCCGGGCGGTGGCGCTAAAGGTAAGGTGCGCCTGCCTTGCTTACGCTTGCCTTGGACGGACCGCGGTTCGATCCCCCGGTGTCCCATATGGTCCCCCAAGCCAGGAGCAACTTCTGAGCACATAGCCAGGAGTAACCCCTGAGCGTTACCGGGTGTGGCCCAAAAACCAAAAAAAAAAAAAAAAAAAAAAAAAATGCTGTTCAACACTTAAGACATTTCTTTCAGTCTCAGGTTTGGGAGGGTCTTGTGAGGGAGAAGCCTGAAAAACTAGCTCATATCAATATCTGAGAGCCCCAGTGTTTTCTACTAGAGGCAATTTTCAGGTAAGAAAAAACCTTTTATAAATGCCTTTAAAAAGCACATTGCTCCAACCCAGGGCTGGAGCAATAGCACAGCAGTAAGGTGTTTGCCTCGCATGTGGCCAAAACAGGATGGACCCCAGTTCGAATCCCGGCATCCCATATGGTCCCCCGAGCCTGACAAAAGTGACTTCTGAGAGCAGAGCCAGGAGTAACCCCTGAGCACCGCGGGGTGTGACCCCCAAACCAGAAATAACTAACTAAAATAAAATAAGATAAAATAAAAAGCACACCCAGATTCCCTTCAGTTTCATCTTTGGTTATACTTTGTTCAGTGTTTCAACAATGATTTGTTCACTACAGGACAGACAGTAGGGATCCGATTATGTTTAGAATCTGGGGCCAAGTTACAACTTGGCAGCAACTTGCCTTGCATGTGGAAAGTTCTCTGGGTGTCTGCTCCCAAACCTGAAGATTAGGCAACACTTTAACTGTTGGAGTTATTTTGGGGAGGGGGCCACACCCAGCGGAGCTCAGGGGTTACTCCTGGCTCAGAAATGGATTAGCTTTTGGCAGGCTCGGGGACCATATGGGAGGCTGGGGATTGAACCCAGTCCTTCCCGGGTCAGCCACATGGGAAGCAAAAGTCCTACAGCTGTGCTATCTCTCTGGCCCCTGTTTGAGTTATTTTTATATAGTATTCTTTTCTTTTTGTTTTCTGTTTGAGCCACATCCAGCAGTCTTCAGAAGCTACTCTTGACTGGGTACTGAGGGACCAAACCTGGGACTCTCCCATGGAAACGAAGCACTCTAGGCCTTTCTTTGGGCTGTTTCCCAAGTCCCTTTCATAGCCTCTTGAGAGCCCAGGCATAAGGTGCATCCCCTGCATGCAGTAGCCACACAGATGGTCTCCTGCCAACTATCACGGGCTGGTCCCTGGGCATCACTGGAGGCTCCCAGAGATGGCCCTGCCCTCTCTGGCACTGGAAGCCAAGCAAGCACCACATCCAGGCACTCACGCTGCCTTGGGTGCCGCCACTTAACCAGGAATTGTGGAAAGGGGCCTGGAGGACTCCTGAGCTCTGCCTGGAGGCCATAAAAGACTGGGGTTTTAATAAGAATTTTAAATTACTTTTTTTTTTTATTTTGTTTTCATTTTGTTTTTGTTTTTGGGTCACACCCATTAGCACTCAGGGGTTACTCTTCGCTCTGCAATCAGAAATCGCTCCTGGCAGGCTTGAGGGACCATATAGGATGCCAGGATTCGAACCACTGTCCTTCTTCATGCAAGGCAAGCCCCTACCTCCATGCTATCTCTCTGGCCCGAATTTTAAATTACTTTTTTGCATTTCAGTAGGAGGTCTTTTTTCTTTTTCCTATTTTTTTTCTTTTTTTTGTTTTGTTTTGTTTTTGGGTCACAAGCGGCAGCACTCAGAGGTTACTCCTGGCTCTATGCTCAGAAATCGTTTCTGGCAGGCTCAGGGGATCATACAAGATGCCAGGATTCGAACCACCAACCTTCTGCATATAAGGCAAATGCCTTACCTCCATGCTATCTCTCCAGCCCCAGGAGGTCTATTTACATGAAATTTATAAAAACATTATAGTTTTACATCGGAAAAACATATTGGCACATTTACAGAAACTGGGAATCCTGAAGCTAGTAATGTGTTTGTTATGTGTTATGCTTGTGGCGAGATCCAAGTTACAGTGATGGCATTACTAGAAATCCCATTTTACAAAAATTTTAAAAATTAGTGGGGCCGAAGAGATAGCATGGAGGTAAGGTGTTTGCCTTTCATGCAGAAGGATGGTGGTTCTAATCCCAGCATCCCATATAGTTCCCTGTGCCTGCCAGGGGCGATTTCTGAGCGTGGAGCCAGGAGTAACCCCTGAGTGCTACTGGGTGTGACCCAAACACAAAAATTTTAAAAATTAAGTGTCCCACCTAACTCTAAAAGTCATCATTAGTGGGCAACTAAACTCTAAGTTTTAATTTGCTAAATTTAGAGCCTATTTACACTAATGCTGTGTCAATAAAAAACTTTTATGAAAGATTTAAGAACTTGGATACTTTAAGAGGCCAAAGAAAGGGGCCGGGCGGTGGCGCTAGAGGTAAGGTGCCTGCCTGCCAGCGCTAGCCTAGGACAGACCGAGGTTCGATCCCCGGGTGTCCCATATGGTCCCCCAAGCCAGGAGCGACTTCTGAGCTCATAGTCAGGAGTAACCCCTGAGTGTCACCGGGTGTGGCCCAAAAACCAAAAAAAAAAAAAAAAAAAGAGGCCAAAGAAATCAAGAGATCAAGGGATCAAGAGCATGGGAATCCAGGCATTTGCCTTGCAAATGGGCTCTGTTCAATTCTCAGTACCACATCTGGGTACTCTGAGCACCAACAGGAGTGACCTTGAGCAGAGAGCAGAAGTAAGCCTTGAACTCCACCAGGGGGCGTCCAAACACCTCCCCATTTCCCCCAAAAACTAAAAACTGTGGGTACTGTAACTGAAAGCAAAAGCCACTGCCCCAAAGTATATACAACATTCAAAACTGCATGGAGCCAATGAAAAAAAAATACTGATGGGACCGGAACCGTAGCACAGCGATACGGCATTTGCCTTGCACACGGCTGACCCAGGATGAACCTAGGTTCAATCCTCTCGTGTCCCACATGGTCCCCCAGCCAGGAGCAATTTCTGAGTGCATAGCCAGGAGTAACCCTGAGCATCACCCAGTGTAGACCAACAGGAAAAAAAAAAAAGCCTAAGTAACTGTTTCCTTTGGGATGTTTACTATATAAAAATGAGTCACTTTCTTTTTTTTTCTTTTTTTTTTTTTTTTTTTTTTGTTTGTTTTTTTTTGGTTTTTTTTGGGTCACACCCGGCAGTGCTCAGGGGTTACTCCTGACTGTCCGCTCAGAAATAGCTCCTGGCAGGCACGGGGGACCATATGGGACACCGGGATTTGAACCAACCACCTTTGGTCCTGGATCGGCTGTTTGCAAGGCAAACGCCGCTGTGCTATCTCTCCGGGCCCACTTTCTTTTTTTTTAATTTCTAAGGTTCAAACCCAGGGCATCACACAGGCAAGGCAAGTGTTCTTCTACAGCTGTACTACAGCCCAACCTATGACTGGCAATTATTTCTTTAACAACTGAATCTGTCTGCCTACTCAATAAAGTTTGATTGTGAATTTACAAACAATGTGATTATTTTTTTACCCCAAAACTGCGACTTAGGAGCCGGAGAGATAACATGGAGATAAGGCATTTGCCTTTCATGCAGAAGGCCGGTGGTTCGAATCCCAGCATCCCATATGGTCCCCTGTGCCTGCCAGGGGCGATTTCTGAACATATAGCCAGGAGTAACCCCCCCAGGTCTGACACAAAAACAAAAACAAACAAACAAAACAAAACAAAAAACCTGTGACTTATATCTCAGAATAGTCTTGATCCCTAACAACTGTATAAAAAATATTTCTAGCAATGCTTAGTTTTTCAGTGAGAAGGCAAACATTGCCTAAAGGTGAAAGAAAATGTTAGGAGTTTAGACCAAGACAAGGCAGTCTTAGCTCCATTAACGGAAAATGTTTTTGGTTGCTGTTAAGAAGCTACCACAAAGCACAAACCAGCCATCAAAATTCAACCATATACTCTGGTTTTTTAGCACTGGGTTAGCAACAGGGCACTGAAGATGCTTTGAGAGATATTAAGTGACAAGCAACAGGAGAATTGCTTCTAGAATTACCAATTGCTTTGCTTCCCCACAAAGGGGAAGCATAAAGCGGTGGAAGGACTCACCACACTGTCAATCTGTGTTTTAGGCTGTTTGGAGGAATCCAAAGCAAAGATAGTATACTCAGAGAGAAAAGCAGGCTCTGCTATCATCCCGGCTAGTAGCTGTCTCATTCAGTGGAATAAGCAGAGGTATAAAAATAAAACAAACGATAAAAAACAAATCATAACAGTAAGTTGCAATGTGTTCTCACACGCAGCGTGCACAACACAACACAGACCAGTATTACCACCATCAATCACTACCATTCCACCCTTAGATGTGACAAGTTCAGTAATAGAGTTGATCTGTTAAGCCCCAATTTACGATTAGTTCCTTGGATTACAAATGATTTATGCTATAAGTACCAAAGCACATAGCATGTTTACCAACTTGACATGAGAATCTACACCAATAGAACATAGCAAAAAATAAAAAGAACATAAACTCTCAGTGTAACATTCGTTTTTCACATGTTCACAATCAGCATGGCACCTTGGGACAAATAGAACACATAAAAATTTTAAACATTCAATGTTACTTACACATAAAACTAGTATTTTCCAAATCATATAGAGAAAAAAATTTTAAACTGAAATTTCTATAATTTTAGAGGTAAACCCCATTATATTAATTGTCTTTCTAACCTGACAGAACTAGGGTCAGACAAGTGGGTGTCTTTGGGAGAAACTGCATTGAGAAACACAGGGTCTCCCTAAAGAATAAAAAAAAAAAACTGTATTATAATGATTTTAAAATAAAAACTTGAGAGGAAAAGAATCTTCAGAAACATCAACTTGGTATTGCCTAATATATAACAGAGACAATGAATCAGAAACATGTCTAGAAAGGTTCAAGAACTTGTAATTATTTTAAAATAAAAACTTGAGGGGTTGGTGCCAGAGTGATAGCACAGTGGGTAGGGTATTTCCTTGCATACGGCTAACCGAGGTTCATCCATTTGGTCTCCCAAGCCCCAAGAGTAATTTTTGGGTGCAAAGTCAGGAATAATACCTGAGTCCTATCGAATGTGGCCCAAAAAACAAAACAAAAATATTGTTCATATTAATGAGTGAGAGAAGCAGAATGCCTGTCTCAAATACAGGCAGGGGATGTGGGTGGAGGGAGTTGGGGTGCATGGGTGGTGGGAATGTTGCACTGGTGAAGGGGGGGTGTTCTTTTTTGTGACTGAAACCCAATTATAGTCATGTTTGTAATTGCGGCGTTTAAATAAAAAACTGTTAAATAAATAAACATTTGCGGAAAATAAAAAACAAATCTTCAGAAACATCAACATAGCATTGCATACTAGAAATATTCTACCAGAAATATTGTTTATAAATGTTCAAAAACTTGCACTTGGAGCCTTCAAGATAGCTTTGCTTGCCAGACTTTACAAATAAGCTTACTGGGAGGACCAGTACTTGAGTCTTTAGAAACTTGGTAAGCTAATAAGTGGCACGCCTTGGGTAAGAGTTGACTTTATGGGACTAAAGAGACATAAATTAGGTAATATCTGGATTCCATTCCTGGCCCCCACCCTACATGGTCCCTTGAATATCACCAAGCATGACCCCTCAATACAGAGCCAGGAAGAAACCCTGAGTACTGCCAGATTTGGCCCCCCAAAAAAGACTTTATGGAGTCAAAGAGATAGTACAGCGGGCAGGGCAATTGCTTACTGATGACTGACAGAAGTTAAACCTCAAGTCCTGGGCCCGGAGAGATGGCACAGCGGCGTTTGCCTTGCAAGCAGCCGATCCAGGACCAAAGGTGGTTGGTTCGAATCCCGGTGTCCCATATGGTCCCCCGTGCCTGCCAGGATCTATTTCTGAGCAGACAGCCAGGAGTAACCCCTGAGCACCGCCGAGTGTGGCCCAAAAACAAAAAAAAAAAAAAAAAAAAAAAAAAAAAAAAACCTCAAGTCCTCCATATGGTCTTCAGAGCCCAGCCAGGAGTGACCCCAAAGTATAGAGCCAGGCTCTCAGCACAGCCGAGTGTGGAGAAAAAAATAGGGCCAGAGCAATAGCACAGTGGGTAGGGCATTTGCGTTGCATCTGGCCGACCCAGGTTTAACTTCAAGCACCCCATATGATCCCCGGAAGCTGCCAGGAGTGATTTCTCAGTACAGAACCAGGAGTAATAATGCCTGAGCGCTGCAAGGTATAGCACAAAACACCCCCCACCCAAATTTAATTTATCCGGGGCTAGAACAGTGGTGCGAGTGGTAGGGCGTTTGCCTTCCATGCACTAACCTAGGACAGACCACTGATTCCGGCATCCCATATGGGCCCCCAAGCCAGGAGCAATTTCTGAGCACATAGCCAGGAGTAACCCCTGAGCATCACCGGGGTGTGGCCCAAAAAAGCACAAAAAATTTTTTTTTAATTTGGGGCCGGAGAGATAGCATGAAGGTAAGGTGTTTGCCTTGCATGCAGAAGGTCAGTGGTTCGAATCCCAGTATCCCATGTGGTCCCCCAAGCCTGCCAGGAGCAATTTCTGAGCATAGAGCTAGGAGTAACCCCTGAGTGCTGCTAGATGTGATCAAAAAACAAAAAACAAAAAAAATTAATTTATCCTAAATCCTAAAAGTCAGTAATAGTAGAGCACTAACTTTTCTAGCTATCTATTCTTATTGAAAATCTTTCTCAGAGGGACTAGAGAGATAGCATGGAGGTAAGGCATTAGCTTTGCATGAAGAAGGACGGTGGTTTGAATCTCGGCATCCCATATGGTCCCCCAAGCCTGCCAGGAGTGATTTCTAAGCATAGTGCCAGGAGTAACCCCTGAGTGCTGCTGGGTGACCCCCCCCCAAAAAAAAAAAAGAAAGAAAGAAAGAAAATCTTTCTCAGAAAGAGCACCCTTGCTATTTTAAGTCAAAGGCTAGTAAAAGCACTCTTTTTGTTTCTCGTAATATTTTTAACAAAATCACTTTTGTATATGCAGAAAGTAATATTAAATTTTACAGTTGGGGACCAGAAAGACAGTACAAGAGGTAGTACACTTGTTCTGTATGCAGCTGATCCAGGGTTCATCTCCTGGAGCCCCAAACTGTCCCGAGTCCTGCTAGGACTGACCCCTGCGCACAGAGATAAAAGTGAGTGCTGAGCACTGCCAGGGTATAGTCACAAACCCAACCCACCCCAAAATGAAAAGTAATAATAAAATAAAATTTTACAATTCAGAGTGTATCTGAAATTTTGAGAGAAAACCTGAAAGCTGATACCCAGCATTAAAAATGTTGACTTGACATTTTCAAAGATGCTGCCAAACAAAAATTTGCACAGCAGTTTCTCTCTAAGTCAAAGCAAAGTCTTATCAAACTCGGTCATCACGCCAGCTACATAAGCCAAAGGAACCTCTCCTTGATGATGCCCTTGGCATTTGCTGATCTTCTGTTTTTGTTTTGGGGTCATACCCAGTGATGCTGCTCATAAGGTTACTCCTGACTGCGTAAAGGAATCATTTCTGGCCTATTTTTCTCCATAATGCTATAGTCACGTAAGGAAAATCATTACTTTGCTTATCTTACTAACAATCCTGTCTTAAAGTCATTTCAGGTCTAGAATGCCCTATTATTTTCATTTCATCAGCAGTAAATTTCTATCCAATTTCTGTTTTAATTGGCTGGCTTTTTTTTTTTTTATGTGAAACTTAATCAAGGAATGTGAAAGTTCTTGTCCAACCTGAGGGTGAGAGAAAGATGAAAGAGAGAGAGAGAGAGAGGAGAGAGAGAGCACGCAATTGGCTGCCTTTTTAACACTGGTTTCAGGACTTTTGTTTTCAGGCTCCTTTGGAGGAAGGTGTTCTCTTTCTCCTTCCCTCTGTGCTCAGCAACTCTTATCCAGTAAGTCTGATCCCCTGAGCCCCAGTATAGGTCCCAGCGGTTATCACAGACTCAAAGCTCAAAGTCGCTGAGCCCACAAGAGGTTTGGTTCAGTTCTTGGCCAGGAGGCCCCCCTAGGGAGAGTAACTTCTCATAAAGGCCCACAGAGAAGTGGAGGTCACAAGGCAACAAAAGCTTTTTTCAAAACCTCCCTTTCCAAGGCCAAGAGGACCTCAATAATATTGAATTGAGGCACTAAATCAAAAAGAACCCTACTGGAGTATAGTCAGAAGTAAACCCTGAGTGCCAGCCACCAGGTGTGGCCCCCAAAGCAAAAATAAATAAAGTAGGCCTTCAAAACTGCCTAAAGAATTTGCTAGTATGCAAAGAAATAAATGTTCCTTATATTAGGGAAGTGACCAAAATTTTGGGTTGAAGCAATAGTGCAGCAGTTGCGTGTTTGCCTTGCACTCAGCTGACCCAGGACAGATCTCAGTTCAATCCCTGGCATCCCCGATGGTCCCCCAAGTCAGGAGCAACTTCTGAGCACACAGCCAAGGAGTAACCCCTGAGCGTCACCGGGAGTGGCCCAAAAACCAAAAAAAAAAAAAAAATTTTAGTCTAAGAAAGTATCTGAATTCTCTGACTTAGAGACAAGTCCTGTCTCTAGCTTACCAGACACTGTTATATACAGTGGGTAAAAGTAACTTTAGTTCTACAAAACGACCATTTCTTTATTTGCAACAAAAAGTATCTCGAGAAGTACTTAGCAAAATAAAACAGAACAGTCAGATGATGTGGAAACACAAAGCACAGACTAAATCATTTATATTACAGTTAAGGCCAAGAACTATTTTGTCTGCGTAGAAATTTCAAATACACACAAACTCTTTAAATAGAAAGTTTAAAGTCAGTTCAAATGAACAAGGTGGCTGTGATCCTGTGATGTGTAGCTGCATAGATGAAGCCTTGAGTTTGAACCCCAGAACCACCCATAAGACCAATTACCACCACTGCCTTTATGATCCTTTGGGCCCTAAGTACAATTCCCTTTGCATCTCAACAAAGTGCGCAACCCCTGGAGATGACTAATACAATAACAAAGGGAAAGAAGGGAAAGGAAAGAGAGAGGGGAAGCAATGGGAAGGCAAAATTCTCAGGTCCTAAGCACAACTGAAAAGACAATGAATGATGTTGAAAGATGCAGGGGAAGATCTAAGCTCAAGACTCCAGGAAAGGGCCGGAGAGATAGCATGGAGGTAAGGCGTTTGCCTTTCATGCAGGAGGTCATCGGTTCGAATCCCAGAGTCCCATATGGTCCCCCGTGCCTGCCAGGAACAATTTCTGAGCCTGGAGCCAGGAATAATCCCTGAGCACTGCCGGGTGTGACCCAAAAACCACAAAAAAAAAAAAAAAAAGATACCAGGAAACTGGGACTGGAACGACAGCACAGCAGTAGGGCATTTGCCTTGCATTCACCTGACCCGGGATGGACCCAGGTTCAATCCCCAGCATCTCCTATGGTCCCTTGAGCCTGTCAGGAGGGATTTCTGAGCATAGCCAGGAGTAACCCCTGGTGTTACACCACAGAGTGTGGCCCAAAATCCAAATAAAAGAAAAAAGAGAGAAAAAGAAACCAGAAATCTAGCAACACAAATTCAAGGGATTTTTGCCAAATCCCAGGACTCATGAGACTAGAGTAAATGAGTGATCAAAAAGATCAATTTGTCACACCAACCCTAAGGAAATGGATCAGGACACTCTACAAAAAGGTTGAAAAAAAAGGCTGTTTCAGGACCAGAGAGCAAGAGCACAGCAGGCAGGATGTTTGCTTTGCATGCGACCAATCCTAGTTCAATCCTCAGCATCCCATTTGGTTCCCCAGGCCTGCCAGGAATTATTTCTGAGCACAGTGCCAGGAGTAAAACCTGAACACTACCACAAAAAAAAAAAAAAAAAAGACCAGTGAGATGATTTATATTGGCAATATTAAGAATAAATAAAGTATGTAGAGGCAGGAGTGATAGAACTCAAGAATCTCAACAGAGCTGTAAAAATACAGAGTGAAGCCAGAGCAATAGCACAGCGGTAGAGCATTTGCCTTGCATGCAGCTGCCCAGGACAGACATGGGTTCAAAGTAGAAGCAGAGATAAAGAAAAAGGACTACATTAAACTGAGAAGCTTCTGCACTTCAAGGGAAATAATGACTAGGGTACAAGAGTCACCACAAGATGGGAAAAACTATTCACAAATACCTAATAGATAAGAGATTAATACCTAAGATATACAGAACTTAACAAGAAAAAAAAAATCTAACCTATCAAAAAATGGGGGAAAAAATGAACAGCCATTTCCTCAAAGAATAAATACAAATGGCTAAGAGGCATATGAAAAAAATGCTCCACACCACTAATAATCAGGGAGATGCAAATCAAAATAACTATGAGATATCATCTCATGCCACAGAGACTGGCATAATCACAAAGAACAAGAACAACCACTGCCGACATAGATGCAAGAAGGAAAGAGCTTTCATTCACTGCTGGTGGGAATGCTGTCTAGTCCAACCTTTCTGGAAAATAATATGAATATTCCTCAAAAAAACTGAAAGTTGATTTCTCATATGATCCAGAAATACCACTCCTAGGAATATATCTTACGAACCCAAGTAAAACACAATACAAATATGCTCTATGCATGCCTATGTTCACTGCAGCACTATTTACAATAGTCAGAAACTGTAAAAAAATCCAGATGCCCAACAACAGAAGAGTGGCTAAAGAAACTGTGGTACAGCTATACAATGGAATACTATGCAGCTATTTGTTAAGGAAAAATGAAGTCATGAAATTTGCCAAAACATGGATGGACATGGAGACTATTAGGCTGAGTAAAATGAGTTAGAGGGAAAGATATAGCTGGATCAAATGGGAGCTCAATTTCCAGTTTTTTGAGGAATCTCCATATTGTTTTCCATAAGGGTTGGACTAGATGACATTCCCACCAGCAGTGAAAGAGAGTTCCTTTCTCCCCACATCCCCACCAGCACTGATAGTTCTTGTTCTTTGTGATGTGTACCAGTCTCTGTGGTGTGAGATGGTACTTCATTGTTGTTTTGATTTGCATCTCCCTCATGATTAATGATGTGGAGCATTTTCATATTCATGTGCATTTTTCATGCGCCTTTTGGCCATTTGTATTTCTTCTTTGAGAAACTGTTCGCTTCTTCTCCCCAGTTTTTGATGGGGTTAGATGTTTATTTTCTTTTTTTTTTTTTTTTTTTTTTTTTTTTTTTTGGTTTTTGGGCCACACCCATTGACGCTCAGGGGTTACTCCTGGCTATGCGCTCAGAAGTTGCTCCTGGCTTGGGGGACCATATGGGACACCGGGGGATCGAACCGCGGTCCGTCCAAAGCTAGCGCAGGCAAGGCAGGCACCTTACCTCTTGCGCCACCGCCCGGCCCCTTTTCTTTTTTTTTTTTTTTTTTTTTTTTTTGGTTTTTGGGAGATGTTTATTTTCTTGTTAAGTTCTGCCAGCACCTGTTAACTGTTAGATATATAATCTAAGTTTTGGCCCCTTATCTGATGGGTATTGGGTGAATAGCTTCTCCCATTCTGTGAGTGGCTTTTGTATCCTAGGCATTATTTCCTTTGAGGTGCAGAAGCTTCTGAGCTTACTATAGTCCCATTAGTTTATTTGCTTCAACTTGTTTGGAGAGTGCTGTTTCTTCCTTGAAGATGCCTTTAGTTTCAATGTCATGAAGTCTTTTACCTACATGTTGTTCTATATACCTTATGGTCTCAGTTCTGATATCAAGGTCTTTAATCTATTGCATTTGACCTTTGTGCAGGGTGTTACAAGGAGATCAGAGTTCGTTGTTTTTTATTTTGGCTTTGTTTTGTTTATTGGCCACACTGGTGATGCCCAGGGGTTGCTCCTGGCTATGCTTTCAGAAATCACTCTTGGCTTGGAGGACCATATGGGACATCTGGCATTGAACCGCGGTTCATTCTAGGTTAGGAAACGCAAGGCAGACACCTTATGGCTTGTGCCACCACTCTGGCCTAGAGTCTGTGTTTTTTGTTTTTTTGCAAGTGGATGACCAGTTGTCCCAGCATCACTCGTTGAAGAAGCTTTCCTTGCTCCATTTTGCATTTATTGCCCCTTTATCAAAAATTAATTGATTATATATCTGGGAGGATTCTCTGAATACTCTAGTCTATTCCACTGATCTGAGGGTCTGTCTTTATTCCAATACCATGCTAAATAAAAATATAGGACCTTTCCCTAAAGTCATACTAAACAAACTGTTCTCAAACTATTCTGAAAATCTAAAATACATAGTTCATTATTCTCTCAAAAAAAGATGTTGAGATCGGCCGAACAATGGTGTGCTCAAGGAAGACTTCAAGCCACTTTCTCATGCAAAGGCAAAGGGTTTATTATCCAGCATGCTGGGGCTCAACACAAACTGAGGCAAAGAGCCACAAAAAGCAAAGAGCCCTGGACCAAGATGGGAGGGCCTTTTATAGACTTTGTTAACCCTCAACAGGAGTTATTAACTGTCAAACAGAGTATCGATTGGCTTCCATTAACCGTCAAACAGAGTATACAGGCCGTTAAGGGGGATGATGGGAGGGATTTTGGGCTTCCTTTTCAAAGACTCACAAAGAAAACACATTATACTAAAGCATGACTACTCTTTGCAAAACAAGAATAAGTATGCTAGGCTCAAGAAATAATTCAGGGGCTAGGGTATATACCTATTTGTCCCCACATCCACAACCTCTTGAGCATCATCAGGGTCCCCATGCACTGCTCAGTGGTCTTTGGCACTGTAGAACCTGAGCAGTGCTCAGGGGTTATTCCTGGCTCCAGGCTCAGAAATTGCTCCTGGCAGACACGGGGGACCATATGGGGCGCCGGGATTCGAACCAGTGACCTCCTGCATGAAAGGCAAATGCCTTACCTCCATGCTATCTCTCCGGCCCCGTATGTTGCTATTTTTAATACCCTAGAAATTTTTAGCACCATACTTAGTTTTGGTTTCCGAACATATGATCTGGTAAAAATAATTACATTTTGCTTCCAGAAGCATTTATCGTTCAGCTTAATAAGCTCTTCAGAAAGGTTTGAGAAAGAAGAGACTCCAAAATTACCTCTCTATTGGGTGTACCTTCATCAGCTTGCTCTGTAAATGAAGATGTCCTGCTTCTATCTCTTGTTGGTGTTGAAGTATTGGAGGAAGTCTGTTTGTAGAAATAAAATGATCACACATATTACAAATCACATTGACTAGCGCCTTAAACTTAATTAAAATGATTACACTTACAATTAACTGACTAGTATCTTAAACATTGACTAGTTCCACTTCTTTTTTTTTTTTTTTTTTTTGATTTTTGGGCCACACCCGGTAATGCTCAGGTGTTACTCCTGGCTATGTGCTCAGAAGTTGCTCCTGGCTTGGGGGACCATATGGGACACCGGGGGATCGAACCGCGGTCCGTCCAAGGTTAGCACAAGCAAGGCAGGCACCTTACCTTTAGCGCCACCGCCCGGCCCCTAGTTCCACTTCTTAACCTTTGGGTTCTGACTCCATTATGTGGGATCGAATAACTCAATATGGGAATTGCCAAAAAAAAAAAAAAAAAACATGTATATAGTATATATTACATATACATATATATGCAACAGTAAAAGGTTTCTAAATATGCACCACCAAAAATAGTTTTGTTTTGTTTTTTTTCAAAATTCAAGGTCAACCAGGTCAATCAGAGGCTTTGCCATCCATGTTTCATTCCTCAGGCAAAAAGGAGACGTGAGTGGGAAAAGTTTAAGAAGTCTGAGTAGGAAAAAATAAATAAATAAAATTAAAAAAATAAAAAATTAAGAAGTCTGGGCCCAGAGAGATAGCACAGCGGTGTTTGCCTTGCAAGCAGCCGATCCAGGACCAAAGGTGGTTGGTTCGAATCCCGGCGTCCCATATGGTCCCCCCGTGCCTGCCAGGAGCTATTTCTGAGCAGACAGCCAGGAGTAACCCCTGAGCACCGCCGGGTGTGGCCCAAAAACCAAAAAAAAAAAGAAAAAAGAAGTCTGGGTAGTGCACTATATATGAGCAGTCTTTCCTCTGCCCATGTCCAAACAATCCTGGGAAACAAACTAGAAAACAATCACATGAAAAATGAAAAAGGGCAGTGAACAAAATCAACTAGAAAACCCTGGTTGACCACAGCTGCCATTGAAATGGCTCAGCTTCACAGATCCTCAAAGTCCTGGACCAAGTGGCCACATACACAGTAACACAACAATCCCACAACTATAAAACCAATTTCCCAGTAGGAATACACCAAATTAGCTATGAAATTATCATAGAAAATGCATAAGCTCAGCAAACAAAACCAACAACAGAATAATCAATTAGCAACATAGAGCTTAAGACCTTCATGACATAACGACCCATTGCAAGATCTAACAATTTTCACAAATTTTCTTTTAATGAAATTTTTATTTTCTTTGTTTTGTTGGTTTGGGGGGAACACCCAGCAGTGCTCTGGGGTTACTCCTGGCTCTGTGCTCAGAAATCACTGCTGGCAGGCACAGGGAACTATATGGGATGCTGGGATTCAAACCACTATCAGTCCTGGTTCGGCTGCTTGCCAGGCAAACACCCTCCTGCTGTGTTTATCCCTCCAGCCCCAGTTTTTCCTTTTTTTTTTTTATAACTGCATTACCATTTAGTTGCACCAAGCAATATTAGGTAAATTATTCATATATGCCAAAGGAGCAGACAGGGAGGTTGGGAATCTGTGGACAAGGGTAGAGAAAACATTACACTAATAGTGAGATTCTTGTTGGAATACTGAATGCCACCACATGAGGAATAAAAAAGGGCAGCGAAGCATAATCAACTAAAAAACCCAAGTTTTCTAAACATGGTTTTGTAAACCATGGTGTCTGGAATAAAGAAATTCAATTTAAAAGAAAAAAAAAACCATGTTGACTCTGATGTGCTAGCTTCCAGCTTCCAACTAGAACAGTATTCATGTTTTAAGGGCTTTGTGTCCTCATGAAAAATAAGATTGTGACACCTGACCCTCTCTGCCATTTCTCAGCATCTCACATCCACATCTCCTGAACCAAACCACGTAGCTATATACATGGCTCTACAATATCCACAGAGGGCTTAACCACAAAGATTCACCCTCAGACAGCAGGAAAACAGCAAACACAATATGGGGAGGACAAAGCCCACCAAGCTCAGTGAGTTCAAATAATAACATGGAAGGATCAACCAAAACGTATTCAAAGCCTCAAACCAGTACTGCAAGAAGTTTTAACAAAGCTTTTATTTTATTATTTTATTTTATTTTATTTTATTTTATTGTTTTGGTTTTTGGGCCACACCCGGCGGTGCTCAGGGATCACTCCTGGCTGTCTGCTCAGAAATAGCTCCTGGCAGGCACGGGGGACCATGTGGGACACCGGGATTCGAACCAACCAGCTTTGGTCCTGGATCGGCTGCTTGCAAGGCAAACGCCGCTGTGCTATCTCTCCGGGCCCCAAAGCTTTTATTTTAATAAATAATTTAATTGAATCAGCATGAAAGTCACAAATTGTTCATTATTTGAATTTCAGTCATACAACATCCATACCCATCCCAAGTATACATTTTTTGTCACCAATGTCCCATTTCCCTCCCTCTTGCCAGCACCTGTGGAATATGTTATGTGTGTGTCTCTGTGTCTCTCTCCCTCCCTTTTTTTTTTTTTTTTACATACTGTGGTTTTGGAAGAAGGATGACTAGATGGGATCCTTAATAACTTCCTGGTGGAGAGAAGCAGGATCCCTGCTGATGGGTGTGGGGCTAGAATGACGTGCATGAAGAGCTTACTAAATAGCATTGTAAATTCTGGTTCATCAATGAAAATGGGAGAGAAGGGAGGAAGAAAGAACGGAGGGAAACAAGGAGGGAGACAAGGGAGGAAAGAAAGAAGGCTATGACAGTAACATGAAATTATCAGAGGAAACTGAAAGACAGGTGAGCAGAGTATGAAAACTCCGCAGCAACTTTTCTGAGTAAAAATTAATCCAAGCACAAAGCTCATTCACAAAAGATAGTCAAATCCATCTCATTTTTTCATGATTCCAAGCTGTGATGTGTAATGCTATCCAATGCACAGGTAAATATCCTTCTAGTCGGGTAAATATCCTTCTAAGTCTACTTAGTATACCCGGCTAGATACTGAGATACTAGCCCCTCAGTTCTATAGATCTATATAAAGATCAGCCATGCTCCTACAATCCTCAATACAAAATCCACAAGAGAACAGGCACAAATTTAAGCTAACAGCAATTAATTTTTTTAGCTTAGGTAACATAAAGACATGTTTATGATACTAATATACTGCACTCCCCGCACCAAGACGACCAAGACTCTCTACCACTATCCCTACATCATCTCGAATCCACCTCTGCATCCTCCCTCCCCATCTTCATCTCCCCACTGCTTGGTAATTTGAGTTTTATAATTCAAGGCCAGGGTGCAATCATTGTTCGATACTATCTATTCTCTATGAACCACAGAATTGTATGACACTATTTTAGATAAAAGAATTTATAAAGATAAAAATCCAAATATTTAGGCCACTTCATCATGCATAATAAAATACAGTGGCATTCACTTATGCACAGAAGTCTTGACATCTTCTCTTTCTGTAAGAGGCATTTAATTAATATTTGTTAAATGAGTTAATGAGTAAAGAAATGACTCCTTGGGGGCTGGACAGATAGCATGGAGGTATAGGATTTGCCCTGCATGCAGAAGGACGGTGGTTAGAAACCCGGCATCCCATATGGTCCCCCGAGGCTGCCAGGAGCGATTTCTGAGCATAGATCCAGGAAGAACCCCTGAGCACTGCCGGATTGACCCAAATATAAAATAAAAAAGAAAGAAAGAAAGGACTCCCTGATCTGCTATCACACACACTGCTGTGGCAGAGGCTTTACAAAATTTAAACATATATACACAATCTCTATACACACACATATTCAGATCTTTTCAGTCTACAGGAAGTAATTCAAAGATGTGGCCAGAGAGACAGCACAGCGGGGGATAGGAGGGGAGTGCTTGCATATAGCCAACCTGGGACGAAATCCAGTCTGAACCTGCCAGGAGCGATTTCTGAGCAGAGTCAGGAGGAACCTCTGAGCGCAGGTATGCCCCCCCCCCAAAAAAGGCAAAACAGATGCCATCAACAAAGATGGACTCTACCTATTGATCAGGGGAACATTAGACCAAGAAGTACTAACACTGATCAATATTTATGCACCAAACTCTCTGGGCCCTGAATACACATTCTTAAGTGCACATGGAACCTTCTCTAGGATAGAACATGTTTTAGAACACAGACTAGGGCCCGGAGAGATAGCACAGCGGCGTTTGCCTTGCAAGCAGCCGATCCAGGACCAAAAAGGTGGTTGGTTCGAATCCCGGTGTCCCATATGGTCCCCCGTGCCTGCCAGGAGCTATTTCTGAGCAGACAGCCAGGAGTAACCCCTGAGCAACGCCGGGTGTGGCCCAAAAACAAAAAGCAAAAAACAAAAAAAAAGAACACAGACTAACTTTACACTGAGTCACAAGTATAAGAATTATACTATCAGAAAACAATGCCACAGAGATCAAGACTGATAGTAAAATAAAGTCAAGGACAATAAAATCAAGAGACTCAAACTACAACAAGCTATACACAAAAGGGACCTGTTACACTGGCAGTCCAGGGGACTAAGGGTGGAGGTCTGGGAGGCATGCTGGGATCTCTGGTGGAGGGAGGTCAACAGTGGCAGTGGGTATGGCCCTAATTCACTGTCACTATATGCCTGAAATACAACTATGAAGGACTTGTAATTCACAAAGTCTCAATAAAATATTTTAAATAAACAATACAAAGGATTAATGAGCTGGTTTTTGGAAAGAATAAACAGGATAGACAAACCACTGGCAAGACTCACAAGAAAAAAAGAGAAAACACTCAAATAAACTGGATCAGAAATGAAAGGGAGAGACTGCAACAGAACCCCAAGAAATCAAAGACAGGATTCATGAGGGCTTATTATGAACAAATGTACACAGTTAAGCCAAAGAACCCAGAAGAAATGGACAGGTTTCTGGAAAACTATCATCTCCCAATACTTAATAAGGAGGAAGTGGATAGGCCTAAACAGTCTAATCATAAGTAAGGAAATTGAAAAGTAATAAAGAAACTCCCCAACAATAAAAGTTCAGGACCAGACAGGTTTACAGGTGAATCTATCAAACGTTCAGAGAAGAGTTACTACCATTGATCCTTAGACTCTTCCAAAACATCAAAAAGACAGGAATCATCCCTAATTCCTTTTGTGAAGCTAATAGCTTGCTCATTCAAAACTGACAAAGATACCACCAAGTAAGAAAACTATAGACCAGTGGTCCTCAAACTTTTTTTGGAGGGGGGGGGGGTCACACTCGGTGGTGCTCAGGGGTTACTCCTGGCTGTCTGCTCAGAAATAGCTCCTGGCAGGCACGGGGGACCATATGGGACACCGGGATTCGAACCAACCACCTTAGGTTCTGGATCGGCTGCTTGCAAGGCAAACACCGCTGTGCTATCTCTCCGGGCCCGGTCCTCAAACTTTTTAACTGTCCCTCAGACCACTGGAGGGCCGGACAATAGTGAAAACAAAAACTATTAGGGCTGGAGCATTGGCTCAAGTGGTAAGGCGTCTGCCTTGTGCGAGCTAGCCTAGGATGGACCGGCGTCCTATATAGTCCCCCAAGCCAGGAGTGATTTCTGAATGCATAGCCAGGAGTAGCCCCTGAGCGCCACGGGTGTGGCCCAAAAACAAAAACAAAAAAAAAGAAAAATTATCTAGTTCTCATCTTTAATCTCACATAACAGTTGACAATCATTATTATTCAGACACAAAGTATTATTAGCCAAGGATCTGATGACTAATGACACGGTATAGGCTAACTTAACCAAACAACTCTACAACATGAATAAGATAGAAAGCTCCAATATCTTTACTAAGCTAAAGAATATGCATCTTTAATAATTGATAACTTAGATATTTAAGATAAATTTTATCTTTAAAAGTAGAATGGTTGGTGCCAGAGAGATAGCATGGAGGTAAGGCTTTTGCCTTGAATGCAGAAGGATGGTGGTTCGAATCCCGGCATCCCATATCGTCCCCCGAACCTGCCAGGAGCAATTTCTGAGCGCAAAGCCAGGAGTAACCCCTGAGCACTGCCATGTGTGACCCAAGAAAACCAATAAATAAATAAAAGTAGAATGGTCAGGGGCTGGAGAGAAAGCACAGCAGTAGGGCATTTGCCTTGCATGAAGACCCAGGACAGACCTAGGTTCAATTCCTGGCATCCCATATAGTCCTCTAAGTCTGCCAGTTCTGAGCATAGAGCCAGGAGTAATCCCTGAGCACCACCAGGCATGGCCCAAAAATCAAAAAAAAAAGAATGGTGAGGATCTGGGATGGGGCAATAATACAGTGACAGGACACTTGTCTTGCATACAGAAGGTCTGGGTTTGATCCCTGGCATGCCATATGGTCTCTCCCCTCAGTACCAATGAGTATGACCCAAAAAGAAAAAATATATATAAATAAATAAAATAAGAGGAGATTAGTGAGGACTAGGGAGATAATACATGCCTTGCATTCACAAGACCCCAGTTCAATGCCCAGCAACACTTGAGCTACTGTATATTGCCAGATATAGCCCTAGAAACCTTTTGGGTGTGGTCAGGCATATGCTGGCACCACAGGGCCCAAGCAACACAGCATCTTCGGGCTTTTTGAACCGCTGGACCTGTGAACAGTGAACTGCTAGCTGGGTAGGCCAAGAATCACTGAAGGGAGGGGTACTTGGTCCCCTGAGCATTTGGGTAGCCCCAAGAAGACCAAAATGTTGATTAGATTTCCAGAACAGGAATGTAGACTAAACACTACTATCTACACGCTCTCTCCCCAAATCCCACTGAGTTTTATAAAGGGAGTTTAGGGGCCGGAGCGATAACACAGCGTTTGGGCATTTGCCTTGCATGCAGCTGACTCAGGACAGACCTCTGTTCGATCCCCGGTGTCCCATATGGTCCCCCGAGCCAGGAGTGATTTCTGAGCGCATAGCCAGGAGTAACTTCTGAGCATCACCGGGTGTGGCCAAAATGATAATAATTAATAATAATAATAATAATAATAAAATAAAAAGGGAGTTTAAGAAAGGTAGAAAAAAAGATGAAACTTTCCAAGGGCAGATAGATATCTTCTATCTTCCAAGGGAAGATAAATCTAAGGGCTGCAATGAATGACTTCTATATGGAACCCCAGAAGTCCCAGTACCACATAGTACCCTAGCACTGCTATAAGCTACACCTAGGTACTGAACAGGAAGGTGCCCCAAGCACCTCTAGACATAACTGAAAAACCAAAAAAATAAATGAGCAAACAAAAGGGCTGGAGAGACAGTAGAGCAGTAGGGTCTTACATGCCATGGATCCTATTGTTTTATTTTATTTTTGGTTTTTGGGTCACACCCGGCAGTGCTCAGGGTTTACTCCTGGACCTGCGCTCAGAAATTGATCCTGGCAGGCTCAGGGGACCACATGGGATGCCAGGGATTGAGCCCGGTCCATCCCAGGTCATCCACGTGCAAGGCAAACATCCTACATTTTGTTTTGTTTTGTTTTGTTGTTTTTGAGCCACACCCAGCTGTGTTCAGTGGGTTATTCCTGGCTCTGTACTCAGGAATGGCTCCTGGTAGGCTCAGGGCACCATATCGGATGCTGGGGTTTGAACCCGGGTCCATCCCGGGCCACCCACGTGCAAGACAAACACCCTAACGCTGTGCTATCGATCCGACCCCTGGATCCTGTTTTGATCCCCTGCATCTATAGTTCCCTTATCATCACTGAAAGTGATCTGTGAGTACCAAGCCAGGAGTAAGCCCATAAGCACCACCAGGTGCGGCCCAAAAACAAACAGCTATATGACTCAAATACAAAAAAATGGATTTAACCTGGTGGAAAAAAGCTGAGTGAAGGAAGTCATAACCCCTAACACACCTAAGAGTGCAGGAAAGGCAACAGCCACAGCCTCCGACAGGGGCTCAAAACTCACAGGTTTCGAGAACCAGACAGATTATTACTAAGGAATAAGCAGGTACTGAAGAGTCAGACTCCTCCAAGCCAAACCTACCTCCTGACAAAACTAACAGCCAATGCAGTAAGGGGCCTGACTATGAGAAACTGGGCACCACAGTGGGAGCTGGAGATACAAAGTCGCGGGTTCCTAGTGGATATCCCAGCTTTTCCGCACCATTATCAAAGTCTCCCTGTTCCTCCTTGAGTTTGGTTGAGGGCTAGAGAGACAGTGTGACAGGCAGCTAGAGCATATGCTTAGCATGCAAGGAGCCCAGGTTTGATCGCCAGCACTGCCAGATGTGACCCAAAAACCAACCCAAAGATGAGAGCTTAACAAATGTTAAGGTTTCAGCTGGCAGAGAAGAAATTCTTTTTTTCTTTTTTGTTTGTTTTTTTTGTTTGTTTTTTGTTTTGTTTTTGGGTCACACCCGGCATCGCTCAGGGGTCACTCCTGGCTCCACACTCAGAAATCGCTCCTGGCAGGCTTGGGGGAACATATGGGATGCCAGGATTCGAACCAATGACCTTCTGCATGCAAGGCAATGCTTTTTCTCATGCTATCTCTCCGGCCCCTGCACTATTGTTAATGAAGGGGTGCCATGCATTTCACTTTAACTACTTTCAGCACCCAGTTCTTGTCCTTGTCCAGAGTGATCAGTTCCAACTATCATTGTCATAGTAGACTCTACTCTAACTACACGCACAGCTCTTTGTGCCACGCTTCCTACCATGGACTGGTCCTCCTGATCCTCATCTCTATCATCTCTAGATATTATTACCATATTGTACTGTCTTTTATTTTTCTTATATCCCACAGATGAGTGAGACTATTCTATGTCCATCCTTCTCCCTTGGACTCATTTTACTCAACATAATCATCTCCATGTACATCTATTTCATAACCTCCTCAATTTCATCCCATTTCATAACTTCATTTTCATAGCAACTGCATAGTATTCCATTGTGTAGATATACCAGAGTTTATTTAGTCACTCATTTGTAGGGCACCTGGGTTGCTTCCAGATGCTAGCTATTACAAATAGTGCTGCAACAGGCATAAAAGTGTAAAAGGACATTTTATAACAACCAATTTTTATTTTATTTTATTTGTTTTATTTTTGTTTTTTTGGGCCACTCCTGGCATTACTCAGGGTTATTCCTGGCTCTGTGCCCAGAAATCACTCCTGGCAGGCTCAGGGGACCATATGGGGTACCAGGGATTGAATCTGGGTCCATCCTGGGTTCAGCCATGTGCAAGGCAAACACCTACCACTGTACTATCACTCCAATCCAACAACCAATTTTTTAAATGTGCTTGTCAAGGGGATGGGAGGGAACTGAGGACACTGGTGGGCGGAAACTGACACTAGTGGTGGTACTGGACCTGGAAAATATTATGCTTTACACTCAAGTATGAATAACTTTGTAAATCTCAATGTCTTAATAAAAGTGTTTGTTAAAAGGGGGGTGAATGTATCAAGCCAGAGAAGACAGTAGAGAGACTAAGGCACAACAGATAAGGTGTCTTTTCCATTCCATATCACCAGGCGTGATCCTAATATGGCTACACATGGCCCAAAAAAGGTAAAAAAAAAAAGACTCAAGGTAAGGCTCACAGGGCTGGAGCCCATGGCTGGCCTGTGTAAAGCCCCAAGTACAATTCCAGAAACTACATGGCTCTTCCAGCCTGACGGCCTCTCAGAGTTGCCTAGAATAGCTCTGCCTCCCCCTACTTCTTCTATGTTTGGTCCTTATTTTTAAAAGAAAGTAAAATAATATAAATAGTATGAATAAAAAAGGGCAAGTTACCCAGAAAAAAATATATGTATAAGAAACAGAACTTAAATACTTCTGTAATATACAGAGCTTACCCTTACAGTTTTGAGAAACTCAAATTCCAATACAGAACCACAAACTGCTGCTAAAATACATAACAAAGCAGCAAGCGCAGCACAGTGGTTAGGAGACTGGACTTGACAACCAAGTGTCTGGATTCATAGCTGAACTCTTACTGTGGGCGGTTCACACAAGTTACCCTCCTGCCATCTCAACGGCTTTTCTGTCAAATCGGAGAAATACAAATTCATATATACTACTGTACCTAATGAATCAGATGATACATGCAATGCCCTGAGAAAAAAGTACAGACTCAATAAATGTTGATAACTGCTATTACTATTTGTCCAGACTATATGTGTGTACTTAATAAACACCTCCAATGAAAAATACCGATTATAAAATTTCAAGAAATCATTCAAAAGAATACAATATGTAAAAAGCAAGGTAAGATATACAAAGACTTTATCCAAGGAGATTAATAGGGTTTAAGAAGAGGGGACGGGGTGGGGGGGGGGCGAGGTAACGCTAGAGGTAAGGTGTCTGCCTTGCAAGCGCTAACCAAGGAAGGACCGAGGTTCGATCCCCCCCAGCCAGGGGCGATTTCTGAGTGCTTAGCCAGGAGTAAACCCTGAGCATCAAACGGGTGTGGCCCGAAAAACCAGAAAAAAAAAATAGAAGAGGGGACGGGGTGGGGTGGGGTGGGGTGGGGTGGAGAGATAGCACAGTGTAAAGGCGTTTGCCTTGCATGCAGAAGGTCTGTGGTTCGAATCCCAGCATCCTATATGGTCCCCCGAGCCTGCCAGGAGCGATTTCTGAGCGTAGAGCCAA
Organism: Suncus etruscus; assembly: GCF_024139225.1. Lineage (NCBI taxonomy): Eukaryota > Metazoa > Chordata > Mammalia > Eulipotyphla > Soricidae > Suncus > Suncus etruscus. The sequence goes on from NC_064867.1 coordinate 3,339,354, forward strand.
GAGAAGCCCCTGAGCGCTGTCGGATGTGACCCAAAATAACAAAAAAAAAAAAAAAAAAAAAGAGGGGACGGTGGGGCCATTTGCCTTGCACACTGCCAACCCAGGACAGGCCAGGATTCGATCCCCAATATTTCATATGGTCGCCTGAACCTAACCTGCCAGGAGCGACTTCTGAGCACAGAGCCAGGAGTAACCCCTAAGCACCGCCAGGTGTGGCCTACAAAGGGAAGACCAGATAGAGTAAAGGCTAAAGGGAATGCCCTGCCCCCTCCCCAAATCCTGGTTCAAATCCCTGGTCCCCAAAGGACTACCAGGAGTGACCCCTGCGCAGAGAATCAGGAGTACAGATGGATATGGCAAATAAATATGGAAAACTTTAAAAAAGTTCAATCAAGGGGCCGGAGAGATAGCATGGAGGTAAGGCGTTTGCCTCTCATGCAGGAGGTCATCGGTTCGAATCCCGGCGTCCCATATATGGTCCTCCCGTGCCTGCCAGGAGCAATTTCTGAGCCTGGAGCCAGGAATAACCCCTGAGCACTGCCGGGTGTGACCCAAAAACCACAAAAAAAAAAAAAAAAAAAAGTTCAATCAAGGGGCCGGCATGGTGGCACTAGAGGTAAGGTGTCTGCCTTGCCAGCGCTAGCCTAGGACGGACCGCGGTTCGATCCCCCGATGTCCCATATGGTCCCCCAAGCCAGGAGCGACTTCTGAGAGCATAGCCAGGAGTAACCCCTGCGCATCACCGGGTGTGGCCCAAAAACCAAAAAAAAAAAGTTCAATCAAGAGAAGAGTTAAAGTTCAGGCTAAGTACCAATAAAGAGTAGCTTTCTCCGTGGCTATGAAAGGCCCCTGAAAGAAAGGAAGATGGAAGAAAGATGGAGAGAGGTCTTTTAGTTGGACTTCACTATCCCTGCCATGACTCATGAAACCAATATTAGTGCTGGCCAACTGGATTCACTTCCTCCCAAGGTGAGAAGAAACCAGAAACCAGATTGATTCTTGGCTTTCTGAACTAGAATCATGATTGTTGCTACTTTCCTTAGAGCAGTGTTTTTCAACTTTTTTTGTGCAAAGGCACACTTTTTTCATGAAAAGAAAAAAAAAAATCACAAGGCACACCATCATTAGAAAATGTTAAAAAAAAAAGGGGGGAGGGGATGGGACCGGTGAAGTGGCGCTAGAGATAAGGTGTCTGCCTTGCAAGCGCTTGCCAAGGAAGGACCCCGGTTCTATCCCCTGGCGTCCCATATGGTCCCCACTAGCCAGGGGCAATTTCTGAGCGCTTAGCCAGGAGTAACCCCTGAGCATCAAACTGGTGTGGCCCAAAAAAATAAAAAAGGGGGGGCCCAGAGAGATAGCAGCAGGACAGTGGTTCGAAACCCGTATAGTCCCATATAGTCCCCCGAGCCTGCAAGGAGCGATTTCTGAGCATAGAGCCAGGAGTAACTCCTGAGCCATGCCAGGTGTGACCCAAAAAACAAAAAATAAATAAAAATAAAAATAAAAAAGTTTAAGAAACGGTGGCCAGAGAGATAGCATGGAGCTAGGGCATTTGCTTTGCATGCAGAAGGACAGTGGTTCAAATCCCAGCATCCCATAGGGTCCCCCGAGCCTGCCAGGAGCAATTTCTGAGCGCAGAGCCAGGAGTAATCCCTGAACATCGCTGAGTGTGACCTAAACCACCCCCCCAAATAAAAAGTAAAACATTTAAAATATATATGTTAAATAAACAAAACCATTGTTAGTTAAAATTGTGTGAATCTAAGGGCTGAAGCAATAGCACAGTATTTGACTTGTACACAGCCAACCCAGGTTCGATCCCCAGCAACCCATATGGCCCTGAGCCTGCCAGGAGTGATTTCTGAGAGCAGAGGCAGGAGTAATGCCTGAGTACCACCAGTGTGGCTGAAAAATAGAAAAAATAAATTATGTGCATTTAGAACCCTTAACACATTGACTAATGTTCTACATCAAAATTCCCAATCTTGCTTTCTTACCTCACCCAGAAGATTGAGCTCTCAATCTGCTAGTGTTCCAATAGAACATAAATTGATTGGTACAACTTTCACCCATATCTTAATATATCTGAATCACAAAAGTTAGCAAATTGGGTCAATGCACTCTAAATACCTAGGACAGAAAATATGTCTAAGAAATTCTAGTTTTGAGTCAGAGAGATAGCATGGAGGTACATGCAGAAGGACAGTGGTTCGAATCACGGTATCCTATATGGTCACCCGAGCTTGCCAGGAGCGATTTCTGAGTGTAGAGCACTGCTGGGTGTGACCCAAAAACCAAAAAAAAAAAGAAAGAAAGAAATTCTAGTTTTATCAAGCTTAAACAAAATAACTTTGTGCATTCTTTGCCCTATTTAAAGTTTCATGACATTATTGTTTTGTTTGGGGCCACACCCGGTGGCGCTCAGTGTCACTCCTGGGAGAGACTCCAAGAAACACAGGGCATCAAAACCTTGTCAGAAGCATGCAAGGCCTTCCCAGCTGAACTCTCTCCAATCTGTGGTTTTATGAAGTACTGTACATCCAGATTGCTTTACTTCTTTGGTTTATTAGTTTGGGAGGCTTTCTGTTTGTCTGGAGGTCATACCTGAGACAGTGCTCAGGAGTTACTCTCAGCTCAAGGCTTAGGAGTCGCTCCTCCAAGCTTTAATGACCAGACAGAACAGTATGTGCCCTGATTAAACATGAGCTCCCACAGACCAAGCATGAGCTACAAGAACCTGGCTACATATATAGACTTAGCTACGTCATGCATTAGCCATGAAGTGCTCCCAGGTAAAAACACAGAATGTATACAGTCCAGATACATTCTGATTCTTCTGATCTGAATGCTCTGGCCAGCAGCTATCCCCAACTTCAAGATGCAGGCGACTGTTTAGTAAAACAGAGCCTTTACACTAAAAAGTCATGATTCCAGAGGTTGGAGATTCTGTCCGTCCTATATTTTGTCTTCCTTTAATTATTTATAGTGGTAAAACACATATAACATAAAAGCTGCTGTTTCAACCACTTTGAGTTTTACAAGTAAATCAGTAGAAATTAAGTCAATTCACAGTTCTGCGCAAAGATCCCCACTATCCCCAGAACTTTTCGGCTCTCAGAAGGGAACTTCTACGTCCCTGCTCGCCTGCTGTCCAGTCCCTGGCTCTAGTTCTTCATGGTTTTACTAATAAGCAAGAGGATACGAGCCTAACACCAAATCAAGGCCCCATCTGCACTGGGAATGAAAATGCAAAAAATGCTCAGAGAGCCGTTTTCTCAACCTTTTGCACACCCGAGGGAATGAGTTTCTCGTGGAAGCACTGAGAGCTGGAGTGGGAGCTGGAGCTCAAAAACTCAGAGCCTCAGAAATGCAGGTCGAGACCGGCTCTACCCGTTTCAGCAGCCTCAAGGCTGGGAAGAGGTTAGTCGCACATCCTTCGGGCTTTCCTGCAGCAAAGACCCAAGAACACGCGACTCCCAGGCCCCCTTTGACCCTCCACACCAGTTGCTTCCCGGAGCCAGCGAAGCCTGAGCCCAGGAAAACAAAACCAAAAGCACCCAGCTCCGTGGACCGACTCGTGACAGCCTGGCAGGCTGCCTCCGGCTCCGGGGCCGGGTCCAAGAGCGCCTGGTGGACGTCCCCAGCCCAGGGGGCCACCGAGGCTTGGATCCAAACTTGGGGAGCGGAGCCCACGTCCAGGGGCTCCATCAGGGATGGGATGCAACGACTTCAAAGGTCACACACCTCCCTCCCTCCCTCCCTCCCTCCCTCCCTCCCTCCCCTTCGGTCCCCAAAGTCAAGATAAAAGCGTGCCAAATCCTGGTGATTTGTTCTAGGACACATTTCTTTCATCCTTTTAGTATGTATGATTTATCATCTTATCATTTGATTTGATTATTATTTATCATTGTAACACGCATCATTTCTTATCTCTTCTACCTTACTCATATATTGTTTTGGAAGAATATCTCGAATTAAACACCACGATCGCAAACGATGCTGGGAGCTGGGTCGGGAGCCCGGCCAGGCCAGGTGTCAGGCTCGACCTTTTTGGGGAGGGTGAAAGGTCACCAGGGTCAAAGGTCAAAGTTCGCGGGGGGACCCGGACGCCGAGACCGGCGGGCGAGGGGAGGGTCGCCCGGGGTCAGAGGTCAAAGGTCGCGGAGGACCCGGCTGTCGGGGTCAGAGGTCAAAGGTCGCGGAGGACCCGCCGGAAAAGGGGTCAGTGGCATACCTGAGGAGACGCCAGCTGCTGCTGCTGCTGCTGCTGCTGCTCCTCGCTGATCTTCTGCTTCAGTTTCTTGAACATGGCGCGGCGCAGGGGTCCGGGGCGACCCAGCGGCTACTTCACACCGGGGCTTCGCGGGCGTGTCGGCGTCGCCGCCGCCGCGTCTCTCGATTCTGGGCGCCCCTGGCTGGCCTCGGAACCCCCCATCCAGCCGCGGCGGCGGCGGCGGCGACAACGACCACGGCAGCAGGTGAGCGGGGCCTAGTGCGCCTGCGCGGCCGACGTGGAGGTCGCCTGCACTTCCGCCCGTCCCACGCTACGGGGCGCGGTAAGGGACAGGCGCCCCGCCGGGTCTGCGCGTGCGCGTGCGCGGCCCGCGAGCTGTTCGGCGCATGTGCGGCTCCGGCCTGGGAGGTCTGGTCCACCTGCATCCTGCATCCTGCATCCCAGAGCAGTATGAGCAGAGGCTCTGGGCGCTGCTGGCGCTGCACCGTCCATCGGACAGGCCCGTGCTGTGGCCACTGAGGACGACTACAAGGACCTACGCCCCAGAGGCCCTCGAAATGCCAGTGAAGATGGGACTAGGAACTTGCCTTGCTCTGGCTGGGTTCTGGAATGGGGTACCAGGCATCCAGGCTGGCAGAAGCATCTGCTAAGAAGCCTCCAAGGTCCACATTAGTGTTTCAGGCTTCTTCTGTACGACCTTAGCTGGCTGGGAGTCTGCTTTCATTGGCTCCCCCCACCAAATAAATTGTATATTGTTAACATTCATTAAAAAAAAAAAAAACTTGGTCATCCTAAGAGCCAGTGGTTTGGGAATGTTTTTAAAAATTTCTTTACCGGGCCGAGAGATAGCACAGCGGTAAGGGGTTGGCCTCGCATGTGGAAAGACGGTGGCTCGAATCACACATACACACACACACACACACACACACACACCGGCATCCCATATGGTCCCCTGAGCCTGCCAGGATTGAGTGTGACACACACACACACACACACCAGAATCGGGTGTGACACACACACACACACACACCGGCATCCCATATGGTCCCCTGAGCCTGCCAGGATCACACACACACACACACACACACACACACACACCCCACATGGTTGGTCTCCCGAGCCTACCAGGAGTAACTTTTGGGTGCAGTGCCAGGAGTAACCCTTGAATGCCACCTATATGGCCTAAAAGAACAAAACTAGAAAAAAGGAATTTTAAAGGATATTTCAAAATAACATAATAGGTCTACTCATTGGGGCCAGAGTGATAGCACTGCAGTAGGGCGTTTGCCTCGCCCACAGCCAACCTGGGTTCAATTCCCAGAATCCCATATGCTCCCCCAGAGCCTGCCAGGGTGATATCTTTTGCTTGTTTGTTTGTTTTTGTTTGGGGGCCACACCCGGCAACACTCAGGGGTTACTCCTGGCTCTCTACTCAGAAATCACTCCTGGCAGGCTCAGGGAACCATAATGGATGCCGGGATTCGAAATCCCCACCGTTGGTCCTGCGTCAACCATTTGCCCTACCATTATGCTATCTCTCCAGCCCCAGTCAGGGTGATTTCTAAGTGCGATTAGGAGTAACTCCTGAGCGCCACTAGGTGTAGCCCCAAAACAAAACAAAACTAAAAGATCAACTCATAAATAAGACATAACGATCCCAAATGCCTGGTGCAGTCCTTAGTCTTCACCAGGAGTGATCCCTGAACAGATGGTCCAAACACTCCCACTTCCCCCTCACCAAGAAAAAATAATATAAAAAGTAAATTCATATATTATGCATTGATGTTTATTGAAAATATCCTCATATAAGTGGATGAATGTGATTTAAACCAGTATTGTTCAAGCAAAGGTTAACTCAATGACATAATTGTACATAGTATGTAAAAGAAATAGAGCTGGGCCCGAAGAGATAGCACAGCGGTGTTTGCCTTGCAAGCAGTGATCCAGGACCAAAGGTGGTTGGTTCGAATCCCGTGTCCCATATGGTCCCCCGTGCCTGCCAGGAGCTATTTCTGAGCAGACAGCCAGGAGTAACCCCGGAGCAATGCCGGGTGTGGCCCAAAAACCAAAAAAAAAAAAAAAAAAAAAAAGAAATAGAGCTGAAATATTGCTTATTATACTTTAACTTAATTTCATGAGATTTATAAGACATACTGTGTCTTTTTTTTATGATTTTGCCAGGGCTTGTGGCTACAGCAGGCTTTGTGCAAGGCAAGCATCCTAACCACTACTATCTTTCTAGTCCTCAGACTATTTTTGTTGGGTTTTTTTAGGGAGGTGGGTTGGTTTATTTGGGCCACACCTAGTGACGCTCAGGGGTTTCTCCTGGCATGCGCTCAGAAATCGCTCCTGCCTTGGGGGACCATATGGAATGCCCGGGGATCAAATCACGGTCAGTCCTAGGCTAGTGTGGGCAAGGCAGATGCCTTACTGCTTGTGCCACCGCTTCGGTCCCTCATACTTGTTTAAATATTAAGTTTTGAAAAAGAATTTTGTAGAGGCCGGAGAGATAGCATAGCAGTAGGGCATTTGCCTTGCATGCAGCCAACCCAGGACTGACGGTGGTTCAAAACCTGGTATCCCATATGGTCCCCTATGCCTGCTGGAAACAGATTTCTGAGCCAGGAGTAACCCTTGAGCACCACTGGGTGTGACCCAAAAACCAAAATAATTTTTTTTGGTAAAGCAATGTAAATTTACTTTTTTAATTTTATTTCATTTAATTTTTTTTTTTTTTGGTTTTTGGGCCACACCCGGTGTTGCTCAGGGGTTACTCCTGGCTGTCTGCTCAGAAATAGCTCCTGGCAGGCACGGGGGACCATATGGGACACCGGGATTTGAACCAACCACCTTTGGTCCTGGATCAGCTGCTTGCAAGGCAAACGCCGCTGTGCTATCTCTCCAGGCCCCTTCATTTAATTATTGATGATTGGTTTTTGAGCCACACCAGCAGCGCTCAGGGGTTACTCCTGGCTCTGCACTCAGAAATCGCCTGACATTCTGGAGGACCATATGGGATACCAGGAATTGAACCTAGTCCCTCCCTGGTCGACAACGTGCAAGGCAAATGCCCTACCACTGTGCTATCTCTCCAGCCCCAGCAATGTAAATTTACTATTTTTTTTATTTTATTTGTTGATCAATTGGTTGGTTTTGGGGCCACACCCAGCAGTACTGGGGGAGGGGGTGTCTCTGAGTGGCTCTGCACACAGAAATCGCCCCTGGTGGGGCCGGAGAGATGGCAGGGAGGTAGGACGTTTACCTTACACAGTGGTTTGAATCTGGCATCCCTTGTGGGCCCCCACCCAGCCTGCCAGGAGAGATTTCTGCTGGGTGTAACCTAAAACCAAAAAAAAAAAAAAAAAAAAAGAAAGAAAAGAAAAAGGAAATCTCCCCTGGCAGGTTAGGGGACCTTAAGGGAAGCCAGAATCAAACTAGGTCCCTTCCAGGTCTAGGTTCCTCCCAGGTCAGCAGCATGCAAGGCAAATGCCCTACTGCTGTGCTGTCTCTCCCACCCCAACAGTGTAAATTTAAAGTCATAAAAAACAACTGGAAAATCTCCCATGAAAATAGGGTCATTCATAGTCTAAACTTAGACCACTGACCAGAACATTCAGGAATGTGACCTGCTTTTCGACCTTTCTTTTGGAAAAGTAGGAAGAGCATGGCCCCCTCTTCTTTTTTTAAAGTACATTTATAGACAGCAAGTAAGCTACTAGAGAGAAGTGTGGAACTACTTATTGTCATCACCCTTGTCCCAGTCCAAGAAGAGAAGAGTCATAAAGTCACATGACCTCAACGCTCAAGTGGAAACTGGCCCCAGGCCTTCAACAGGATTTTGTTTAACTCCTTTGAGACTCATCCCGTTCTTTGTTTCCAAGCTGTTTGACTTAATGTTTAACACTTTATGGTTGTTTACATGACACATCCTGGGGATGTTTACACAGCTGATGGTTCAAAAATTAAGTGAGAAGAATAATTTAAAGAGAAACACAACACAGGGCAAATGAAAGAAAGACTTTCGAGAGTGAGGCTGTAGTGGGGCCAGAAAAACGGTCCTGTAAGGTGCTTTATTGCCTTGAACTGGCAGATTAACCTGAGGAGTGATCCCTGAGCCAGGAGTAAGCCCTTCTCTGGGCTCAAACAGCTGGGAATCTCCCCCTCAACACACACACACACACAAGGTTCACACACACACACACACACACAAGGTTCACACACACACACACACACACAAGGTTCACACACACACACACACACACACACCCCTCCCAACAGAGACTGGTTAGAAAAAAGGTTGATGAATGAAAATGAACAGTTGTCACAGTCTCTGCACCTTATGTGAGGCTTTACCACAGACTCCTTTGAAAGTAAATTTGCTCTTGCATGAATTTGTATACTGTTTTATGTTTTTTATTTGTTTATTTTTAGGGCACACCTGGCAGTGCTCAGAGCTCCCAGCTCTGCACTCAGAAATCACTCCTGGCAGGCTTGGGGACCATATCGGATGCCAGGGTCCATCCCAGTCAGCAGTGTGCAAAGCAAATGCCCTACCACTGTGCTGTCATTCCAGCCCTGTTATGGTATTTAAAAAAAAAAAAAAGTACTTGCTTTGTATTCAAAATAGAGTGTTTAGGGCTGGAGCAATGGCACAGTTGTAGGTCCTTTGCCTTGCACATGGCTGATCCGGATGGACTGCGATGGATTGTCAGGGTCCCATATAGTCCCCCACGCCAGGAGCAATCTCTGAGGTGCATAGCCAGGAGTAACCCCTGAGCATCACAGGGTGTAGCCCAAAAAGCAAAAAGAAAAGAGTGTTTCTTCATCTGTAAAATGAAAACATGATTATGTCCACCATAAATCTCCTGTTAGAAGTCCCAATGACTATTTGGATAGTAAATTAATATCTTGGAAAAAGAATTGAATTGACCTCTCATACCTAAAAATGAAATTACTACAAGAAATTATACAAGAAAACATGGAAAGAATTATTATAGAATCTTAGAATAGGAGATCCTTATCTTTTGAATTCATATCCCAAGCATATATTAACCACTCAGAATACCAATGTTAGCACATTAAAACAGTGGAAAAATACACTGGAGAAAAAAAGGAGATTTTAGGGGGTGGGTCCATACCCAGTGGTAGCGCTCAGGGATTACTACTGGCTCTGTGCTCAGAATTCACTCCTAGCCAGCACAGTGGAACATGTAATATGCTGGGATTTGAACCACCATCCTGCGTGCAAGGCAAATGCCCTACTGCTGTGCTATCTCTCCAGCCCCTGAAAAATTTTTTGCCATTCTAGGTATCAAACTCAGGGCTCAAATAGGCAAGGCGATTACTCTACCACTAAGATACATTCCTGACCACATTTAAATTGTTTCTCAGGGGCCGGAGAGATAGTTTAGTGGTAGGGCAATAGCCTTGCATTCAGCCACCCCAGAACAGACCCGGGTTCGATCCCTGGTACCCCATATGGACCCCCCAAGCCTGCCAGGAGTGATTTCTGAGTGCAGAGCCAGGAGTAACACCTGAGCGATGCTGAGTGTGGCCCAAAAACAAAACAAACAAAACCAAATTGTTTCTCACCTCAAATTCTTCTTTACTCAATGAATCATATATATAGTAAAAGTTCGAAAGAACACATAAAAAACCATTAGTTGGGGCCGGGTAGGTGGCGCTGGAGGTAAGGTGTCTGCCTTGCAAGCGCTAGCCAAGGAAGGACCGCGGTTCGATCCCCCGGCGTCCCATATGGTCCCCCCAAGCCAGGGGCGATTTCTGAGCACATAGCCAGGAGTAACCCCTGAGCATCAAACGGGTGTGGCCCAAAAACCAAAAAAAAAAAAACCATTAGTTGGATAAAGATAAATCCTATATGGTATAATGAATTAAAACCAGAGGGACTGTCAATTTCACTTTTATTTTATACATTTCTTTTTAAGACAATAATTTTAGTATTGGGCCAGAGAGATATTACAGGGGTTAAAGTGAGGCTACCACACTTTGACCCCTTGCACACATATGATTCTCGAGCACCACCAAAAGTGACCCCTGAGCATGGAGCCAGGAATAGCCCTGAGCACCACCACCTGGTGTGGTCTTCCCTATCAAAAAAAGATAATAATAATAATAATAATAATAATAATAATAATAATAGTTCTTTTGATTATATACTTAAAACAAAACTTAAAATGTGTACTTAGTATTTTATAGAACCAAGATGATGCAAAGATGAACCAAAGTTCAGCACTGCCCACATCGCAAAACTATGTTTGGATTGGGGGGTCCACAGCCAGCAGTGCTCAAGGATTACTCCAGGTTCTGCACTCAGAAATCACTCCTGGCAAGCTTGGGGGACCATATGGGAGGCCAGGAATTGAACCTGGGTCCGTCGCTGGTCGACTGTGCAAGCCAAATGCTCTACTGCTGTGCTATCTCTCCGGCCCCTCAAAACAATATTTAAGGACATCTCCAAAGTAGAATATACTCCTCCGCATAATACTTTTTACAGGATGTCTTAGACCTAGAGAGTCTAAACACAGGGGTTTAAAAGTGTGTATGCATCTTATATGGCCCATAATTCAAATCCCTCGTGTCCTACATGTGCTAAGTGTGGTCCCGGTAGCTGTGCTGTCTGTGATCCCCTGTGCCACCAATAATCTCTAACTGCATCACAGCCACAGTGTGTAAGCAGCACAGAAAGAGGTAATATCCCAAAAAGAACATTGAAACCAGAGCCTTTGGTGACACCACAACCATAACTCCTGTGTGTCAACAAGTGACTAAGCACTGCAAGTAAAGAAATACAAACAGTGGGAAGCAAGTGTGCAGGCCCCACTCCCTGATGTGACACCCCTGGTGAGCATCAGATCTAAAAATGTGACACATTGTTCCAGAACAATCCCTGAGTTCAGAAGTAAGATCTAAGCACAGCCAGGTATGGCCCCAAAGCAATCCCAACAGGGCCCAGAGCGATAGTATAGGTAGAGCATTTGCTTAACATGTGACTGACCCAGTTTCCATCCCTGGTTCTCCATACAGTCCTCCAAGCCCACTGAGAGTGATTCCCTGAGTTCAGAGCCAGGAGTAAGCCTGGGAGCCACTAAGCATGGCCCCAAACAAACAAAAAACAATAATATAGCAACAACAAAAATATATGAGTGCTGCAATCGACTTGTGTCAGACCTCACTGCAGCTGTAACAAGAACAATTAAACCGGTTTTTTTGTTTTGAATTTGGGTTTTGGGTCACACCCAGCAGCACTCAGGTTACTCCTGGCTTTGCACTCAGAAATCGCTCCTGGCAGGTTCGGGGGACCATATGGGATGCTAAGGATCGAACCCAGGCTTGTCCTGCATCAGCTGCGTGCAAGGTAAATGCCCTTCGCTGAGCTATCACTCTGGCCCAAAACTGAAGTTTTTTTAAGTTGTATTTGATAGTCTCATGCTATGCAAGTAGGAAGACCAGGTTCAGTCCGCAGCACTACATTGTTCCCAAGCACAGCTGGATGTGACCTTTTACCCCAGCACCTAGCTGTGGCCTAGTCTCCCAGCATTGCCAGTTGTTTCTCCACCCATACTGTAACCACCACCCCCCTCCATGATTACCAGAATCTAGAATTTCTAGAGTCTAGAAGATTTTCTAGGTGAAACAAAGGTCACAGTTTCCCTTGTATAGTACCAAGTGCTTTGCTTCAAATACCTCTATTACATATCTTTCTCCCCCAAGCAACTCCTGCTGCAGCCCTCTGGGGTTACCGTGGCCAGCCATCTACCCAGACAGACTTCAGCCAGGTTTGGCTCAGCTTCCTCCTACATTCCAGAAACTCAGATGTCCCTGTGTTTCCAGAAGCAGAATCTCCCAAGCCACTGTGAGCCCCATCATGTGTCCACATTTGATCATCCTCTGCTGGTGCTGGGAGACCACTATTATAAGAAAGTTAATTCTGCACTTAGAAAACATTAGCCTCAGACATTGGTTTGAATCCCACATCCCATATGGTTCCCCATGCCTGCCAGGAGCAATTTCTGAGCACAAAGCCAAGAGTAACCCCTGAGCGCTGGCGGCTGTGACCCAAAAACCAAAAAAGAAAAAAAAAAAACATGAGCCCTTCTGCTTATGAGGAAAGGAGGGGCTGATAGACTATGTCTTGCACCATCATCAATAATTTGTAAAGGGGCCCGGAGAGATAGCACAGCGGCGTTTGCCTTGCAAGCAGCCGATCCAGGACCAAAGGTGGTTGGTTCGAATCCCGGTGTCCCATATGGTCCCCCGTGCCTGCCAGGAGCTATTTCTGAGCAGACAGCCAGGAGTAACCCCTGAGCACCGCTGGGTGTGGCCCAAAAACCAAAAAAAAAAAAAAAAATAATTTGTAAAGATGAGGCTGGAGCAATAACACAGCCAGGTAGGGCACTTGCCTTGTAAGAGGCCAGCCTGGATTTGATCCCCAGCAACCCATATGGTTCCCTGAGCACTTCCAGGAGTAACCCCTGAGCCTTGATGGGTATGCCTCCCCCCAAAAGAACGATATATGGCTAGGCAAGCTAGTCCTGGCTCGCTGTTAGGGGTCACACCCCATGATTTGGGAAACTGTCCAAGCCTCCTGAATGAGCAATGTCTCTTTGAATTATCTCCCTAACTCATACCAGACATTCTTTGATATTTGTTTTATTTTTATTTTGTCACTGTTTAGGTTGAAAGCCTGGTGCTCGGGCATCACACACAGCAGAGTTAGGGGCTGCACGGTGCCTGGGAGTTAACCTGGGCTTCGCAAGCGCAGAGCAAAGCGCACATGAAGATGCTTTTCCTGCCCTCATGAGGCATTCTTTTTATTTTTCTTTTTTTTTTTATTTAAACACCTTGATTACATACATGTTTGTGTTTGGGTTTCAGTCATGTAAAGAACACCCCCCATCACCAGTGCAACATTCCCATCACCAATGTCCCAAGTCTCCCTCCTCCCCACCCGACCCCTGCCTGTACTCTAAACAGGCTCTCCATTTCTCTCATACATTCTCATTATTAGAACAGTTCAAAATGTAGTTATTTCTCTAACTAAACTCATCACTCTTTGTGGTGAGCTTCCTGAGGTGAGCTGGAACTTCCAGCTCTTTTCTCTTTTGTGTCTGAAAATTATTATTGCAAGAATGTCTTTCATTTTTCTTAAAACCCATAGATGAGTGAGACCATTCTGCATCTTTCTCTCTCTCTCTCTCTCTCTCTCTCTCTCTCTCTCTGACTTATTTCACTCAGCATAATAGATTCCGTGTACATCCATGTATAGGAAAATTTCATGACTTCATCTCTCCTGACAGCTGCATAATATTCCATTGTGTATATGTACCACAGTTTCTTTAGCCATTCATCTGTTGAAGGGCATCTTGGTTGTTTCCAGAGTCTTGCTATGGTAAATAGTGCTGCAATGAATTTAGGTGTAAGGAAGGGGTTTTTGTATTGTATTTTTGTGTTCCTAGAGTATATTCCTAGGAGTGGTATAGCTGAATCATATGGGAGCTCGATTTCCAGTTTTTGGAGGAATCTCCATATTGCTTTCCATAAAGGTTGAACTAGACGGCATTCCACCAGCAGTGGATAAGAGTTCCTTTCTCTCCACATCCCCGCCAACACTGTTTATTCTCATTCTTTGTGATGTGTGCCATTCTCTGTCATGAGGCATTCTTAAAAGAATCAAGTTTGTGTATGAGGTCTCAAATTTAAAATAAGTTTAAAGAAAAACTTAATGGGGAGGAGATAGCCCAAAGGACCACCTAACCCTTTGCACCTCTAAGTAGGGCAACCACACATGTATACACACACACACACACACACACACACACACACACACAAAATCAAGTTTAAAGTCTAGCAAGATCATAGAAGGGCTAAAGCAGGGCTCTCAAACTCAATTTACCTGGGGGCTGCAGGAGGCAAAGTCGGGGTGATCCTTGAGTGCAAAGTCAGTAGTAAGCCTTGAACATTGGGGTGTGTGACCCAAACAACTAAAACAAAACAAAACAAAAAAAGATTTCTCTAGGGCAGGGCCACAAAATGTTGTACGAGGGCCACAAACGGCTTGCGGGCCTCGAGTTTGAGACCCCTGGGCTAAAGTGTTTTCTCAAGTTGGGCCAACCCTGACTTGACCCCCAGCACAGAAGCAAAGGTAGCCCCTGAGCACTTCCCTACCACTCCTTAGAATCAAGCTTAGCTAGGGGACTAGTTTCATGGTAGAAAGCATGCCTTACAGGTGTCAGGCCCTAGGTTCAATTCCAGCACCGAAACACAAATTAAAATACAATCAAGTTCAGCCTTACATCACAAGGATGAAGGACAAGGTTTATCCTTCTTACACATCTGAGAGTGTCATGTGTCCATCTGAGGTGGGGTGACCATTTTGAAGAGAACTTAAGAGAGAAGGAGCAAATGTGCCTGCCTTGGACTTCCTGCTGTCCCCCTGGTCTCCATGGAAACCAGAAAAATCACCTTAGCTTTACCTTGGGCCTTTTCCCTAGTCAGCCATGTTCCACCCACCCAGCTGTAGGTCAAGTGGCCTCTTTTCTTTTCTTTTTTGATTTGATATAAATTTTTACTTAAGCACCATGATTACAAGCATATTTGTAGTTGGGTTTCAGTTATAAACAGAATACTCCCTTCACCAGTGTAACATTCCCACCACCAATGCCCCTCATCTCCCTCCTCCACCACCCTTGTCTGTATTCGGGACAAGCATTCTACTTCTCTCATTCTTTAACATTGTCTTGCTAGTTGTTATTTAGTCATTTCCCTAACAGAGTTCACCACTCTTTGTGATGAGCTTCAAATGATGAGCCGGCCCTTCCAGCCCTAACTCTATTGTCTCTGGACCTTATTACAATAATGTTTTTATTTTTCTTAAAACTCATAGATGAGTGAGACTATTCTGTGTCTGTCTCTCTCCCTCTGACTTATTTCACTCAGCGTAATAGATTTCATGTATAGGAAAATTTCATGACATCATCTCTCCTGACGGCTGCATAATATTCCATTGTGTATATTGTGTATATTTCTTTAGCCATTCATCTGTTGAAGGGCATCTTGGTTGTTTCCAGAGTCTGGCTATTGGAAATAGCGCTGCAATGAATATAGATGTGAGGGAGGGATTTTTGAATTGTATTTTTGTGTTCCTAGGAGTGGTATAGCTGGATCATATGGGAGCTCAATTTTCATTTTTTTGAGGAATCTCCATATTGTTTTCCATAAGGGCTGGACTAGATGACATTCCTACCAATACTGAATAAGAGCTCCTTTCTCTCCACATCCCTGCCAGCACTGATAAGTGGCCTCTTTTCTTAAGAAATGTGGAGAGCATTTTGTGCTGACTGGCCTCTCACCCAGCCCTGTCAGGCAGCTTTAGAGGGCCACACCCAAGAACAGGCAGGTCCAGATTCTTTGGGGACACCTGTGGAAGAGTTTATGTGTGTGGAATCTCCTACACTTACACAACACTGATCCTCCACATTGTCTAGTTTCACACGCCAGCTCATTCCCAGTGCAAGTCTTGGTTGTGGGCCACTTGAAGGGTGAAGGACTTTAGCATATAGTTAAGAACACTTTTGCAGCATTTTGAGTAAACACATTTTACTGATTTCAGATTTTTGGAGAGCCAAAACACATCTGATCATGCTCCGGGACTACCACTCCGCTCGAGGCTCTCTCTGATTAGGAAATAGAGGACCTTGCAGTGTGAGGGACTGGAGCTCAGCCTCCTGCTTTCAAATCACCTTTTTTTTTTTTTTTTTTTTTTTTTGGTTTTTGGGCCACACCCATTTGACGCTCAGGGGTTACTCCTGGCTATGCGCTCAGAAGTCACTCCTGGCTTGGGGGACCATATGGGACGCCGGGGGATCGAACCGCGGTCCATCCTAGGCTAGCGCGGGCAAGGCAGGCACCTTACCTCTAGCGCCACCGCCCGGCCCCATCACTTTGTTTTTTATTCTGAGCTTAACAGTGACTTCTAGAGCTCTCTGCAAAACTTATTGTTCATAAGTAAACTGCCACTGTGAATTGTCCCAGAAGTATTTGATTCCACAGTCTTTCTCATTTTTGAAAGAACAATATTCAGAAGACACTGGCCTCCCTCTTGGACACTCTGAGAGTAAAACAGACTCTCTTCTCTCTTTGCCCATTGTACATGAAAGATCTCCCAGGGCAAAGACAGGGGCTATAGCTCAGCTGGCTAAGAAGACTAAAAATACTGACATTCAGAGCCAGAGCAATAGCACAGTGGGTAAGCATTTGCCTTGCACGCAGCCAACCTGGGTTTGATTCCTGGCATCTTTCCTTTCCATTTGGTCCATTTTCTTCCCATTTCCTTCCCAGATGGTCCCTTATATGGTCCCTTGAGCCTGCCAGGAGCGATTTCTGAGCATAGAGCCCAAGAGTAACCCTTGAGCATTGCTGGGTGTGGCCCCAAAACCAAAACAAATCCCAAAATATTCAACAATGAGTTGAATTGTCATTCCACAATGACATTCAACATGAGTCCCAACCGCTGAGTGTGACCCAAAAAATGGCAGTCAACAATGAGTCCCAATCACCAATGACAACAGCACAGCATCTGGACCAAACCCAGTTAAGTTAGGTACACCCCAAAAATAAGTCATCCCCAGATGTGGAGGAGGTTTCTGTTATGAGGCAATTCCTCTATCCTTAGGCTCCTAGAGAGTACACTACTTTATTTGTGACTTGCTGACAACAAAAGGAGAGAATAGCTCAGACACAGAGTCACTTCTGTTCATGAGCTCTTCAGATCACACCTTGGGTGGTGCATGCTGGATCTGTCAGGAATCCACATTAGAACGAGAATCCAGGACAATGGGACCCAGGATATAGCTCAGGACAATGGGCATAGGTCTTGTATATGTGAAGCCCTGGATTTGATCTCTGCCACTACCAATGGCTCCTTGGATAAATGAAGGAATCTGTGGTGCCAGTGTGCTGCCATTGGCTCCTTCCTAGTCTCTATCACTTGCTCCCTGGTGTCTTGGCTACAAGGTCATGTCAAATTTGTCTACTTCTCCCTGGTCCCATTTTTTTTCAATACTACCATAGAGCAGCCAGAGTCCACCCAGAAAAGACTAACTCATACCAGATATGGAACTATGATCACCCAGGCATGTGACAAACCAAGAAAGCAAATCAGGGCCATTGAGATTCCCAGAAAGAAGCATAAACGGTAGCACTGCCCCCGCAGCCTTTGTTAGCAGGAGAGCAAGGGAAATATCGAGTGCCCCACCTTTCCTTTAGTCCTCTCAAAATATCAGGAGTAGAGAGCAGACCTAAAAACAAACTAGAAAAAGGACCAGCACATTCAGAATATGTGATTTATGGGGCCGGAGAGATAGCATGGAGGCAGGGTGTTTACCTTGCCTGCAGAAGGACGGTGGTTCAAATCCCAGCATCCCATATGGCATTACCTACCATTTTATAATTCTGATGTCCCTTAAAAATGCCATTTAGGGCCCGGAGAGATAGCACAGCGGCGTTTGCCTTGCAAGCAGCCGATCCAGGACCAAAGGTGGTTGGTTTGAATCCCTGTGTTCCATATGGTCCCCCCGTGCCTGCCAGGAGCTATTTCTGAGCAGACAGCCAGGAGTAACCCCTGAGCAACGCCGGGTGTGCCCCCCCCCAAAAAATGCCATTGATATGTAAAGGAAGAGCTCACACTCCCAGACTCTGCCCTCTACCTCCCGATGTCAGGAAGTCAAGAGTGGTCATTAATGTCACTAAAGAGTCAGTATTTCTCAGTGTTGGTTCTTGGAAAACTAGATGAGCTATAGAAGGAACAGGGGGACATAGTCCATAAAAGCAACTTTTTTTTTTTTTAGCAGATATTGGATCTGATCTGGTTTCCATTTCTACCAGAGAAATACTGGCTGGGCTGTATAGACAGTTGGAGTTCTGAAACTTGAAAGTATATACAGACAGATCCTTTAGAGCTTGTCCAACTGCAGAAATTAAATAGGTTTGAGACTGAAGCAATAGTACAGCAAGTAGTAAGTTTGTTTTGCATGTAGTCAACCCAGGTTCTGCAGGCTTCCGGTTAATGCTGCTGGCCCCCTAACTACATGGTAAAGAAGAATTTGGAGACACTCTTGAATTTGTATGAATAGTAATGGGAAAGATCCAGGAGAGAGAGGATGCTGATACAGAAAGAAAAAGGATGAGAGAGCTGGAGAAAAAGAAAGGGGGATAAGATGCTTGCCTTGAATGTATTCAACCATATTTCATTTTTGACACTTCATATGGTTCCCAAAGCCAGCCAGGAGTGATTTCTGAGTGCAGAGTAACAATAAACTCTGAACACTGCTGGGTGTCGCCTTCTCTCAACAAAGGAAACAAGCCCATGGAGCTGGAAAGATAGCACAGAGAGCATTTGCCTTGCACACAGCTGAATCAGGATAGACAGTGGTTCAAATCCTGCCATCTCATATTGCTCCCTGAGCCTAACAGGGGTGATTTCTGAGCAGTCAGGAGTAGCCCGATTGCTGCAGGGTGTGACATTCCCCTCCTCCCCCCCCAAAAAAAATAAGGGAAACCAAAGCAAAAAGCACACATCTCCAGAGAAGGTGTGACTGCTAGAATTTCTGATATGAAAACTAAGAAATGACCTAAAATTCCTTAGTTGAATGCAATGAGGGCTCAACCACATAGGTAATTAGAACCATAGTCATTCATTCAGAGTATTTCTTGTTTGCCCGTTATAAGCCCATGGATCTCTGATTTGGGCAATACTGGTAAGCATCCTCATGTACTGCTGACATGCTTAAGCCTGATAGACTGTGCCTCTAGAACTAGGGGAGGCTAGGAGCATTCTCAAGGGGTCCTGAAGCAAAGCTAACATGTGCATGCAAAGAACTAGGACAGTGTATTGACAGGTGGTTAGAGAATCTTTTGGGGCATACTCAGCAATGCTCAGGGCTTACTCCTTGTTCTGAGCCTAAAGATAACTTTTAGTGGGGCTCAGGGGACCATATGGTGCCAGGAATCAAACCAGAGTTGACTATATGCAAGGTAAAGGCCCTACCCACTGTCAGGCTCTGATCCCTAGAGAGAGTCTTACTGGCAGTAAGTCCATTTCAGTTCAGTCCCTGAAATCCTAGTTTCTTTAGTTCTTCCTCCCACCATCTAAGTGAATCCATGATTCACTTATATGATTCACTTATGATTCATCTCAGTTATCTGCATGAATAAATTCTATTTTTTGCGTCAACTTATTTCAATCAGGTTCCTTGTAACTGGATGGAGTCATTCAGTGCAGCTGATACTCCCTTGTGATTTTTGAGCCTTGGAGGTTCAGATGAGAGGTTCAAACTAGAAGTGTGTGCTTGTAGGACTATGCTGAATCTAAAAAAATCAGAAAATGTAGAAAAGAAAATGTCTTTTTTTTCTCTGTGTCTTGACAATAGGGGTACCACTCAAACAAAAAGTAGTGAACTGAGCTTTATATATATATCCACACACACACATATATATGTATATATATATATATATATATATTTCTTTTAAATATTTGTTTGCTGATTAGATCAATACCAGCCTATTTGTAGTCATTGTGGTACTTCCTCTGTGCTCAGCCTCCAGGTCCCCAAAACCTCTGCAGCCTAATCCAAGAGGCTTATGATTTGCTTCCCTATTTGCTTTCTGCATTGGTGCAGCTACATACCTGGTATCCCTCCATTTTTCTAGTAGCAGTGACTCAGTTCTGTTAACTTAGCTCTAGTGTCAACACAATCACAACTCCAGTAGCCCTAAGTGTTCAGATGTCTGGGCTTGTATCTGTTTCTCTTCCTTTATTCTCTTTCTATAATGCCACCTCGCTCCTTGTTCTGACTCTTCCTCAGTGGACTATAGAGTTGCTCCTCCTTCAGACCAATAGTAGTATCTAGTCAACCTCAACTCATTGACCTTAGTTCTGTTTGTCCTGGATTCCTCTCCTCTGTGAGTAATTGCAACTCTCCTTTCACATTCTGAGACAACTGAAAATTAAGCATAGGAGTTAATGTTTAATTCACACCAATGGAGAGGAAAGTATCAGCTTTATAACTGATAAGAGTCATACAGAGAAAGTGGCCCATTGCATGACTCATGCACTCAATAAGAATTAAATGCACCATTCAGCAGAGGTAGAAAATTGTCCTAGTTCCTTTGCCCTCATGATGGTTTTAGGACTCGGACCAGGTGGCAAATTGTCAGGACTATGTCCACATCACCAATGAACTTCAATATTCTCCAATGAACTTCACCTAAATGTCTCTGTTAGTTTTCCCCAGAAGCAGATGTCAAGACAGTTAACTTAAGAGCAAGTAGTACTTAGGGGAGTATAGAGGAAAGTGAGACTGTGTGGAAAAGATGGTAAATAAGGGGCTTGACATTTCCTGACCTACAATCAAGGGGACAGCTGATGTTCAAAAATGATGAACTCTGGAAGTGTAGATGCATGTTCAAAAATTCAACTCAGGAGTCTGGAGCAATAATACAGTAAGTAGGATACTTGTTTAGCACATAGTCAACCCAGGTTTGATTCCTGAAACCCAATAGGGTCCCATATGCATTGCCAGGAGTAATCTCTGAGCACAGAATCAGAAGTAAATCTTAGGGCCCGAGTGATAACATAGCAGTAAGGCATTTGACTTCCATTAGACTGATCTGGGGTGGACCTAGGTTCGATCTCCGGCATCCCATATGGTCCCCCAAGTCTGCCAGCAGTGATTTATGAGCACAGAGCCAAGAATAACCACTGAGTGCCTCTGAATCACAGAAACAAAAATGGAAGTCCTGAGCACAGTCAAGTATGAACCGAGCCCCCAAAGAAAAGGAAAACAGGATCCTACTTGGGAGATAGGAAGAAGCTTTAGTATTTATATACTGAGTTCTGTTAATCATTTATCAAAAGCTAACGAAAGTAGCAGGAAGGTGAGGAAGAGGAGGGTGTCTATAATCCCTGGACCTCTGCAGTCTGTTAAAATGTGAGCAAATGGATGTCGCTGGACAGAGATGGCCATCAGAACCTTGGGTGCCTACAATTCGAAGCTGGATCTGTAAGCAATGAGGAGAAAATGATTTGTTTAGCTGTGGGATTTGATCTTTGACCCCCAAAAGCAGGACCAGCCTTCTGCTCAAAGGTGGCTGTGACTCAGGCTCTTACCTCATTCCTCGGCACCACCACCCTTCACTGAGCCTGGGGAGAACAGTTACTGAGGAGGGCAGGGAGCATTTGGCCTCAGGTGGAGCAGCCACGTTGGCAGGTGCTATTGCAAGACCAAGCAGAATGAGGCTACGTGGCTGAGGAGGTTTCTCTAGGCAAGAAGAAACCACTCAACAAGAAATTGCACAGGAAGACAGAGAGGGGTCAGTTTCTGTAATATACTGGGAGGCAGAAAAAAAGAGAAATATTCTTTTGTTTTGTTTTGTGATAGTGGGTTACACCGGCAGCGCTCAGGGGTCACTCCTGGCTCCACGCTCAGAAATTCGTCCTGGCAGGCTCGGCGGACCATATGGGATGCCGGGATTCGAACCACCGTCCTTCTGCATGCAAGGCAAACGCCTTACCTCCATGCTATCTGTCTGGGCCCAAGAGAAACATTCTTAAAGTAGCATTATTAATAAAGCATAAATCTGATCATGAAAAGTTAAATACCAAAAAATTAATGAAATAATTTACAAATTTATTGTAGTTTAAATGAGCATATCAATAGTATTTTTATACTATTATGTATACTGTTAATGGTTGTAGTTTCTGGTGCATTATGTTCCAACACCACACTGTCTGCCAGCGTGTTTCCATTTTATTTTCACTCAACCTACTCCCATCATATCTCCAACCACGATAAGGTCAGCACTGTAGATCAGTTCTCAGGCCCAGTTGCCTTTAGATCAAAGGTAAAAAAAAAATAAGCAAGATCAAAAGTCACATAAAAGGAAAGAATAAATTATCTTCTAGTTCCACTATGAAACATGGTGTTACACAAGTGGTGACATGAAAAGGTAACCAAAGATTTAATGGGCATAAAACGGGAAAGCATACTCTAGAAGTATAATAAGCATATGGCACAGGGCAGATGATACTGCTCCGGTTACATATTCGTCTTGGGTCACACACTCTTCAACATTCAGGCACTTTTTCTAGGTAATTTTCCCTAGATCTTGCCCCCTTTTCACTCAGCTCTCTGAGACCTTGTTTTTTCTGCGTGACCTGCGCATCAGATGTTTCTACAGTTAGTATCTATTTGAACTCTAGATTTCGAGGGGATCCAAGGTACTTGCTAAGAGCCAGCCCAGAATATTCTGAGTTCCCTTCGGGAATCATGAGGAGAGTATTGCTTTTTTTTTTTTTTTTTTTTTTTGGTTTTTTGGGTCACACCCGGCGGTGCTCAGGGGCTACTCCTGGCTGTCTGCTCAGAAATAGCTCCTGGCAGGCACGGGGGACCATATGGGACACCGGGATTCGAACCAACCACCTTTGGTCCTGGATCAGCTGCTTGCAAGGCAAACACCGCTGTGCTATCTCTCCGGGCCCAAGTATTGCTTAATAATGCTACTAAAAGCATTGTATCCTGGTTCAAGCTCATTTCCACACTATTTGGGTACTCTATACACCCCACAAGAAGTCCACCCAGATCATCTCTTTACTTAATAGTGAATTTGGGAATTTCTGAGGTACTGGGATTCTCCATTGTACCCAAGACTTTATCCTGTGCTCTACCTCAGGTACCCTTAGCTGATAGAAGTTGTCTGCCTGGAATTCATCCCACTTATCCTCACAGAGGTAGTCAGAGATGATCAACTCTGGAGTGGACAATTCTTTGGGTCGGGCAACTCTACAATCTACACTCTACAATGCAGAATGGAACTTTCTGAGATGATGGAAATATATGAAATAACTTGACATGAGCCTAAGCATTTAATTTGACATTTTCATTCATTGTAATTAATTTAAATGTAAGGGCCGGAGAGATAGCATGGAGGTAGGGCATTTGCCTTGCATGCAGACGGTCAGTGGTTCAAATCCCGGCATCCTGTATGGTCCCCAGAGCCTGCCAGGAGCGATTTCTGAGCGGAGAGCCAGGAGTAACCCTGGAGCACTGCTAGGTGTGACCCAAAAACCAAAATAAATAAATAAATAAAATTTAAATGTAAAGGTCCCCATGATACTAGTAGCTTCCTTCCTTTGGCAGTTGTAATCCAAAACCTGCCATAGTCAAGTCACGGATAGACCTTGCCCAAGACATTATCTTTAACCTTTTCCTTTCCTGTTTTATTCTCATCTTTATTATCTCTGTGGAGCACAATCCAAAAATAAATCATGTACATTCAAAACTCATTTAAATTCTGCTTCTAGGGAATCCTCCTGGGACAATGTTACAATGGTGTAATAGTGAGTTACAGAGCACTTGAACCTGAGTTAAAGGGGCACATAGGAATTTTGTCCTAGTGAAAAAAAAATTTTACTAGCAGAGAATATTAAAGAAACCTTTACTCTTGATATTCTGTCTTCCTCTCCTGATGGGAAGATTTCATTTTGGTTTTAATTTCCCCTCATTGTCACAAAATGTCTTCCCCGGTGAGTGGTGAGTGTCAGCCTTCACATCTACATACAGCATTGCTCAGAAAACAAACAAAAACAAACCAACTCAAAATAATGACAAAACTTTCCTGTGTCTCCACTATTAGGAACAAGAAAACTTTTCCTGGAAAAGATGTCCTGCAGACATCTGAGAGTTTCATTTCTCCGAACTGGATCACACAATCCTGTTTGAAATCAGTTCCTGAAAAGCGGAGAAGGGAACCCGAGACTTCTCTAAACCATCTAGACCAGTCTTGTGTTTTCTGTTGCCAAAATCTCCAGCTGTATGTGGTGAGCTGAGAAGGGTGGGTGCCAAAGGACAATATAACATCTGTGTGTGCTGGGAGCTAGTTAAGTGGATGTCAAAAAGGCCATCATTGTATCAATGCAAATTCCTTATTTTTTTTTCTTTTTTTCAATGCAGATTGATGGGCTTCTATGAGGGATGCTATGAATTACCTCTAAAATTATTTAGAAGCCCTATTAAAATGCTGATTCTGAGAGCTGACCCATTATCTGATGCATGGCACAACCTTAAGGGAGTTTTGTGGGAAGGAGAAAGAAAAAGAAAGAAAGAAAGATAGAAAGAAAGAAAGAAAGAAAGAAAGAAAGAAAGAAAGAAAGAAAGAAAGAAAGAAAGAAAGAAAGAAAGAAGAAAGAAAGAAAGAAAGAAAGAAAGAGAAAGAAAAGAAAGAGAAAAGAAAGAAGAGAAAGAAAGAAAGAAAAAGAAAGAAAGAAAGAAAGAAAGAAAGAAAGAAAGAAAGAAAGAAAGAAAGAAAGAAAGAAAGAAAGAAAGAAAGAAAGAAAGAAAGAAAGAAAGAAAGAAAGAAAGAAAGAAAAAGGAGGGCCAGGCGGTGGCGCTGGAGGTAAGGTGCCTACCTTGCCTGCGCTAGCCTAGGACGGACCGCGGTTCGATCCCTCGGCGTCCCATATGGTCCCCCAAGAAGCCAGGAGCAACTTCTGAGCGCATAGCCAGGAGTAACCCCTGAGCGTCACAGGGTATGGCCCAAAAACCAAAAAAAAAAAAAAAAAAAGAAAGAAAAAGGAAGGAAGGAAGGGAGGGAGGGAGGGAGGGAGGGAGGGAGGGAGGGAGGAAAGAGGAAAGAAAGAGAAAGAAAGAAAGAAAGAAGAGAAAGAAAGAAAGAAAGAGGAAGGGAAAGGGAAAGGGAAGGGAGGAAAGAGAGGAAAGAAAGAAAGAAAGAAAGAAAAAAGAAAGAAAGAAAGAAAAAAGAAAGAAAGAAAGAAAGAAAGAAAGAAAAAAGAAAGAAAGAAAGAAAAGAAGAAAGAAAGAAAGAAAGAAAGAAAGAAAGAAAAAAGAAAAAGAAAGAAAAAAAAGAAAGAAAGAAAGAAAGAAAAAGAAGAGGTGAGTTAGTAGCACACTTGGATGGTCTTTTTGTTTACCAACACTGATAAACATCGAAGTTACACTAAAATCACCAACTCTCATTCTCAATATCGTGGCAAAAGAAATGGGATCGTGTGACCATGTGACCATATTATGCCTCTCCGTGATACCCTCCATGATATTACAATACAAAAGTGCTATCAAGGGGCGGGAGAGATAGCATGGAGGTAAGGTGTTTGCCTTTCATACAGGAGGTCATCGGTACAAATCCTGGAGTCCCATATGGTCCTCCCGTGCCTGCCAGGAGCAATTTCTGAGCCTGGAGCCAGGAATAACCCCTGAGCACTGCCGGGTGTGGACCCCCCCCCAAAAAAAAAAAAAAACCACAAAAGTGCTATCAAGGGGCCGGAGAGATAGCATGGAGGTAAGGCATTTGCCTTTCATGCAGAAGGTCTGAGATTCGAATCCCGGCATCCCATATGGTCCCCTGAGCCTGCCAGGAGCAATTGATTTCTGAGCATAGAGTCAGAAGTAACCCCTGAGCACTGCTGGGTGTGAACCCCCCCCCCAAAAAAAGTGCTATCAATTGTCCATAAAAGCCAGGATTCATATTTACTTGCTGAGTTCATAATTACTATTATAGAACTTCATGAAAAAATAAATGATAATGACTCTTGCTGTGTGGACTCATTTTATGAACAATATCAAAGAAGAGGTAGATATGAATGTTGTGAAAAATCAGTCTCTGGGGCTGTTGTTGTTGTTGTTGTTCTTATAGTTGTTTTGTATTTAGGTGATGATGCTTAGGGCTTACTTCTGGCTCTGCACTCAAAGATCACTCCTGACAGGCTCAGGGACCAATTGGTATGCTAGGGGTTGAACCCGGGTTATTATATGCAAGGCCTCCCCATCATCCTTTCACTCTGGCCCCAACACTCTGGGACTGTTCTTCACGTGAAATAAAGAAATCTCAGAGCTGGATCTATAGTACAAGGGGTAACGCCTATCTGGTTTTTATCACTGGCATGCCGTATGTGTGCTGCCAGGAGAAATTCCTGAATGTAGAGCTAGGAGCAACCCATGAGCTTTACACACACACACAGACACACACACACACACACACACACACACACACACACACACAGTAAAGACTTACACAGTCTCTTCTGGATAACGAACTGGAGCCTGATACAAGCTCAGCCTCTAGGTAACTAGTACTTGAACCCCAGGGAGATGAGAGCCTGGACCACTCTCTTCAACATCATGTTGGAGAAGGGACTTGTAACAGAGAAATAAACATGATCAGCTCCATTTTACTGATGGTGAATCACTTGACACTTTGTCAACAAAACAGCTCATTTCTGTTGCATTCAGGCACAAGGACCTGAGTAGATAAAGCTAATTGATAACAACCTGCCATAGAAGAGAGCCTGTGCAGTTCAAGCCATGTCACTAAGGGCACCACTTGCCTCTCTCCACCAGGTCAGCAGAGCAGACCTCTGAGCAGGCATTCTCATATTTACTTTTTATTTCTTTATTGGTTTTTTGTTACCACCCGCATAAGGAAGCACGCACCAGACGTGGCTTTTGCCTTCCTGGTGCAGTGCCTAATTTTCCTCCCAAGAATTATCTGCCAAAAGGCCCGCTCAGAGAAGTCAATTATTGACCCTTTGCGTGGATTATTGGCTATAATTCTGACACGACTGTGACATTACATTTTCTCTTTACTTTTATTTATTTGATTTTTGTCTCCTTTTCTACTACAGAAATTTGGCCTTAGCTTTTCTACACTCACAAAGGAATTTCAGTACCAAAGCAAGCTGCTAGAAGTTCCCTGCTGGCTTAGTATATTTGCAACTCAAAGCTCACCAGCTACCTCTCTTTCTGTCAGCTTTTACTCCCAAAGGCCAAGTCAAACGTAGCATCTTCTAGACAATGGTCTACTCTCCCTGTCACTTTGAATACCTGCATGCAAATAGGTTTGGTCAGTGTAGAATTAGATTATTTCACTAGGTATACTTATTGTATCCCTTTCTTTAGTGTTATTCTCTTTCTCTTACCAGATCATAGGTGGGTCTTAGCCCCTAGCTAGAATACTATTTCCCTCAGGTTAAGAATATTTGTTATCAGGAGTAATCCAGGATTCCTGCTATCCCTTAATTTACATCAGTAATGACCCCGAGGGCCAGGCACTTCTTTGATATGTAAGAATTCAGTCTTTTTATCCTCCAACTCCTAACGGAAACCTATTCTATTCTAAGGTTACAAAACACCTAAAGCTATGTGTATTTGTTCTAAAATCAAACAATGAACATTGCATATTCCTTTTATGTTATGACTGCCTCTTTTTTCCCTTTATATACTCTCTTGCCTGAAGATTAAATTTGTCGCACTCCTGCCAGAGATGTGTTGACCCCACACATACTGCGTGTGGTATCATTATTTCATATTTCATATTTATCCGCCTTGTGTACCCGCTTATTCCCAGTGAGGATTACCTGACCCACTAAGGTTTTGCTTAGGGACGCAAACACGTCCGCAGCAAATGGCGCCCAATGTTTGTGGGCTATCGAAGTAAGCAAGCTGTCTCTCCCCTCTTCTACTTCTTTTTTTCCTCTTTCATTCTTATTTTAGGTGCACGAAACAGGAACCTCATCAGAGTACCTAGGACTCCGTGGACAGCACCAGGTTTTAAGACGAGAAGGTAAACAGAATTTTCCTACTGTTTTAAGGTACAAGTTCATACTACATTAATTTAACAACAATTGCAATAATTTATCCAGGTTGCTATACATAAAGTTAGTCCCTGGTTCTTTAGGTAACAAGATGGACCAGGACATTCTGGAGTGTCATGAACAAATAGACAGCAGTTTTGGGGGACACATCCCTCTTCCTCCACCTAGTGAAAGGTCCGGCAGTCCAGATAACACTCCAACTAGGAGAAATGAAGAGACTATTACTCAGGCAAAAGCTCAAGTGGGGTCTTTATTTCTGGCCGGTCAGGGTCTAACGCGTGTCCATAACAGGACAGAAGCAAAATACCTCGTGGTGTTCTACCTTCCTTCTTATATACTATAAAAACAAATAAACAAAAAATTAAATAATAAAATTTTCAATAGTACAACAGGTAAGGCACTGGGTTTGATTTCTGGTTTCCCATATGGTTCTCTGAGCATTACCAGGAGTAATTTCTGAGTGCAAAGCCAGGAGTAGCCCCTGAGTCCTGCTGGTGTGACCTCCCCTCCCAAAAAACCCCAAAGTCTCATAAATGCCAAAAATTTCAGTTCTTTGCTCCTGAAGTGAGCAGGGGTGGAAGAATGGCACTGTCAACTGGTCATTGCTCTATCACTGTCATAGAATAATTGTCATCTGTGTATCATTGTCATGGAATTATTGACCATTCTCTACTTCACTGTCATGGAAATATTGGACCCCTCCTTTATATCATGGTCATAGACTCATTGGATCATTATTTATATTACTGTCATGAATAATTGATTATCCTCTGTGTCACTATCATGGAATTGTTGAACCATTCTCTGTACTGTAGGTGGGACTTGGGCATACATGGAGTTATAGGAGATAATAGTAATAATATAATAGTTTCCTGCACTAGCAATAGTAAATGGGGATAAGGATGAAAGTGAAGTCGTAGAAAGACTGGTGGACGTGCTTTCCCAAAGGAAGGTAAAGGTTTGTCTCTTCTGGGCCAGCCTTGCTGAGAGGAACAGCCCCGAGTTGCTGACAAGCACAGTCCTTCTGCAGAATGGACTGGCAGCATTTTCTTTGTCCACACAAACTCATTCTATGGGCACTGACACCCTGCAAGCTTATTTTCTTTGAGGTTGTGGCCATAAGAAACTATTCCCAGGACCTATTTCCAACTCTACCACCTGCATAATGTTGGCATGCTTTCGCCCAGATGAGGAGATCTTCGTCAGTGTTGTACCACAAGGATTTCCTCCTTTTCTGGGGGCCTGCCAGCCTGGAACTGGGTAGGCTCTATGCCAAGTTGAGTAGATGCCTGCTCCTGTCTGGCTGCCGTCCCTGCACCTTCTGCTTTTTGGTTGGTAGAGATGCTGACTGCTGCCCTCCTCCATCTTATGAGATAATGCTTCCATGAGTCTCAATGCAACTTCACTTGTAGCAGCAGACCAGGAGACAGTTTTCTTCATCTCTGGCCAGGAGGACAGTCACCTTCATCTCTGGCCATGACTGAGGTGTCCAGCACAGCCCACAATGTATAGCCCAATATAAAACAAAAAAGAAAAGGAGCTGGAGAGATTGCACAGTGGTAGGGCGTTTGCCTTGCATGCAGCCGATCCAGGACTGACAGTGGTTCGAATCGCGGCATCCCGTATGGTCCCCCATGCCTGTCAGGAGCGATTTCTGAGCTCACAGCCAGGAGTAACCCCTGAGCACTTCTGAATGTGACCCTAAAAACAAAAACAAACAAATAAAAAGGAAAAGGAAAAGGAAGGACAGGGATGGAGCTGAGTGAACAGCATTTGCTGTGTATGTGTAAGACCCTGGGTTTGATCTCTGGCACTACCAAAATTAATGAAGAAAAAGAAGGAGGGGGAGGAACAGACCAATTCTCTACACCTCTGCACTTGAAAGGTCCGGAAGTCCTAATTTTAGCTGCCCGGCGCAAAGAAATGAAGAGGCTTATGAGTTCCAGCAGATGCTTTAAAAAGTGCTTTTAATACTGACCATTATGAATGGTCAGGGTCTATGAATTCCCACCAGAACCAAAGACCTCGTGGGTCCCTCGTTACCCCCTTATATAGGATGGGAAGTGGGAGGGGAAGAAGAGTCCTTGAGGGCTGGACTTCCGCTACGATAACACCAATGATTCGTGAGGTAGGGGTAGAGGTGGGGCCGAGGCAGTGACGACTTCCTTAAGGGTGGAGCCAAGGTAGTGACGACTTCCTTAAGGGGCAGGACACCCGCCAAGGTTGGTGGGGGGGGGGCTGATTTCCCTTTTCACACTCATAACCTATTAAGAAACATAGCAAAGAGGAATCTTAGAAGGCGAACTCTATGGTACCATTCTGCTCCAGGCCCACAGAGGGCAGATCCTGGTTAAACTCTACCCTTGTCCTATCCTATTTCTTTCACCCACCCACCCCAGCCCCCTGCAGGGGGTAATCCCCCAATAATTATCCATATTTTTTGCTTTATAAGTTGCACCTGACCATATGATGCATATAGTTTTTAGATGCTCTCCTCCCTTGCACTCAGGCTTTAGCTCTAGGTGGCATTTGCTCCATAAGACGCATCTTTTTTGGGGGAAAATGTGCGTCTTATGGTTAAAAAAATGGTAGTTTGCACTAGATAAATCCCTATTAGATGCCCCTACTAAGGAGCCCGAATTGAGAAACAGTATATGTGCACTGAAAATCATCATTTAAGTAGAGATGTGGGGTGGAAATAGTATAGTATTGGTGAGGGAAGGAAAGTGGAAATCTGGAAAGGAAGTATCTTTGGATCAGGATACAAAATTAGTAAGTAGGGGGCCAGAGAGGTAGCTCAGTGATAGGGCTTTCGAATACCTTATTAGTAGCCGATCCAGGACCGACAGTGATTCTAATCCTGGCATCTCATATGGTCTCCCATGCCTGCCAGGAGTGATTTTGAGCACAGAGCCAGGAGTTACCCCTGAGCACCACTGGGTGTGACCCAAACCAAAAAAAATTTAGTAAGTAGAAAAAAGATAGAATAAAAAAGAAGTAAACCAACTCAGAATTTGGCTAACATTATAAAGCTTCCAAATAATAAATCATTTAAACATACGTATAGATTATCTTGCAATCTGTCTTCCCCCCATTGGAAGTGTTCAGTCAGAATCCAAAGGATCCCTAGATGGAATGAAGAAGAGACAGTGTCCATTTTAATAGTTGAGGGGGTTGTGGACCAAACGCTGGTCTAGTAGTTGGAGTTGAACTGTTGTTACTCCCAGTGACCACAAGATGACAGCAGCAGAGAATCTCCCAAAAAGATTCATTGGAACCTTCTGGTTTCCTCTGCTTTGATTCCCAGCAAATACTTACAGGTAGTGCTGCTTCCTCTATCATCCTGAGATGATATAAGTTTAGGACACACAAACTTAGGAAGTAAAGCTGTCACCTGAAAATATTATATTTGACCCTAGCACACACATGCAATCCCAGAGGCAGAAAGAGGGACCCAGGAACTGTGAAAGTTACAGTGAATCAGAGGAGATATGACTTACTTGCTCCACAAGGGGCCAATCTGTCTCCCCTCCCAGGCATACACGACATTCCTTCCTAAGGTGGGTGGCTTGTTTGGCCCAAGTCTGTTGTGGTTTGTGGTCTTTACTTCACAGAAAAGAACCTCCGTGTTACTAGCCTCTTCCTGCATCAGTGTCCAAGTCCATAAGAACTTGTCTTGGCTTTGGGCTCCTGCCTTACAAGCCCACTGGGAAACCCACTTTTAACAGTGATTCCACAAAGCAGATTTACAGCAAAATGTTATCTGCAGCCTGAAGGTCAAGCCATATTACTGGGCTTCATCCCTTGTAATGCCTGCCCCCACATCTGTGATAGCTAGATCCTTCATCATCCTATCCTCTAGATGTCAAGGCCCTTTCCCTGCCCCTTTTCCTGTCCCTACTGAAGCTTGGCTGATCTGTGTCACCACTAGGACTCTGTGATATATATCTTCTTTTCTTAAAAAAAATATTTTGGGGCCGAAGAAGTGGCACTAGAGATAAGGCGTCTGCCTTGCAAGTGCTAGCCAAGGAAGGACCGCAGTTCGATCCCCGGCGTCCCATATGGTCCCCCCAAGCCAGGGGAAATTTCTGAGCGCTTAGCCAGGAGTAACCCCTGAGCATCAAATGGGTGTGGCTCAAAAAAACAAAGAAAAAAATTTTTATTGGGGGCCCGGAGAGATAGCACAGCGGCGTTTGCCTTGCAAGCAGCCGATCCAGGACCAAAGGTGGTTGGTTCAAATCCCAGTGTCCCATGTAGTCCCCCGTGCCTGCCAGGAGCTATTTCTGAGCAGACAGCCAGGAGTAACCCCTGAGCAACGCCGGGTGTGGCCCAAAAAACAAAAAAAAAATTTTGTTTTTTTATTGAGCTGGAGAGATAGCACAGAGGTAAGGCGTTTGCCTTGCATGCTAAAGGACAGTGGTTCGAATCCCGGCATCCCGTATGGTCCCCCGAGCCTGCCAGGAGCGATTTCTGACATAGAGCCAGGAGGAACCCCTGAGTGCTGCAGGGTGTAAACAAAAAAAAATTATTTCGGTTTGTTTTGGGCCACACCCTGTGATGTTCAGTAGTTACTCCTGGCTCTGCACTCAGAAACTGCCCCTGGCTTTGGGGGACCACATGGATGCCAGGGATCGAATCAAGGTCCATCTTAAGTCAGCCATGTGCAAGGGAAATGCCCTACCACTGTGCTACCACTCGGGGTCTTGTGGTATATATCTTCTGAGGCTCCCCCATAAAAGTCATTGCATCTAGGTCATGCCTTCTTGGGTCAGCCAATCTGTGGGAACCAGCAGTCACCTGGGTGAGATATTCAAGCAGCCCAAGGCAGACATGCAAGAATTGAGACTTTTAGGAAACAGCCAATGCTGATTTGCTTTCCATGTGCCTAAGTCACCTTGAAAACAGGTCTTTAAACTCTGGCCAGCATCATCTCTGAAAGACCCCACAGGAGGGATCATAGATTGGAACCAACTGGATGCTTCCTTAATTCCTGACCCCCTGAAGACATCTGTTGGGGTTAATTGCTGTTGCAGGTTATTGTGTTTTGGAGTTGTTCTATAGTGCGTGTCATCCTCCTTGGCCATACATGCTCTCTGAACATTCTTTGCTCTCTAGTCACAAGTTTTGGTCCTTGCTTCTCAGTGAGGTCAAAACAATCTGATAACTTGGAACCACAAAGTTACTTATTGACTCTCTCTGTACCTTTAAGTGGAAAGCTTGAGAATTCCGACTGCCATAAATCAGATCCCATGTCACTTTAACCACCTGAGTTCCCACCTGAATCCTGTCTTTCTTTTAGAGAGACTTGCACATGTCCCTGAAACATTACTATGGACTTAGAACCAATCATTAACTTCACTTTTGATGTTGAAAAACTTCAAGTGTCCTCTTGGTGTGTTCCTGGTTCCCACAGTCAGCACTCTGCAGAGACCCACCATCCAGCTTTCTGACACACAAGTCCTGAACTTTTTTAGGGGTGGGGTTCATACCCAGCAGCACTCAGGAGTTCCTCCTGGCTCTACACTCAGAAATGGCCCCTGGCAGGCACAGGGGACAATATAGGACGCCCAGATTCAAAACCACCATCCTTTTGCATCTAAGGCAAACACCCTACCACTATCTCTCCGGCCCCAAGTTGTTATTAATCTTATGTCAAGTGTTTATCTGAGATTTCTAGGATGGAGGAGGGGACACGCAGAGTTGCAAGTCAAACACCAAACCAGGGACCTCATGAGGTAAAGAAATGTCTGAGTCTTCTGGGATTTTTCCTTCACATCCACCTGCTTACAGGCAGCAGTGTGCTGGAGCCCTCATAGTGACAGAAGTGATCCAAAAGGCCATGTTTCTCCCACCTCTATATTTAGTAATGCCACTTGGATAGCTGGAAATGAGCCCTGGTGGGAGTGTTTGCATCATGGTGCCCAACAAGTGTTATCAAGTAGTGCTTTCTCAAGAGCCAGGTGATAAATATTTATCGCCACATCACTGTTCAACCAGATGCTGCTCTGCCTTTTGTTTCTCCTATATACTTCAATACAATGCAACTTTTAAGTCCTGGCTTCCTCCCTCCTTTTTTCCCCCTTCCTCCCTCCCTTCCATTTATTTGGCCACACCCACCCAGCAGCACTCAGAGGTTATTCCTGGCTTTGTATTCAGAAGCTACTCCTGGCATGATTAGGGATACCATATGGGCTGCCAGGGATCAAACCCGGGAAGACTGCATTCAAAGCAAATTCCTAGCCACTGTACTATAGCTCTGGTTCCTCCTT
Organism: Suncus etruscus; assembly: GCF_024139225.1. Lineage (NCBI taxonomy): Eukaryota > Metazoa > Chordata > Mammalia > Eulipotyphla > Soricidae > Suncus > Suncus etruscus. The sequence goes on from NC_064867.1 coordinate 3,373,540, forward strand.
GTTTGTTTCTTTCTTTTAATCTTTCTTTTTTCTTCTTTTTTTAACTTTCATTTTCCAGTATTTATTCCTAGAGTGTCTGAATTTTACTTAGGAAGAGTGTACTTTTAGTTTAGGTGAGAGAAATAAACAATATCAGATCATGTGGGATTTTTCTTTTTTTTTTTCATGTGGGATTTTTCTTTCTTTTTCTTTTTTCTTTTGTTTTGTTTTTTTTTTTTTTGTTTTTGGGTCACACCCAGCGGTGCTCAGGGATTACTCCTGGCTCTGCGCTCCGAATTTACTCCTGGCAGGGGACCATATGGGACACCTGGTATCCAACCAAGGTTCATCCTGGGGTTGGCCGCATGCAAGGCCCTACCACTGTGCTATCTCTCCAGCCCCAATGGGATTTTTTTTTTTTGTTTCTGGGTTACACTCGGCAGTGCTCAGGGGTTACTCCTGGCTCTATGCTCAGAAATCGCTGCTGGCAGGCTCAGGGGACCATATGGGATGCCGGGATTCAAACCACCAACCTTCTGCATGAAAGGCAAATGCCTTACCTCCATGCTATCTCTTTGGCCCCCCAATGGGATTTTTCATGATGTAAGAATTTGTTTTAATTTGGCAGAGGGTATTTCTGCACAAGAGAATTCTCAAGGCTTATTCCTGGTTCTGGACTTAGGGATCACTCTTGGCAGGCTTAGGGCACCATTTTTGGGTGCCAGGGATTGAACTCAGATTGATTGTGTGTAAGGCAATTATTCTACCCACTATCCTAAACTATCTCTATGTCCCCTTATGATGTAAGAGTTTTAAGTTCTTTTCAGAACCGTGAGAAAGATTGCAAATTTTAAACTGAGGCGTGACCCTTTGATTGTGCTTATTCTAGAATAAATGATGGTACCTAAACAATAAAAATTTTTATTACTGTGCTTACACAGGCAGCAAAATCAGTACAGCACAGACAAGACTAGCATGACCCCTGTGTAAATTCCTGAAGCATTCCTATTAAATATTTCCTACGTGCAGCCTTGAGGTCTTTTTAGACCTTTCCTGAAAGCAGTGGCAAGTTTACTCAAGTCTAAAGCAATGACTTGGTTTGCTTTTCTGAACTCAGCAGTCTGGGAAAACCAGGCTTTCCCTTCCAAGATTTCCTTCTTTGAGTTTACAGGAAGACACACTAGTTTTCCTACTTCCTGCCTGCTTTTTGGATGATTTCTTATCTTCTTCCCTGTTGATGTATGGCAGTTGGACTTGGACATGTCCCTTAGAAACTCCCACTATAGTGACAGTTGAACCTGGGCATGTTTCCTGTCATGCTGGGTATAGAAAGGAAAACTTGAACCATTGGTGCAGGGGCTGGGATAGTGACAGAGCAGTGCCTGCTGGCTCGCAAGGAGTGGGGGGTAAGATAAAGCATCGGGGAGATGCTGCCTGCTTTGTATCAATCCCTCTCTAGATCTCTCTTGAACCTGGGCCTCTACCACCCCCACGACCCCCATTGGCCAGTGAATCTCCATCTATCTCTCCTTCTCTCTCAGAATCTCCCCCTACCATGGGCCCAGAGACTTCCACCCACCCTTGTTCTCTTTAATCAGTCAGCACCCAGAATCATTCTTTTTTAGTGGTACCTAAGCACCTCCAGAACCAACCCTTAAGCACAGTGTTTCTGAGCTGGCAAGTGTGTAGGGTCTCCCAAGCAATACTCAGAGCCTGTGAATGACCAGACTGCCAAAGATATGACCGACAAGGCAGCAGGACACTCGGCCTTAAGCGATGAGGTGTCAGTGAATTGATTGGCCACTTCCTAGCCTGGTGATGTTGGGGAAGTCTCACCACCTCGGTGACCTTTGTCTCAGCCAGGGGACATGGCTTGGGTACATACATACATATACTGGGGTACATACTTTACGTGTGGATCCCTAAATACCACCAAGAGGCACCCCTCCCACTGCACAGTTAGCCCTTGAGCATGACCAAATATGACCCCAAAGTCAAAAGAAAAGGAAGACTTTTTTCTTTGTACATAAAATTAGGTCATGAATATTTATCCTTCCTGCCTTGGGGGGACTTACAAAGAAAGTGGCCTTCTAGATGAAAGCCTCATGTTTCTGTGACCAGGGAAATGACCCACTGTTATGAGAAGCCACGGAAGCCGTGTCTTTCTGGAAGAAGAAAGACTGTTTAAAACTCAAGAGATCAGGGGCTGGAGGGATAGCACAGTGGTAGGGCATTTGCCTTGCACGCAGTCAGTCAATCCCGGACGGAAGGTGGTTTGAATCCCGGCATCCCACAGCCATTTCTGAGCACAGAGCTAGGAGTAACCCCTAAGTAACACCACTGGGTGTGACCCCACAAAAAATAACTCAGAGGTTCTAAGAACATGGGGAGAGGTGGGCTTATGGGTTGAGTGAGTGCTTCTGTCAGAGTCACCAAGATGGAGGAGGGATGTGCTTGTGGTATCAGCGGCTCTGAGAGAGACACTCACTAACCATGAGTCCTCAGGGGCCTCTCTGCCTCCAGGACCACTTCAAGACCTCTCCAAGAGGGATAAGTGAAATTAGTTAAACCAGAGCAGATGTGAGGCCTAGTTCCTTGGGAATAAAAGTGGATACAGGAAAGATAGTACAATGCTTAGGGCGGTTTCTTTGTACCTGACATCATATATGGTCTCCCAAATCCTGCCGGAATAAACTGTAAAACCTCTGGGTTTGGTTCCAATTCTACCCACTACCCACCCCACATTCCATCCCTTCACACACACACACACACACACACACACACACACACACACACACACACAATCAGAGTAGATACGGACACAGTTCATTTGCAGAGGTTGTTTAGAGCACTTCAAGAGAGAACAGAGGAAGGAGGAGAACAAGGTCTGGGGGAGACAAGTGCCCATTAAGCCCAGATTCTTTATTTTGGGGGGGCCTTCAAGCAGTGCCCACAACCAGTCAGGTCAGTGGTCACTGCAAGAGCCGGGAGATGCAATGCTATATGAGCCTTGTGTTACTAGGGCTACCCGGGCCACCCTGGTTCTGGGTCTCCAGGACTGCACTGAGGGGTTGTTGAGAAGGATCAGATAGTGCTAGGAATTGGATTGAGTTAGGTCACATGCTAGGCATGAGCTCTAAATTATCTCTCAACCCTAACCCAGAGTCTTAAAATAAGTTTTGTGTTTTGGGCCACACCCAGTAGTGTTCGGGGCTTACTCTTGGCTCTATGCCCAGGGATGGTGCTTGGGAGACTGTAGGTGGTGCTAGGAAATCAAATCCGGGTCAGTCACAGGCAAAACAAGAACCTCACTGGCTATCCTATCTCTCTGACCCAAGCTGTTGTTTATTTAGCACTTCCTCACACCTTAATCATCGCAGAGTTCGAAATAAGTGTTTTGCTTATTTAGTCAGGTATGTTAGGAATTACTGTATACTCATCAGATACCACTGTTTTATTAATTGGTTAATATGTCAATTTATTTACTGTTGAGAACTATGGGGCTATATCAATGTTAGAACGTTACAATGATATACACACTGGAGTTTGCACTGAAGGAATAAGGAAGCACTAGTTAGAACTTTTTCTTTTCTTTTGGTAGCCTTAATCTTTGGGAAATAAAATTTTTCTTTCTTTCGTTCTCTTCTCTCCTCTTCTCTCCTCTCCTCCCCTCCCCTCCCCTCTCCTCTTCTCTCCTCTCCTCCCCCCCCTCTCCTCTTCTCTCATCTCTCCTTTCCTCTCCTTCAAAAGAAAGAAAAAAATGTTTCTTTCTTCCAGAAGCAGAGATGTTTTTATTTCAGTTAGGCCCACCAGGTACTTCATGGAATGACACAGTTCTGTCCAAGCAGCATGCACTGCCCCCAAATCTAGTTGCCCAGTGTGCTATCAGAAGAGCGCATTGTAAGTTATTGGGTCCCTGTTTCTTATCATTGTGTTTATGACTGCCATTTCCCCATAGCTACTTGATGATAGAAGAACATACCTCTTGGGCCTTGGCTTTTCATTAAAAGAAAAATAAGTTCTGGGGGCCAGATAGTACAGCACATGTGGCACTTTACTTTCAGAAGGGATAACATGGCAAGTAGGGCACTTGCCTTGCACTTAGCTGACCTAGGTTCAATCATCAGCATTCCACATGGTCCCCCAAGTACCTATAGAAATAATTTCTGAGTGCAGAAACAGGAGTAACATCTGAGCATCACTGATTGTGGCCATAAAACCAAATAACCAAAATCAAACCAAAACAAAAAAGTTTCCAAAACAACAACAAAAAATGCTTTTGGAGAGTAAAAACGTCATTTACAATGATAGTTGGAAATGATCATTCTGGATAAGAACTGGGTGCTGAAAAGAGATAAAGTGATATGTATGATATTCCTTCAGTAACAGTATTGAAAACCACAATGTCTACAAGGAAAATAAATGGAGGGGGGAGAGAGAGAGAGAGAGAGAGAGAGAGAGAGAGAGAGAGAGAGAGAGAGAGAGAGCGCGCGCGAGCAGAAAACTGCCCCTTAGGAAAGGATTGGTGATTGATGGGTGTTGTACATTGCCTACAATGTCAACATGAACAACCGTGTATCTCATGGTGATTCAATTAAATAATTTATATATGTGTGTATGTGTATATATATACAAAAAATGTATAAAACCCAGTATGTCAACCACAAACAAAAACAGTCATTTATGTATGTATATGGATTTTTGCTTTCATGACATCTTACTGGTTTTTGTCTCTGTTTCATTAGGTTGTAATGTGAGACTGGGCCATAGAGTCGTTCTAAAAATAATGGTATGTTTTCTGTGTGGATGTGTATGCGCACAGGTGTGGTCTGTAACTGGAACTCTGAAGCTTAATTAATTAACCATATGGATTAATAATCAATTTTTACTGACAAAAAGAATAATAGTGACCACAATTTGTCATGTACTGTGAATTTTCCAGTCATTGTATAAATTGAGGTAGGGCCATTTAAAGATAAGGTGAATCATATCACTGCATTGGTAATGGGAGAGGATCCAATCCTAGGCAGACGGATTCAAAAGTTCATCTTAGGGCCAGCATGTAAGGCACTTACTTGTCTTGCATGGTTAACCTGGTTGAATCCAGAGCTCTTCATGTAGCTTCGTGAGTTCTGACAGGAGTAATCCCTGAATACAGACCCAAAAGGAAGCCCTGAGCAGCACGAGGTGTGGCAAAAAAAATTTTTTAATGCATCTATTGCTTACAACCATATACTTCCCCTTTTATTCTTTCTCTCTCCATTGCTTTGAGTTCTTCTTATTGATACTTCTCACCTTTATGATACCTCAGCTTATTAGCTGGGTGATACTTCCTAGAAAACTCATTTATTCGGACCATCCATTGCTCCTACTTGGTTCGTCCAAGTCTGTTGGTTGGCTCCAGCTTTATCTGCAGCTCTCTTGGTCCTGGCAGAAAAGGAATTAAGGTACTGGAGGGGTTGGACAGTATGGGTTAAAGGCTGGTCCCTTCAGGGAATTTTGTCAGCAGAGTTGTCTGCCTTTATGGTTCTTTGTTCAAGATTCAAATTCCTAGAAGAGTACAGATGACCAATTGGAGTTGCTTGGTCACACTGACGATCCCACCAAGATGGTTGGGGATAAAACCAAGATATAATTCAGATATGTCAAGTACTGCCTCTGAAAGTAGGTAAGAGGTTTGCTGGGCAGATAATCACTTCCTTAATGGGTTCAACCTGGGGTCACAGATTCTAAGGGGGAAACAGGCAGGGCAGATAATGTCAGCAGGGAGTCCTCTTTTGTTTTTTTTTGTTTGTTTGTTTTTGTTTTTGGATCACACCCGGCAGCACACAAGGGTTACTCCTGGCTCTGTACTCAGAAGTGACTCCTGGGAGGCTCGGAGACCATATGGGGTGCCGGGATTTGAACCGGGATCTGTCCTGTGTTGGCCACATGCAAGGCAAACGCCTTACCGTTGTGCTATTGCTCTGGCCCCCAATAAGGAGTTATGAGGACAACAGTAAGTTGGATCTCTGAGTCTTGGGTGACAAAAATCATGTAATTAAAAGTATTGTGGAGTCAGACAGATAACTCAGAGCACATGTCTACCATGTGTGATGTCCTGAGTCAGATATATGGGACCATATGACCCTTTGAGCATTGCTGGTATAGACTTAGTGACCCCCAAGTAGTATTGGGGATGACCTCTATATTAAAAATAAAAAGACCTGGGGGCCGGAGAGATAGCATTTGCTATAAGGCAAATAAGGCATATATAAATAAATAAGGCGATAAATAAGGCATAAATAAGGCAATAAGGCATTTGCCTTGCACACGGCCAACACAGGACAGACCCAGGTTCAATTCCCAGCATCCCCGCTGGTCCCCCGAGTCTGTCAGGAGTGATTTTGAGCAGAGCCAGGAATAAAACCCCTGAGTGCTGCTGGGTGTGACCCCTCCAAAAAAGTCTGGGTGCTGGAGTAACAGTACAGTGGATAGGTATAACCCCACCCCTCATTCTTTGTGTAAGCTTACCTACGAGAAAGGAGGTCACAAAAGGTTTGGCCTCAGGGGCAAAAGGGGATTTGCTTGGATGCAGGATGGAGGAGGAAGCAAGAGGAGGAGATGGAACCAGGTACAAGGTAGGGCTGAATAGGAATCCAGCGTCAATGGTTATGGTAGGCCACACATGTGCTGACTAGGGCATAAATAAAGCTGATATTTCTTGGAACCTGTTTGTGGACGATTTCCTCGCCTCTACCCGAACCTGCTGACCCGCTGGCTGGAGGGAGTTGGAGCCACGTGATCCTGGACTGGAGGAGAAAGGCCTCCATCACCATCCACCACCATCCAAGCCCATCCAAAGGGCCTCTTAATTATTTAATTCTACAGATAGAGAGCTTGTCTTACACACTACTGACCTGAGTTTGATCCCAGCAACTCATGTGATCCCCAAACCCCCTCCAGATGTGATCCCTAAGCACAGGTCCAGGAATAATCCTGAGCATACCTGGATGTAGCCCTCAAAACAAACAAACAAGCAAAATATTCTGGGGCTGGGGTGATGACTCCAAAGGCTGGAGCACATGCTTCATATGTGGGAACCCTAGGGCCAGTTCCTGGCACTACACAGTCTCTTGAGCTCCACTGGGCAATGCCCCAAAAGTCCTTTGTGGGTCAAAACACTTCATTTATGGGCACTCTACAACCATCGGGGCAGACTATTTGTGGTATTTACCAGTCATTAGAAGCAAGCCAAGTTTTCTTTCTGTTCCTAAAGAGAAAACTTATTGCCTCTGCATTCTGGTGCATGTCCCTCCTCAACCACAGATCCTTGAATAGAGGAAGAGGAGGACACACCTACTGGAAACAATACCCTGTGGTCACTGAAAAGAGTTTCTTGCCATAGCCAAAGTTGGCTGAACAGAAACTTATCTTGGGCACAACTGACATAAGTTATTTGTCATAAAGGTATAATTATTAGATTGAACAAAAGCTGCCTTTGACGATTGACAGGAAATAGTCTGGTTGGAAGAATCAATTTTATGATGAGTCAGTGCATGATTCTAAGTGGCTCACTCATTCTTTATAACTCAGAGCCAATCCATCCAGTGTTCCCTTTTTGCCCCATACCCCCAAACATGTATGTACGCAGCTTGAAAATGCATGCACACAGACAAGAGGTAGAAAGGTACATTCTAGGGAGATCAAAGAAACCTGGACAGCCCAAGAAGCAGAGGTGAGTTGCAGACCAGTGGAAAGAATGCAGTTTTCCTTGCTCCAGGGAAGCCAACAGGGACTGATTCCTCTCCAAGGCGAAATCCTGGTGGACTAAAGGGAAGGGAATGTTCCCAGCACATTTTTAGTTGCAGATGTCAATTAATTCCCCCCCACCCCTCAGGATGCCAAATGATATGATCTCCAGGGACTGGCTCAGTTTACCAGTCTGAGTGGCCCATCCAGTTCCCTAAAGTCCCATGGGTTATGGGGTGGGGGTGGAGGGAATAGGCACTGGATTCGACCTGACATCAACTAAAAGGGGGATTATTTGGAAAAATAATCCCTCGGGGTTTTTTTTTTGTGTGTGTGTGTGTAAAATCAAAGGGAAGTCAAACAACCACAATTCAGCAAAAGAAGCTGAATTCTAGGAGTTTGAGGTCATATATGGAGACAAAGTGTTTCTGCAGCATATAGGGTCTCTTAGTGCTTAAAGGACAAAGATCTCTTCCATCTTGTGACTCACGTCTGGCTCCCTGAAAGTCTTAGAGGACTAGGAGCGTGCTCAGTAGAAAATACTGGTACCACTTAGAAGCAGGAGTCAAAGACACAGCTCAGCCAAGGTCAGGAGAATAATTCGTCTCACTGAGTTTGCCTGTTTTAAAGCAATGCCATTGATCTTTTGGGGGGCCATCGGAGTGCCAGGAACAGACTCTGCGGTTCCCACACATGGAGTATGTGTTCCAGTCATTGGATTCATCTCCCAACCCTGAATTTGTTGTTATGGTTATGGTTGTTGTTTGTCTGGTTTGTTTTTCTTATTGTTGTATAGTATAGAAATGAAGTGCAATTTTTCATATAGACCTTCATTTCCAGATGTAATTAAATTTACTTATTTTACCGTGTAGGGCCACTTTTGGCACGGTTCAGGGGGACAATGCGGTGCTTTCTTTCTTTCTTTCTTTCTTTCTTTCTTTCTTTCTTTCTTTCTTTCTTTCTTTCTTTCTTTCTTTCTTTCTTTCTTTCTTTCTTTCTTTCTTTCTTTCTTTCTTTGTTTGTTCTTTCTTTCTTTCTCTTTCTTTCTCTCTCTCTCTTTCTTTCTTTCTTTCTCTCTCTCTCTTTCTTTCTTCTTTCTTTCTTTCTTTCTTTCTTTCTTTCTTTCTTTCTTTCTTTCTTTCTTTCTTTCTTTCTTTCTTTCTTTCTTTCTTTCTATTCTGGTCCCTGGTTTAATTCTCTTTTTTTTGTTGTTGTTGTTGTTTTTGTTTTTGTTTTTGGGTCACACCCGGCAGCACTCAGGGGTTCCTCCTGGCTCTATGCTCAGAAATCGCCCCTGGCAGGCATGGGGGACCATATGGCATGCCAGGATTGGAACCACCATCCTTCTGCATGGAAGGCAAACGCCTTACCTCCATGCTATCTCACCGGCCCTGGGTTTATCTTTCTTGTCTTAATGCAAAGTCCAGTGCAATAAAGAATAAAAGTGGAGGTCATATACAATGACCTATTCACTACATCCTGTATCCACTTTTAATGGGTGTTTTGAGAGCAAGGATTTGATATACTATGGCCAATAAGTATTTTTATGTGTTGGGTCTACTTTTTGATTTATTTTATTTTATTTCTTTGGTTTTTCAGCCATACCCGGTGACGCTCAGGGGTTACTCCTGGTTATGCACTCAGAAATCGCTCCTGTCTTGGGGGACCTATAGGACGCCGGGGGATCGAACTGCGGTTCGTCCTAGGCTAGCACGCGCAAGGCTAATGCCTTATGCCACAGCTCAGGCCCCATGGTGGCCCTTCTATTTACACCAGCTACTCATGGAAATACCCTAATAGAAGTCCAGCAAGATGTCTTTCACTTATGTGATATTTGTTGATTTTTGAGATTAAAGTCTATGTTTTCTGACCAATATGTAGAGCTCCTGCACCATATGAAACAGGAAAGTCTAGGACCTGGGAGATGTCTCTGGGATCAGGAGCACATGCCTGGAATACACAGGCCCTGGTTCTAACCATGGCACTGGGCATGACCACAGCAATACAGGAACTGGTCACTGACTTGTCTGGTCCGGTTGGCTGATTTTTCTGAAAGTGAAGAGGGTCCCGTGAGCACTGCTTTCTCTCAGCCCCCGCCATGATATTTTTTATTTATTTAAAGATAATGTATCACATAGTTGATCATAATACATTTGTTTCCAGATAAGTGAAAGCAAAGTTATTTTAAAAAGAAAAAGATAAATTAAAATGGAAGAGAAGAGAGAAAAAGAAAGAAAAAGTACAGTAGCAAATTATTATATCACCAGTGAAGTCATTAATACAGTGGCAGAAGGTTTAGTAAGGTCTTGTTGTTATATGTCCAGTCTATTAAATTGAGGTGTTCCTTTAGGGATGACAACATCTAACAAATGTTGTCCAAAGCCATGATTCGATGAATTTTAGGGTCATATACTTAGCTGCAGGGTCACCTAAAGAAGGAGTACCCCACACTTGCTCCAAAAAAAGCCCTGGTGATAGCTTCCCAACAACCAGCGTACCTGAAGTGTGGCCAGACAGGCATCCCTGCAGGAAATCGGAGAGGGTCAGTGATGAGGCAGGGCCATTGAGGAAATGGTGATTCTGGGTGATGGAGGCAGCAAGAATGACTTCAGCAGGGTGGGGGCTTGGTCCACCCTCTCCTCCTGAAATGGCCAGTTTTGTGCTGCGTAGGCCCATATACCCATGATCTTTCATGGTTCAGTTTCCATCTTGTTCGAGAAAAGAGTGAGTCTATGGAGTGGTCTGGTTCAAACATCCTACCATGATTTTTTTTGGGGGGGGCCACACTGGCAGTGCTTAAGGATTACTCTTGGCTCTGCATTCAGAAATCACTCTTGGCAGGCTCAGAGGAGCATATGGGATGCCAGGGATAAAACCTGACTCCCTCCTGGGTCAGCAGCATGCAAGGCAAAGCCCATTCTGCTGTGCCATCACTTTGGTCACCCATTGTGTGTGTGTGTGTTTTTTAAATAATATCTTTATGTAAGCACCATGATTAAAAACAGGCTTGTAGTTGGGTTTCAGTCATAAAATAAACAGTCCCCTTCACCAGTGCAATCTTCCTACCACCAATGCCCCCCCATTCTTCTCCATCCCTGCCTGTATTCGAGACAGGCATTCTACTTCTCTCACTCATTGACATTGTCACCATAGTTGTCATTGTAGTTATTTTTCTAACTGCACTCACCACTCTTTGTGGTGAGCTTTGTATCGTGAACTGGTCCTTCCAACCCTCATCACTATTGTCTCTGTGTATTATTACAATAATGTCTCTTATTTTTCTTAAAACTTACAGATGAGTGAGACTATTCTGTGTCTATCTCTCTCCCTCCAACTTATTTCAGTCAGCATAATAGTTTCCATGCCAATCTATGTATAAGAAAAAATTCATGACTTCATCTCTCCCCATTGTGTATTTTTTGTTGTTGTTGTTGTTATTTTGGTTTTTGGGCCACACCCAGTGGGGCTCAGGGATTACTCCTGTCTATGAGTTCAGAAATAGCTGCTCCTGGCTGGGCCGGAGAGATGGCATGGAGGTAGGGCATTTACCTTGCATGCAGAAGGATGGTGATTTGAATCCCGGCATCCCATATGTTCCCCCGAGCCTGCCAGGGACGATTTCTGAGTGTGGAGCCATAAATAACTCCTGACCACTGCCAGGTGTGACCCCAAAACCAAACCAAACCAAACAACAACAACAAAGAAATAACTCCTGGCTCGGGGGACCATATGGGACACCGGGGGATTGAATCATGATTCATCCTAGGTCAGCTGCATGCAAAGCAAACACCCTACAGCTTCGCTAAAGCTCTGGCCCCACCCATTGTGTTTTTTTTTTTTTTTTTTTTTTTTTTTTTTTTTTTTTTGTTTTTTTTGTTTTTGGGCCACACCCTGTGACGCTCAGGGGTTACTCCTGGCTATGCGCTCAGAAGTTGCTCCTGGCTTCTTGGGGGACCATATGGGACGCCGGGGGATCGAACCGCGGTCCATCCTAGGCTAGCGCAGGCAAGGCAGGCACCTTACCTCCAGCGCCACCGCCCGGCCCCACCCATTGTGTTTTTTAAACCTCAATTCCTTTCTCTTATTTCATGAGATGTCTATTAGTGTTGTCTACCTACACTTTCTTTTCTGTTCTTTTTCATCCCAACTATAGGACTCTAGTGAAGTTCCAATTTATTTTACTCCAACTCCCTTGGGTTTATTATGTTGATTTCTCACCAACCAACATTCAGAAAAAAAGACTCCTGAAAGCTTCAGAACATTGTAAGAGCAGGCCCAGAGGGGCCGGAGAGATAGCACAGTGGTAGGGCATTTGCCTTAGACACAGAAGGACAGTGATTCAAATCTGGGCATCCCATATGGTCCCCCATGCCTGCCAGGAGTGATTTCTGAGCATAGAGCCAGGAGTAATTCCTAAGTGCTGTTGGGTGTGACCCAAAAATATATAATAATAAAATAAAATAAAAGCAGGCCCAGAATTTCTTGCCATGGAGCTGAAACTCTTCTGTTTCCTGTTCTTTCAAGGGAGATCATCCTTCATTTAAAGCTTCTCTGAAATTCTTTCTGGATCCAGGATATACTAGTTTGTGGCCATGCTTTCCTTCCCTTGTGGTCCCCATAATTGGCGAGGGCAGTTCCAGTGCTCTGCTATCTGAGACCTCTGCAGTCAGGTGTGTGCAAACATTGCTATTGTGGTGGAAGCCCACTGGAGAGCATTGTGGTTGCGTGTATAGGAACTGCTCCCCAATCATGTATGACTCCTGAGCATTACAACAAAGGTAAGAAGTGTGGGGTGAATGAAACCCTATTCCCACAAACACTTTCTCTCCTTGGCCAGAGTTCTTTCCCTAGGCTAATCAGAAGATAACTGCATTCCTCCTATTGCAAACCACAGTGCCTAAAATGAAAACAAGGAAAAGAGAGGGATAGAAAGTGAGAGAGAGAGTGAGAGTGAGAGAGAGAGAGAGAGAGTGTGTGTGTGTGTGTGTGTGTGTGTGTGAGAGAGAGAGAGAGAGAGAGAGAGAGAGAGAGAGAGAGAGAGAGAGAGAGAGAAAGACAAAGAGAGAGAGATGTCTTCCATAAAGGCAAGTAGCAGGGGGGACAGGGGTTGGGAAAATGGGGGGCATGTGCACTGGTATAGGGATGGATATTAGATGTTGTATGACTGGAACTCAATCAGGAACAACTATTTTTGTACTATGCCCGGCAGCACTCAGGGGTTACTCCTGACTTTGTGCTCAGAAATCTCTCCTGTCAGGCTTGGGGGACCATATGGGATGCCAGGGATCGAACCTGGGTTCATCCCAGGTTGGTCATAACAAGGCAAATGCCCTATGGCTGTGCTACCAGTCTGGCCCCAATCATGAACAACTTTTTAACTGTTACAAATTAATCATGGTGATTCATTTAAATGTATAAAAGGTATAAATTGTAAAAATTATATTAAATATATTCTTCATTCTCATTATTTTGCAACCAACAGTAAAATGATAATGTATTGTTACTGTTGTTTTTCTATGTGGAGCTCACTGCTGACAGTTTTCAGAGCCAACAGTCCTACTGCATGAATCAAATCAAGGACTCAAATCTAGGCTTTCCCATCTGCAAAGCATGGGCCCTATCACTTAGCCACATCCTTACTTGTGGGTACAGTGAAAGACACATTAAGAGGCATAATATTTATTGTGTTACTAAGGTTTCCAAATTAACAAACAGAAATCATTACTCAATTTCTTAGCAACTTCCCTTCAGGAGACAATTTTAGGTACAAATATTTTGGGGGGTGGGGAGAGTCACACCCAGCAGCGCTCAGGGGTTCCTCTTGGCTCTCTGCTCAGAAATTGCTTCTGGCAGGCTCTGCAGGGACCATATGAGATGCCGGGATTCGAACCACCGTCCTTCTGCATGCAAGACAAACGCCTTATCTCTGGCCCCACATTGGTTTCTTAAATGGTGTTAGAGAGGCCTCAGGCCTCACCTAGAGAGTCTGACCTGCTGGTCTAAGTCTGAAAGTTTGGTACTAGGCTCAGTGGTGCTCAGGGGCCACCAAAGTCACCCCTGGAGGGATGGGGTGACTGGGAGCCACATTGATTCTGAGGAACTCACTCAGGGCCTTGCACTTACTGGGCATGTACTCACATGAGCTATCTTCCTGCCCTTGTAACTTTTTTTTGTTTTTGTTTTTGTTTTTTGGGCCACACCCGGCAGTGCTCAGGGGTTACTCCTGGCTGTCTGCTCAGAAATAGCTCCTGGCAGGCACGGGGGACCATACGGGACACCGGGATTTGAACCAACCACCTTTGGTCCTGGATCGGCTGCTTGCAAGGCAAACGCCACTGTGCTATCTCTCCGGGCCCCTTGTAACTTATTTTTAAGGATTGTGTTTTATTTTTTATATTGTTTTTTTTTTTTCAGGAGACCTGGAAACACTCCCATAACACTACCGACCTGGCCAAGAGATCAAAGATTAGAATCAGCAAGGCGGCACTGCTCAGACCCAGTGGTGCTTGGGGTCACCAAGTCTATACTTAGGGGTTTGAAGTGGAGTCCTGGTGCATGGAAGCGCTCTGCCCTGTTTTTTTGTTTGTTATTTTCCTGCCCCTATGTTTTTTGTTTTTGTTTGTTTGTTTGTTTGGGGGCCCCATCCATTGGCATATCCAGTGATTACCCCTGACAGGCTCAAGGGACTATATGGGATGCTGGGGATCGAACCCAGGTTGACCACTGGCAAGGCAAACATCTTATCTGCTGTTATCTCTCCAGCCTCTATTTTTTTTTGTTTTTTTTTGTTTTTGTTTGTTTGTTTGTTTTTGGGCCACACCCGGCAGTGCTCAGGGGTTCCTCCTGGCTGTCTGCTCAGAAATAGCTACTGGCAGGCATGGGGACCATATGGGACACCGGGATTTGAACCAACCACCTTAGTTCCTGGATCGGCTGCTTGCAAGGCAAACACCGCTGTGCTATCTCTCCGGGCCCTTTTTTAGAACTTTTGTTTGTTTGTTTGTTTGTTTTGCAGCCTCTACTTTTTAATAGAAAGAAATTTATCTGGTTGGGGCCAGAGAGATAGCATAAAAGTAGGGCCTTGGCCTTGCATGCAGAGGACAGTGGTTCAAATTCCAGCATCCCATATAGTCTCCAGAAACTGCCAGGAGCAATCTCTGATCATAGAGCCAGGGGTAAGTCCTGAGTGCTGCTGGGTGTGACCCAAAAACAAAAACAAAAACAAAAAATAAAAAAGAAATGTATCTGGGGCTCGAGCAATAGTACAGTGGTAGGACATTTGCCTTGCATGCAGCCGATCTGGGATGGGCCCAGGTTCCATCTTCAGCATTCCATATGGTCCCGAGCCTGGCAGGAGTGATTTTTTTTTTTTGTTTGTTTGTTTTTTGGTTTTTGGGTCACACCCGGTGGCGCTCAGGGGTTACTCCTGGCTCTATGCTTAGAAATTGCTCCTGGCAGGCTCGGGGGACCATATGGGATGCCGGGATTTGAACCATCTTCCTTCTGCATCTAAGGCAAATGCCTTACCGCTGTGCTATCTCTCCAGCCCCAGATTTTTTTTTTTGGCAGGAGTGATTTCTGAGTGCAGAGTCTGGGTCCATCCCGGGTTGACCGTGTGCAAGGCAAACACCCTACCACTGTGTTATCCTTCCATCCCACCTTATTTTTTATTAAATACATCTTTTTGAAGTTTATAATAGGCAACGATGGGTTTGATGTATGGACTGGGCTTTGCCAGCTACTGCTCTGAGCCTCCCAATTCACTATACATTATTGTACAGAATAAACAGATTTAGGATATTATAAAATAAAAGGAATTATTTATTAAATATATAGCAACTGATTTGTTCTAGGCATCAATGCACTTTAATATTTCAAGAATCTAACTATAGGGGCCGGGCGGTGGCGCTAAAGGTAAGGTGCCTGCCTTGCCTGCACTAGCCTTGGACGGACCGCGGTTCGATCCCCCGGTGTCCCATATGGTCCCCCAAGCCAGGAGCAACTTCTGAGCACATAGCCAGGAGTAACCCCTGAGCATTACCGGGTGTGGCCCAAAAACCAAAAAAAAAAAAAAAAAAAAAAAAAAAAAAAAAAAAAAAAAAAAAGAATCTAACTATAATTTATGGCAGGAGTAATATTATAGTAGGTTGGGCACTTGCATGCTATCAACCCAGGTTCAATCCTTGGCATCCCATATAGTCCCCTCAAGCACCACCAGGAGTAACCCAAAACATTTCAGTGTGATCTAAAAGCCCCCCCTAAAAACCACCACCACCACCAACAACAACAACAAAAAAACCCACAACAATCTAACTTTACATTTTTGAGATGGGGATCTCCCAGGAGATCTGTACCCAGGAGATCTGGGTCTCCACCTAAGATTCCTGGTCAACCAAGCTATAGGTTCAGGACAAAGGCCCAAAGATATGAGGCTACTCTAGCCCTTCAGTGCTGCGAATTCTTGGCCACTTGGCAGTGTTAGGGGTCTCCAGGACCATCCTGGGCAATGCTCAGGGGATTATGTTCAACCTTGGAAATCAAATCCTGATTGCACACATCAGGCATGCCCCCTAATTATAGAATATTAACAATTTTTTATTGTTAACAATATTTTCTTAGTCCAACGAATTCCAAACTAACACTAAAAGATGAACTATGTCAAGCTACTCTGTAGTATTTCCCCAACTAATTTTATAATGTTCTATTTAAGTATTTATTGTTCACATGGAATCAAAGAAAATAAGGGATTTTAGGATCTAAATCACATTGTCATTTGCAGTTATAAGAATGCTTTATGTTTATATTTCACAAAAATTATAGTTTCAGATATTATTTCTTGAGCTCCTCACAAGCCTGAAGGAAGAAAGGCAAGGTGTTATTAAGCTAATTTAAAAAAGAGTAACTTGGTGCTGGAGAAATAGCACAGCGGTGTTTGATTTGCAAGCAACCGATCCAGGACCTAAGGTGGTTTGTTCGAATCCCAGTGTCCCATATGGTCCCCGTGCCTGCCAGAAGCTATTTCTGTGCAGATAGCCAGGAGTAACCCCTGAGCATCCCCCGGGTGTGGTCTAAAAACAAAACAAAACAAAACAAAAAAAGAGCAACTTGCCCAAGATTATACAAGGAACATGGAAGTGGAAAAAAAATATAATAGCTAAACTCTGAATCACAGATCTGTTTCCATGAAATGTAATGATACAATCATGCAAACTTCACTTCCCCCATTCCCTCTTATATCTAAGAATTCAGTGCCCACACCAAGTGATCATCACTGTTGACTGTTCTGGACAGAGTTATTCTAAAAGCTGCAGATGCTGGAAGGCTTGGGAGCCTTTTATTACTCACTCTATCCCCAAGTTATGCTTTTGGGAAGCAGCACCCTTGACAACTTCCATTGCTAGCTGCAGGATGTGCACAGTAATTTTAGACCCACGAAGCCCCAGCCTCAGAATATAATGTTCCAATCCAGAAAAAGTTACGGGGGCTGGAGTGATAATACAGTGGGTAGGGCCTTTCCTTTGTATGCTTTGACCAGTGTTCAATCCCCAGCATCCCATATGGTCTCCTGAGCCCACCAGCAGTGATTCCTGAGTGTAGAGCCAGGAATAACCCTTGCACTATTGGGTATGACCTAAAACAAAAACCAAAACAAAAAAGAAGGAAGTTACAAGTTTCGATGAGAATCCACCTACTTTGATCATTTGTGGTTACACTCACACTATCTGAAAGGAATTACTTGGATTGGATAAAAATTACTTCGATAGAAATAATTTTGGGGGCCGGAGAGATAGCACAGCAGTAGGGCATTCGCCTTGCACACAGCCAACCCAGGACAGACAGTGGTTTGAGTCTCGGCATCCCATATGGTCCCCTGAGCCTGCCAGGAGCAATTTCTGAGCACATAGCCAGGAGTAACCCCTGAGCAACACCGGGTGTGACCCAAAACAAAAAACAGCAGGGGCCAGAGTGGTGGCATAAGCTGTAGAGCGTCTGCCTTCCATGTGCTAACCTAGGACGGACCTCAGTTCGATCCCCTCCGGCATCCCATATGGTCCCTCAAACTAGGAGCCATTTCTGAGCGCGTATCCAGGAGCAATCCCTGAGCGTCAACAGGTGTGGCCCAAAAACCAAAAATCAAACAAACATAAAACCTAGAATACAAAGGTGTTTGTAACAAAAGCAGGTACTTCTATTGCATATACTGCTCCAGGATATAAGATTAAATTCAACAACTGTTCCTTGGGTTTGGTTTTATTTCCTGCCAGTCTTATGACCAACTTGAATAAGTGTGAGAACTCAGAGTGTTATGTTTGGTATCCAGGGAAGCAGCAAACTAGAGAAGCCATCCCAAATTCCAGAATAATACAGCCAACATTCCCTTAACAAAGTTACTCATTTTTCTCAGCAAAATTGAACTGAAGTGTTACCAATGGCTTGTAAGTCTGGTCATATATCCTGTGGGAGAAACAACCTGTCAACATAGAAAGGATTGGAAATGGTAAGGATGTACTGTTAGATTACAGTTTATATTCCCCAAGACAAAGTTCATCTCTGGTTCCTTTGTATTTATTTACAACTTGGTTTTACCCCAAAACAGAAATGGTCTTACATATAAAACTGGACAGGACTGGCTCAGGATAGCCTCAGCTATCTGTTTTTACTTTTTTCTGGGGGTGGTCATGACAATTCTGGCAGGCAACTCCGTACCTCCATACCAGGTAGATGGCCAGAATACTTGTGTTTCACCCTCAGCCTGGTCTGGATTATTTTGTGCAGCAACTATGCTTTAGACTCGTTCCTTGGGGTTGAAGATACGGCTTGTGGTGTGATTTTACACTGTACAAAGGCTGTTGAGAAAACTGGTTCATCTCTAGGTATGTTTTAGTCAGGAATCTCCTCGGGGCAAATGTTCTCCTGTTGGATGAACTCAGGCTGATTCATGGTCACTTGCTCCAGCAGTG
Organism: Suncus etruscus; assembly: GCF_024139225.1. Classification (NCBI taxonomy): domain Eukaryota; kingdom Metazoa; phylum Chordata; class Mammalia; order Eulipotyphla; family Soricidae; genus Suncus; species Suncus etruscus. Next base: position 3,392,211 of record NC_064867.1, read on the forward strand.
GTTTCCCAGGCATCTTAGCTAGCAGACACCCTTCCCTCAGGGAACTCAGGGCAAATAAATATGTTTCAGGCAGACAGACACTAGGAAAGAATTGCAGGGCAAGAAATTACCTGCACAAGACGGAAGTATTCTGGAAAGTGAAGTGCTTAAATAAATCCTTCCAGCTGTTTAAATTTTACTTAGTTACTCTGGTACGTTTTGTTCCATTCATTCCAACGAATCATTGAACCAATGAGCCAATGAATGAACCATGACAGGTCAGATGATAATTCAGGGAAATGCAGTAGTCTGTACAGAATAGGAAGGTACTCAGAATGTGAGCCATAGCGTTACTAACTTCCTTTAGAAGCTGAAGGCAGGTGGCTGGACAGATAGCAGATCGGTAGGGCGTTTGACCCTGGACGGACCAGGGTTCGATTCCCAGCATCCCATATGGTCCCCTGAGCCTGCCAGGAGCAATTTCTGAGTGCAGAGCCAGGTGTAACCCCTGAGCCCAAACAAACAAAACAAATGCTTATGGCAGGAACAACACTTGAGTTTTGAGTTACTTCATTTTCTTTTCCTTTTTTGGGCAATTGCTCTGTTCTGTTGTCATTGCCATTGTTTTTTGTTTGTTTTGACCAGAAGGATCCATTTCCTGATTTTTTTTTTTTTTTTTTTTTTTTTGGTTTTTGGGCCACACCCGGTAACGCTCAGGGGTTACTCCTGGCTATGTGCTCAGAAGTCGCTCCTGGCTTGGGGGACCATATGGGACGCCGGGGGATCGAACCGCGGTCCGTCTCCTAGGCTAGCGCAGGTAAGGCAGGCACCTTACCTCCAGCGCCACCGCCCGGCCCCACCATTTCCTGATTTTAATGCTAGTACCCCATTTTTACTTGGAGGAGGGTTACCACTCCTCTTCCATGATCCATGCTCTTGATGTGAACCACTATAAAGCGTATGACTTACACTTGATCACAGCATGAATTTTTCCTAGGTAAAGAGATTTGTTAAGAGATGAGCATATAAGGTTGGGTCAACTAGTGTTATCTAAAGTCTAATGGGAAGGAAAATTTCTGTTGGATCTAAGCAGGTTGGAGATTAATATAATTTGTTGGGATCTACCTTTCTACACATACAGACTTGAGGAGAGTGAAGTCTTTGTTACTTTTTTCTGAAGGATTTATTTTGTTAGTCTGGTATAAAATACAATTGAGTGGTAATAGAATGAGCCACTATAGGGGCCTGAGTGGTGGCGCAAGGGGTAAGGCGGTTGTCTTGCCTGTGCTAGCCTAGGATGGAGCCCCCCCCCCCCCCGCATCACATGCCATATGGTCCCCCAAGCCAAGAGCGATTTCTGAGCACATAGCCAGGAGTAACCCCTGAGCGTTACTGGGTGTGCCCCCACAAAGAAAGAATGAACCACTCTATACTTAGTTTATAAGATAGTTTAGTAACTAAATTAAATACTTGTAAGTAAATTGACCACCAGTGACTCGAGACAGTAATGTATATAAGCGTTCTGAATGGCCATATAAAAATAACTAGCAATTATCTTTAAACATAACTCATGTAGAACAAAAGTATGAGTAAGAGGCTTTAGGCTAGAAGCCAGAGAGATAGTATAAGGGTGAAAGAATATGCCTTTAAGGCAGTTGACCTCACAGCAATCTCTGGCACACCAGGGTCAGAGAAGCACCACATCCTTCAGGCCTTTTATTGAACCACTGGCCTGATTGGCTGAGAATTACCAAGAATAAACCCTGATCCCTCTCCCAGAAAGTCCCCCCTCAAAGGCTTAAACTTAAATTTAGGTTAAACTCTTGAATTCTCAAGGAAGTTGCCCTTTTATTTCTAATATTTAGGTGAACACATCCATTATTTGTAGACAGGGCATTTATTAGGTGATGGCTGGAAGTTTGGGTCATTCCCAGTGATGTCTGGAATCCAGAGACGGTAGCATACAGCATTAGTTTACCACCCCAGGGTGGTAGCATGCAGTGATGGGTAATGAACTCACGGACTAGCTCCCTGGTGCCTATATCTATCTGTATTTTCAAACCCTATGTGTCCTTTAAATCATTGTTTCTCAACCTTTTCCTGTCTGTGGTCCCCTTGTTTCCATCTGGTGGGCCCCCTGTCCTACCTGTTTGTTGGTTCCTAATCTTGTGCTGTGTACCTGCTCCCATTTAGTTGATTTTCTTCTTTACCCTCTTTGGAATATACTGGGGGCACACAGGGAAACATATGTTCTGGCTGAGAAAGGTTGCTGTAAATGACAGCTTGTACTGCCCAGATGATACCTTGACTTAGATATCCAATAGGCACCTCAAATTCATGTAATCCAAAAGGATCCTTCACACTGGCCTGACGTCCACTGCCCTGCAAGTTCAGTGACAGCAGCCCCATCCTTGGAGATGCTCGTGTCTAAACCCTTAAGTATTCTCTTCTACTTTACTCTTGATCTCATCTTGAATTGGTTGTATAAGCAAAGTACTAGCTTTCTTTAGATTTTTTTTTTTTTGTTTTTTTGTTTTTTGTTTTTTGTTTTTGGGTCACACCTGGCAGTGCTCAGGGGTTATTCCTGGCTCCAGGCTCAGAAATTGCTCCTGGCAGGCACAGGGGACCATATGGGGCGCCGGGATTCGAACCGATGACCTCCTGCATGAAAGGCAAACGCCTTACCTCCATGCTATCTCTCCGGCCCCGCTTTCTTTAGATTTTACTCAGAATCTAATTTACCTTTGCTACTACCTGAATTATTTCACTAATTATTGCACTAGTCTAATTTTCCCAATCTCACTCTTTCCTGCTCTCTTCTCCAAGTCTACTCATAATACAGTAACTAAAAATGTCCCTTTATTTAGCTGTGAATGTTTCAAATATCAGCAGTACTGAGTTTTACTGTATACTACAATCTAAAGTTTACCATTAAACAAACAGTTATCGTAAGAATGACAGATTGGGGCTGGGCGGTGGCGCTGGAGGTAAGGTGCCTGCCTTGCCTGCGCTAGCCTAGGACGGACCGCGGTTCAATCCCCCGGCGTCCCATATGGTCCCCCAAGAAGCCAGGAGCAACTTCTGAGCACATAGCCAGGAGTAACCCCTGAGCGTCACAGGGTGTGGCCCAAAAAACCAAAAAAAAAAAAAAAAAAAAAAAAAAAGAATGACAGATTGTTGTGGCTGGAGCAATAGCACAGTGGTAGGGCGTTTGCCTTGCACATGGCTGATTTAGGACAGACCTAGGTTCGAGTCCTGGCATCCCATATGGTCCCCCAAGCCAGGAGCGATTTCTAAGCGCATAGCCAGGAGTAACCCCTGTTACAGGGTGTGACCAAAAAAACCAAAAATAAATAAATAAATAAAAGAATGACAGACTGTGTAACTCCTGTGCTTAAAAGTCTCTAATAGCTCACTTTATACACAAAGAGGAAGGCCAATTTTTATCTTTCTTTTCTTGCAGTGCTGGGAATCAAACCCAGGGGCTCATATATGCAAGGCTCTCACCACTAAACAACATTCTCAGAAGGAAGGCCTCCATCCCTCCTTTCAGACCGACTCTCCTCTTTCTTTCCCTCCCTCCCTTCCCTCTTTTCCTTCTTTCCTTTCCTTCTACTGGCTTATCCGAGGCTTGTACTCAAGGATCATTCATGGTTGACTTGGGGAACCATATGGGGTCACAGGTATTAACCCCTAGTGTGCCTTGATCACTTTCTTTTGTTTCCTTTTTTAGAAGGTGAGGACACACCAGCAGTTTGGGGCATGGTGCTTTGCTTTGAGCGATGCTTGGGGGACCAAACAGTGCCAGTGCTATGGATAAAACCCAGGCTTCCTGCATTTGCTCAGTCTGTTGAATTTTCTCTCTGGCCAAAAAGGCCAATTTCCTACTACAGGCTACAAGACCTTATACAACCAGTTCTTACTTCCCTCTTTTGTCTTGTTTTTACTCCCATCATCTTTTTTTGTCCCATTTGTATTACTGGTAAAATAACAGATTTGAAAATATGAATCTGATCTGGTCATACCCAGTTAAACCAAAGTTAAGGATTCTTAGCACAGCTTGTAAAACTCTGACATTCTGGGCCCGGAGAGATAGCACAGCGGTGCTTGCCTTGCAAGCAACCGATCCAGAACCTAAGGTGGTTGGTTCGAATCCCGTTGTCCCATATGGTCCCCCGTGCCTGCCAGGAGCTATTTCTGAGCAGACAGCCAGGAGTCACCCCTGAGCACCGCCGGGTGTGACCCAAAAACCAAAAAAAAAAAACCAAACCAAAACAAAACAAACAAACAAAAAAAACTCTGACATTCTGCACAGGAAAATTTCATTTAGCTTTTCTCAGTCATTATAAAGTGTCTCCCTCAATCCTTCTTAGCTCCTTGGACTCTGCTGGGCCTGTCTTTAGGTCTTTATGGTATTCCTAACTCTCATCCCATCTCTGCATTAAGTTCACTCTGAGGGTGTTTAAAATCCTTACTATAAGCATCTCTTGCTATGACACCCTAGATTATAATGATTTTCACTTTAATCACTTTTAATCACATATATCATATACTTTCCTTTATTAACATGATTAATTAGGATTATAGTCACTTTTATGTAAAATTTGTCTCCCTTCTGAGACAGTAAATTTCATCTGAGAAGAAAACACAGTTTTTGTCTTCTACTTCCCACTGGGTCTCTAACATCTAGGATTTATTTATCTGACCCTTAGTGAAAGTTTAAAACTCCCTTAAAAAAGTAGGTCCTGGTATAGGATGCACTCTGGTTCCATTGGTGAAGGGAGGTTGACTCTGGTGGTAGGAAGGGCCTTGACTCATTGTATATCTGAAATTCAACTATGAAGGATTCTGTAGATAGCAATTGTTTCAATAAAGTAAAATTAATAAGAAAAAAAGGGGGGGGCAGAGAGATAGCACAGCAGTAGGGTATTTGTCTTGCATCTGGCCGACCCAAGACAGATGGTGGTTTGATTCTTGGCACCCCATATGGTCCCCTGAGCCTGCCAGGAGCTATTTCCAAGCGAAGAGCCAGGAGTAACCCCTGAGTGCTGCCAGGTGTGACCCCAAAACCAAAAACAACAACAACAAAAAAACCAAAACAAAACAAAACAGAAAAACAGAAGAAGCACTGGGGATCTGAGGGAAGGAAGAAGGAGGTATACTAATAATGAGTGTGGTGTTGGAATGACATACATGGGAAACCATCATTAATAGTATTACAAACCACAGAATCTCAATCAATAAAGAGTTAAAATTTTCACTCCTTTAAAAATAAAGGATTGGGGCCAGAGCGGTGGCACAAGAGGTAGGGAGTCTGCCTTACATGCACTAACCTAGGACGAGCTGTGGGTTGATCCCCTGCCGTCCCATATGGTCCCCCAAGTCAGGGGCAATTTCTGAGTGCATAGCTAGGAGTAACCCCTGAGCATCACTGGCTGTGGCCCAAAAACAAAACCAAAAAAAAAAAAAAAAAGATCTTGGGGACGGAGTGATAGATGCTACCAATGGAACTAAATAAAATCTATATAGGACTACTTGAAGAGCTTTTGCACTTCCAGAAAGAGACAGTAGTAACTCCAAAGAAAATTTTTAGAAAGAGAACTTGATGCCAAATATGCTTAGTCTAAGATTGCTGCTTTTCTTAGTTTCTGTTGATTATAACATTTTTCAAAAAAATGCTTACATACATGCATACACTTTACTAAAAGTGTGCTAAAAATATTGGATTCTATTAAGAGACCATTCTATTTTTTGTTTGCTTGTTTGGGGGCAATTTCCAGGCAGTGTGTGTGGCTGACTCTTTGACTCTTTGGTCAGGGCTCACTCCTAACAGTGCTGGGAAGACCATGGGGTTCAGGAATAAAACCTGGGCCGCCTGCATTCAAAACAGGCACTCATCCCACTGAAATATCTATCCTGAAAAAAGGCATCCTGGGCTGAAGAGATGGGCAGTGGGCAGGGTGCTTGCTTGCATGTGCTGACCTGGGTTGGGTTCTTGGCATTCCTATTATCCTGCACACTGCCAGGAGCAATTCCTGAGTTCAGAGCCAGGAGTAACCACTGAGCTTCACTGGGTATGGCCCCAAAACAAAAACAAATCCAACAATAAAGCACCTTTTGGGGGGGGGGTCACACTCAGGTGTCACTCCTGGCTCTGCATTCAGAAATTGCCCCTGACAGGCTCATATGAGATTCAGGGAATCGAACCACTGTCGGTCTTGGGTTGGCTGTGAGTGCAAAGCAAAGTCCTACCGCTGTGCTATCTCTCTGGCCCCAAAAGCACCTTCTTATTTTTTTTAAAAAAAATTGTCTGAACTCATGATAATTTCCAGAGAACTATAGACAGTATACTGAGTACTGCTTTCAAAAGAGAATTTTATGAAAATCACAAAAATAAATGTTAGGGACCGAAGTGATAGCACAGCTGTAAGGCATTTGCCTTGCACGAAGCCAGCACAGGATAAACCCCAGTTCAAATCCCAGCATCCCATATGGTCCTCCAAGCCTTCCAGGAGTAACTCCTTAGCGCCGCCGGGTGTCACCCCCCCCCCCGGAAAAAAAACCAAACAAAAAAAAGTTTTATATTAAGAATTCGTTTTGTTTCTAGATTACACCCAGGGGTGTTAAAGGGCTACTTGGTCAAGTGGTTACTGGTAGAACCATGCAGCTTTAGGGATCAAACCCAGGCATCCTGAATGAGGACCATGTGCTACAGACTACTGAATCATTTCCTTGGCCCCGGCATTTTAATTTCATTACTTCACCAGAGAAAATGCTAAAGATGTAACACAAAAGGTCCAAAAATGTCCAAATGCCACCACCTCATTCCTCAAAATTGCTTAAGCACGTTTTCCTTCATCTACTAGTAAGTCCCAGAAGCAGCCAGCTCACACAGACCTGGGGGCATTCGCATATCAGAACATTCCGCATAGGTCTGGGAACATATTTTTTTGGCAGAAAGAGACCGGTTATTGTGAAATAATTAGAGTGTTGTATTTAGCCAGAATCTCGTGCCTTAATACAATTGCTATTCATATCCTTCACAACGTTTTTGAATGCATTCAAAAACATAAGACATTTATTTCTGTTTTCCTAGATGCTGGGATCCAAATCAGAGAGCATCAAGCATGTGATAATTATGGTGTACCACTGTGCTTTATTTCTGGCTGTCAACATCACGAACTTCTTTTTTTTTTGGTTTTTGGGTCACACCCAGCGGTGCTCAGGGGTTACTCCTGGCTGTCTGCTCAGAAATAGAACCTGGCAGGCACGGGGGACCATATGGGACACCGGGATTCGAACCAACCACCTTTGGTCCTGGATCGGCTGCTTGCAAGGCAAACGCCGCTGTGCTATCTCTCCGGGCCCCAATGTCTCGAACTTTTAAGTAAGTAACTTTTAAAGCATGCATTCCTATTATCCTATTGTCCTGCACACCTACAGGAGTGATTCCTGAGAATAGAGCCAGGAGTAACCACTGAGCTTCACTGGATATGCCCCCCCCCCCCAAAACAAAACCAAAAATAAAATCAAACAAAAAGAAAGCACCTTTTTTGGGGGGTATGCATGTGTGAATGTACCAAGTTTATATGTGTTTGTATGTGTGTTTGGGCTTGGGGACCATACCCAACAGTACTGGGAGCTACTTGAAATCAAATACTTTTAGTCATTTTTCTGACCTTTAAAGTACCATATTTGCCGGCGTATAAGAAGACCGGGTGTATAAGACGACCCCCTAATTTTGCAGTTAAAACATAGGTTTAGGCCTATCTTTGCTGTATAAGACAGAACGTTCCTGTGCTGCAACTGTATCTTCCACAGTGAGCCAATCACAACAAGCAAAGGTTCAAAGGTTCTACTGTAATAGACTTCCTCTCTGACTCTGGCCCATCTGAGCAGCTTTTTACAGTGTAGATTCGGTCCAGAACATTGTCTAATTGGCATGCATCAAAAGCCTGCTTGGATGGGCTGAGAGAGGCGGTCTGAGCAACCTGGCAGTGATTGGTGCAGGATCGAGTTGGAAAATTTGTTTGTGGCAATATTCAGACAAGTTTTGTTTAGCGGCATTTTGAAACATTTTCCGGGATATACTCGGCATATAAGACGACCCCCAATTTTCGGTTGACTTTTTTTCTTTTTTTTTTGGTTTTTGGGCCACACCCGGAGTTGCTCAGCGGGTACTCCTGGCTGTCTGCTCAGAAATAGCTCCTGGCAGGCACTGGGGACCATATGGGACACAGAGATTTGAACCAACCACCTATGGTCCTGGATCGGCTGCTTGCAAGGCAAACATCGCTGTGCTATCTCTCTGGGCCCGGTTGACTTTTTTTTTTATTTCAAAAGTCATCTGATACGCCGGAAAATATGGTATATGTAACCCAAAAACCAAAAATAAATAAATAAATACCGTATATGTAAAATAATTTAGAGAAATATGAGAATAAAAATGTAAGAGAAAAACACACACAAAAAGAAAGATATGCTTAAGAAGAGAAAGACCTGAGTTTGAGATACAGATAAACTCTAAAAAAAAATGTGTTAAATATATGTTTTGTAAGTTTGTTTGGTTTTTGGGCCACACCTGGTGACGCTCAGGGGTTGATCTTGGCTATGCGCTCAGAAATCAGAAATGGCTCCTGGCTTGCCATATGGGACACCGGGGGATTGAACCCAGTTCGTCCTAGGTTAGTGCATGCAAGGCAAGCACCCTGCCGCTTGCACCACTGTTCCAGCCCCGAAAGTATATTTTTACAATAAAATTACACAGGTAATATAGAAATTTGCCTAGTTTTATAATTCACTTATACTTTTCTTTTACAGAAAGAGGAAAAATATAGTGACATGGAATTAAGTTAAAAGTAAATTAACAAAAAAAAATCAAAAACAAAAAGCAAACAAAAATGGGGCTGGAGTGATAGTACAGTGGTAGAACACTTGGCCAACACAGGACGACCCTGGTTCATTTCAGTTCCTGGCATCCCATATGGTCCTAACACTGCCAGGAGCGATTTCTGAGCTCAGAGCCAGGAGTAACCTGAGTGCTGCCAGATGTGACCCCCTCAAACCCCCCCACAAAAAAAAAAAAACAAAAGTAAGTTAGGGTAGGGACTGGAGTGATAGCATAACAGTAGGGCGTTTACCTTGTACTTGGCCAACCTAGGACAGACCCAGGTTTGATTCCCGCCATCCCATAAAGTCCCTGGAAACTGCCAGGAGGGATTTCTGAGTGCAGAGCCAGATTTCTGAGTGCCACCAGTGTGGTCCCTCAAAAATAAAAAAAATCAAGGTTCTGTGGTTTGCAATGCTATAACACAGTTTCTCAGGCATGTAATTCCAACACCCACCCATTATCAGTGTATCCATCTCCTTCTCCAGCTACTTTACTATGTGTTTAAATCTACAAATGAGAGACTTTTTTTTTTTTTTTTTTTTGGTTTTTGGGCCACACCTGGTGATGCTCAGGTGCACTCAGAAATCGCTCCTGGCTTGGGGGACCATATGGGACACCAGGGATCGAACTGAGGTACTTCCTGGGTCAGCTGCATGCAAGGCAAACGCCCTACTGCTGCGCTATCACTCCAGCCCTGAGAGAGTTTTTTTTTTTTGTTTTGTTTTGTTTTTTGTTTTTGGGCCACACCCGGCGGTGCTCAGGGGTTTACTCCTGGCTATCTGCTCAGAAATTGCTCCTGGCAGGCACGGGGGACTATACGGGATGCTGGGATTTGAAGCAACCACCTTAGGTCCTGGATCAGCTTCTTGCAAGGCAAACACCGCTGTGCTATCTCTCTGCCCTTAGAGCATTTTTTTTTTAAATCTGTCTTTTTCCTTTTGACTGGGTTTACTCAGCATTGTATCCTCTAGCTCCATCCATGTTGCTACAAATTGCATGATTTAAAAAAAGGCAGTTTTAATTTTCCTTGTGGGTCTCAGAAAAATAGTGACATGGAAACGGTAAAAAAATTAAAGAGTTTCTATAATGTTGCCATGGGAGACCGGAGAGGACCCTGGAGAGGTGAGTTCTTCCTTGGTTCGGGGACACCCTGACAACCCTATAAGGTGGTCATTACGCCACATCTATATCTACTTGACCTGCTCATCTTGGAATGAACCCTTGCCTCTCTTGGACCTCAGGGAAGCCACATATCTTAGCTTCTTGGTATGAGACTTTACTCTTTAAATTTTTTTTGGGCCACAACCGTTTGATGCTCAGGGGTTACTCCTGGCTAAGCGCTCAGAAATCGCCCCTAGATTGGGGGGACCATATAGGACAATGGGGAATCGAACTGCGGTCCTTCTTTGGCTAGCGCTTGCAAGGCAGACATCTTACCTCTAGCGCCACCTCACTAGCCCCTACTCTTTACTTTTATCAAAACAATTATGATCAACAGAATCCTTCTTGGTTGCATTTGAGATATACAAAGAGTCAAGGGAAACTACTCTTTTAAATGAATCACTTTAAGCAATGTGACTGGTTAGGAGCAGAGGAAATGTAGCTTTACAGACTTTGCATGAGGCCTTTATGACCTGAGTTAAAACCCTGTACCACTGTTGAGTTCCCTTTGCTCTATGGGTTGGGAATAGTCTGCCCCCTGACATTTTGGGAGCTACAAGTTAGGCAAAGGTGAACTCTTGCTCACACTCTTTTTTTTTTGTTTGTTTTTTTGGGGGGCATACCTGGAGGTGCTCAGGGGTTACTCCTGGCTCTGCAGTCAGAAATTCGAAATCACTCCTGGCAGACTTGGGAGACCATATGGGATCCTGGGAATCAAACCTGAGTTCATCCTGGGTCAGCCACATGGCAGGCAAATGCCCTACCGATGTGCTATTCCTCCAGCCTCAACATACATCTTGTCTTAGTAGTGAGAAAGAATTCAAGGTGAGGGTCATGTATAGCCGGTTCAATATTTATTAAATCTACAGACACACTCTTATAAGATGTGAGTATTCTCTCTTTTTTTTGGGTGGGGGCACACCCAGTGCTGCTCAGGGGCTACTCAAGGCTTTGCACTCAGAAATTGCTCCTGGCAGGCTTGGGAGACCTTTTGAGATGCCGGGGATTGAGCCCAGGTCTGTCCCAGGTCAGCAGCATGCAGGGCAAAAACCCTACTGCTGTGTTAAAGATGTGGGTATTCTCAAGGATAAATGACCTACCAGGTTTTGGGGCAAGGGCTTTTTAGGACTTAACAGTGGGCTTAACATAGGCATGAAGATTTGGTAAGGGCAGCATAATTTGTATGATGCTAGAGTTGTGCATGTGTGTAAGAATTGCATGCTTGCTCATACCTGGACTATGGCATTGTCACCTTATCATGCATCTGGAAGGCATGTAAATGGATATGCACTCTCTAGTGAATGGGAAGTCCAGTTGGGAACTGTGATCTGTCTAGTAATTTCCTAGAATTACATTTTTTCCAAAGTGCTCTCTCTCAGGAAGTTGGCACCAGGAAGGCCTTTTTACTTCAGCCACATGTGGCAGTCCTTTTCATTTCAACACTGCTGTCCAGACCACATTTCAGGGAAAAGCATCTCTTGAGGTCTCAGTGTTGCCCGTGCTTTCCAGACACTGATTTGTGACTTCTGCAATCCGCAGATATCCCAAACCACTCAGACTAAAAATCACGAGCCCAGAGATCAGATTCTCACTAGTTCAGCTCACAACCAGGCCCCTAGCCCCGATGAGGACTCATGGCCGAGCCTCTGAGAGTTGCTGGCAGCACAAAAACATCTTTGAGTGACTTAGAGACAGTTTCTTAACATGGGTGTGTAAGAGTGGTGATAGTGTGTGAGGTTACCCCTCTCCCAACTTTCCAGTGAAATGTTGATATCACCTGATGGTCAGACACATCCACACCGGGGAGGAGCTGCTGTTTGGAACACAGAACAATAGGGCTGGCTGTGGGGAGGAGAGAGAGCAGAGGCAGCAAGAATGCTTGGAGGGCAGCTGAAAAAGGCTGCATGAAAAGCTTAGCATGGAAGCCATGTGAGGAAATGCACATGGAAGTTAGGGCCATGAAACAAAGCTGGCTGACTCCTGAAACTTTATTTTATTTTATTATTTATTTTTAATTTTGGGTCACACCCAGCAGCACTCAGGGTTTAATCCTGGTTCTGCGCTCAGAAGTTGTTCCTGGCAGGCTGAGGGGACCTTATGGGATACTGGGAATTGAATCAGAGTCCCTTCAGGGTTGGTTGCTTGCAAGGCTAATGCCCTACTGCTGTGCTGTTGCTCTGGAGTGCTCCCTGCAGTGATTTACCACCAGTCTGTCACTATCTTATCTATTGGCTTCAACCTAGCCTCTCCCTTTCCCTGAGAAGGTAGGCTCCCCATTGGGCTTTTTCCTTCAATGTAAAGGTGGTGTATTGGGGGCCAGAGTGGTAGAACAGTGGTTGGGCGTTTGCCTTGCATGCGACTGACCCAGGTTGGACCCAGGTTTGATCCCCCAGCATCCTATATAGTCTCCTGAGCCAGGAGCGATTTCTGAGCGCAGAGTCAGGAATAACTTCTGAGCACCGCTGGGTGTGGCCCAAACCTCCCCATTCAGCTCCCCCCCCCAAATGCTGGTATGTTGGAGTGGAGAGACAGTAAGTACAGCTGGCAAGGCTTTTTTCTTGCATGCTACCTACATGAGTTTGATACCCAGCACTCCATACACCACTAGAACTGAGCCCTGCAAGCAGACCCAGGAATATGCCTTGAACATCATCAGGTGTGGTCTTAAAACAAAGCACACACAAAAATATAAAGGTTGTAGGTCTGCAAAAGGGCTTCTGGAATCAATGCCAGCGATCTGGCATTCATTATAATGTATATATAAGATATATGTGTTAAATACATATATAAGTATATGTTATATACATACTAAAGTACAGACTACAACATGTAAAATAAATATATAATATTATATAGTTGCCTTTTGGATCACACCTACTGGTGCTCCGGGGTGGGGGGTTACTCCTGGTTTTGCATTCAGGGGGTCACTCCTGGCGGGTTGCAGGGATTGAACCAGGGTAGGATGCATGCGAGTTAAGTACCTTGCTGGGAGGGACTACCTCTCTGGCCCCAGCTGTTCCTTTTTGTTTTGGGGTTTCACCTGCTGCTGCTCGGGGTTCACTTCTGGCTGCACTAGAGGGAGGTGGAGAATAGTAAGCGATGCGGGGACAGCCTGGGAAGGGTTTGCCTTGTGCAGGACACAGCGAGCGCCTTCCCTACTGCACTCTCTCAGCTACTATTTGCCAGACTGTAGTCCCAATTGTCCCCAAAAGCTTGGCTGTAGAAGAGAAGAGGGGCCAGAGCAATAGTATAGGGGTAGGGCATTTGCCTTGCACGTAGCCTACCCGGGACAGACCTGGGTTTGATTCCTGTATCCCATATGGTTCCCAAAGCATGCCAGGAGCGATTTTTGAATGTAGTAGAGCCAGGAGAAACCGTTGAGCGCCGCCGGGTGTGGCCTAGAAATAAATAAATCAATAATATTATTTATTAACTATATCAATACAATAAAAACCAACACTAACATAATATACTATTAAACACCGAACTGATAGCATAGATATAGGGTGTTTGCCTTGCATGCAGCCAACCTGAGACAGACCCTGGTTTGATCCCCGGCATCCCATTTTGGTCCTACAAGCCTGCCAGGAGGGACCTCTGAGGCAGAGTCACCCCTGAGCAGTGTCAGGCGTGGTCCAAAAATAATCAATAAAGAAAACGATTGATTAACTATAATGATAGAATAATATAAAAACAAATATTAATATAGATAGTGTCGAAAAGCATATTAATTATTGAATCCTGGATAGTTGTGGATGATGGTGAGATGGGTGGATGGCGAGGCCTTTCTCTGCCAGCCTGGGCCAGGCGCTTGCAATCTGTAGTTGCAGGAAATGCTTCATAGGCAGGCAGGTTTCAGGAGACATCGGCTTTATTAAAGCCCTAGGCCTCCGTGTGTGGTTCCTCAGGCTTAACCCTTGCCAGCAGGCTCTCATCAGCTCAGGGCCATCTCCACTTGTGTCTGCCATCTGTTTTGCTGCTTCTCGCCGAACCTGCCTTGTTCGATCCTCTCACAGCCCTGATGCAAGTCTTTGGTCACTTTCTGAAGACCCCCTTCCCAGCCCTGACCCTTAGGTAGGGTTACACAAGGACATCTGGTAGTGCTGGGTGTGTTCATGGAGGTAAGGCGTTTGCCTGGCATGCAGAAGAATAGTGGTTCGAGTCCCCGGATACCATATGGCCCCCCAGCTTGAGCTGCCAGGAGCGATATCTCAGCCTCGAGGCAGGAGTGATCCGTGTGTGCTGTTGGGTGTGGCCCAAAGAAACCTAATAAAAACCCAAAAAAGCAAAAAAATGCCAACAACAACAACAACAACAACAACAAACCCGGAAATAATCAATGAATTAATGAAACGATTGGTGAACTAGATGGATCAAATAAAAGAAAAACAAACAGGGATGTAAGCTACTACTGAGCCAATGGACATAAAAGAAATAGCATGGAAATATAGGCTAGAAGTAGGATAGCAATGTCCTAGAAATGTAAAATCTGTATAAACATGTCAGAAATGGCGGCATCCTGTTTACAGGATAGAAATAGGGTGTAAAAGTCGTCGAGATATGAAATCTATATACATATAAGTCAGAGATGGTGGAATGATATTGACACGGTCGAGACAGGACGCGGAGGAGCGCTCGCAGAGCCGCCCGCCGCCGCCAGGGGTCGCTGTGCCCGCGAGGCTCCGGACGGCGGGCTGAGCCGCGGGCGGGCCGCGGGGCCGGCGGGCCGGCGCGGGCGCGAGTGCTTCCGGGTCAGCTCCCTCCGGGCCGCGACCTCGCCCCGCCCCGCCCCGCCCCGCCCCGCCCCGCCCCGGTGCCGCCGCCGCCGCCGCCGCCGCCGCCGCTGCTCTGGGCCCGGCCGCGCTCAGGCCGGAGGCGGCAGCCACGACCCGCGCCCCGTCCGTCCGTCCGTCCGTCCGTCCGTCCGTCCGTCCGCGCCGGTGAGCCAGGGGACGGAGCGCTGGGGCGCGCGCGGGGCCTCGCTCGGCCCGCCCGGCCTGGAGCCTGTGTCTCTGGCCTCTGGCCTCCGCGCTCCTCTCCGCCCTCCGCCTCCGGCTCTGCCTGGCTCGTCTCTCCTCCCTCTCTTCTCTCCCTGGCGCGCCACTGTCTCCCTCTCTGTCTCTGTCTCCCTCCTCTCTCCGTGTCTCTGTCTCTCTCGTCTCTCCCTCCGTCTCTGTCTCTCTGTCCCTCTTCTTCCTCCTCTCTCTCTCTCTCCCCTCTGCCTGTCTCTGTCTCTCTGTGTCTCTTCTCTCTCCCTTCCTTCCGCTGTCTCCCTCTCTGTCTCTCTGTGCTGTCTCTCTCTCTCTCCTCTCTGCCTGTCTCTGTCTCTTCTCTCCTCCCTCTGTTCTCTAGCTGCCCACTGCCTCCCTCTCTGTCTCTCTCTGCTCTCTCCCTCCTCTCTGCCTGTCTCTGTCTCTCTTCTCTCTCCCTCCCTTCCCCTCTGTCTCTGTCTCTCTGTCCCTCTTCTTCCTCCTCTCTCTCTCTCCTCTCTGCCTGTCTCTGTCTCTCTGTGTCTCTTCTCTCTCCCTTCCTTCCGCTGTCTCCCTCTCTGTCTCTCTGTGCTGTCTCTCTCTCTCTCCTCTCTGTCTGTCTCTGTCTCTCTTGTCTCTCTCTCCTCTCTGCCTGTCTCTGTCTCTCTGTCTCTCTTCTCTCTCCCTTCCTTCCGCTGTCTCCCTCTCTGTCTCTCTCTGCTCTCTCTCTCCTCTCTGCCTGTCTCTGTCTCTCTGTGTCTCTTCTCTCTCCCTTCCTTCCGCTGTCTCCCTCTCTGTCTCTCTGTGCTGTCTCTCTCTCTCTCTCTCTCCTCTCTGTCTGCCTCTGTCTCTCTTGTCTCTCCCTCCCTTCCCCTCTGTCTCTGTCTCTCTGTCCCTCTTCTTCCTCCTCTCTCTCTCTCCTCTCTGCCTGTCTCTGTCTCTCTGTGTCTCTTCTCTCTCCCTTCCTTCCGCTGTCTCCCTCTCTGTCTCTCTGTGCTGTCTCTCTCTCTCTCCTCTCTGTCTGTCTCTGTCTCTCTTGTCTCTCTCTCCTCTCTGCCTGTCTCTGTCTCTCTGTCTCTCTTCTCTCTCCCTTCCTTCCGCTGTCTCCCTCTCTGTCTCTCTCTGCTCTCTCTCTCCTCTCTGCCTGTCTCTGTCTCTCTGTGTCTCTTCTCTCTCCCTTCCTTCCGCTGTCTCCCTCTCTGTCTCTCTGTGCTGTCTCTCTCTCTCTCTCTCTCCTCTCTGTCTGCCTCTGTCTCTCTTGTCTCTCCCTCCCTTCCCCTCTGTCTCTGTCTCTCTGTCCCTCTTCTTCCTCCTCTCTCTCTCTCCTCTCTGCCTGTCTCTGTCTCTTCTCTCCTCCCTCTGTTCTCTAGCTGTCCACTGCCTCCCTCTCTGTCTCTCTATGCTCTCTGTCTCCTTCCTCCCTGTCCGGCTCTGTCTCTGTGTGCTCTCTCTCTGTCCCCCTCCTCTCTGTCTCTGTCCCTTGTCTCTCCCTCCCTTCCCCGCTCTGTCTCTCTGTCCCTCTTCTCTCTCCTCTCTGCCTGTCTCTGTCTCTTCTCTCCTCCCCCTGTTCTCTAGTTCTCCTCTGTCTCCCCCCTCTGTCTCTATCTTTCTGTGCTCTCTCTGTCTCCCTTCTCTCTGTCTGTCTCTGTCCCCCATCTCTGTCTCTGTTTCTCCTCTATCTCTCCTCTCTTTCTTTCTCTCACTCCTTCCCTTCCTCTCAGCCTCCGTCTCCCTATCTCTGTTTCACTGCCTCCCTCTGCCTCTGCCTCTGCCGTCTCTCCTTTCTATCTGTCTCTCTCCCGTCTCCCTCCCTCCCTTCCCCTCTGTCTCTGTCTCTCTGTCCCTGTTCTTTCTCCTCTCTCTCCTCTCTGCCTATCTCTTCTCTCCTCCCTGTTTTCTAGCTTTCCACTGCCTCCCTCTCTGTCTCTGTCTCTCTGTTCTCGCTCCCTCCTCTCTGTCTGTCTCTGTCTCTCTTCTCTCCTCCCTCTGTTCTCTACCTCTTCCCTCTCTGTGTCCCCTCTCTGTCTCTGTCTCTCTGTGCTCTCTCTCTCTCTCCTTCCTCTGTCTGTCTCTGTCTCCCCTCTCTGTCTCTGTCTCTCCTCTCTTCCTCTCACTCCTTCCTTCCTCTCAGCCTCCGTCTCTCTTATCTGTTTCACTGTCTCCCTCTGCCCCTGTCTCTTCGATCCTCCTGCTGTCTCTCCTTTCTGTCTCTCTCTCTTGTCTCTCTCCCTCCCTTCCCCTCTGTCTCTGTCTCTCTGTCCCTGTTCTTCCTCCTCTCTGCCCGTCTCTTCTCTCCTCTCCCCTCCCTGTCCCTGCGGCTCTTCTCTCTCCTTCTCCCTCCCTCCCTGTCTCCGCCTCAGGTCTCTCCCCTCTCTTCCCCACGTCCTCGTCCCTGTCTCTTCTCCCCCGCTCTGTCTCTGCCTGTCTCTGCCTCCCTCCTCTCCTCCGTCCTCCTCTCCCGACGGGAGAATGCCCTGCGCCGGACTCGAACTCTGGGCGACTCCTCCCCTGTGCGAGTCGCTCTCTAGTGACTCAGCGGTTCCGCGGGTACAAAACCCAATGACAGGAGGCAAAGCAGCGGTTCAGGGGTCCCGGGCTGGAGGCTACGGAGGGAGTGGTCTGCCTTGCAAGGTGGTCACCCCCCTAGGACTGAGCGGGGAACCCGGAGATGGACAGCCCAGGGTGCTGTGTTGTGTGTGTGTGTGTGTGTGTGTGTGTGTGTGTGTGTGTGTGTGTGTGTGTGTGACAAAGACTGACAGTCAGCCTCAGGGGTCCCCCATAGTGGGACTGGGGGACTGTTTGTTGGCAGGGGTGTGCTGGGAAACATATGCAGCCCAGGATCAGCCACTTCTAAAGCAAGTTGCTAACTTCTTCTCGTCTCCATTACCAGAGGAATGGATTTTCATGCTTTCTTTTTCATTTGATAAAGAATCAAGGCTTTATTTCTCTACCTATCTATTTATTTATTTTGGTTTCTGGACCACACTGCCGGCGCTCAAAGGTTACTTCTGGCTCTGCGCTCACAAATCGCTCTTGGCAGGCTCAGGGGACCCTATGGGACACCGGGGATCGAACCAGGGTCCCTCCAGGGTTGGTCGCTTGCAAGGTAAACGCCCTACTGCTGTGCTCTCCAGCCCAAGGAATGAGTTTTTAATCACTGTTTAAAATAGCATATTTTTTTGAGGAGAACATTCTTATCAGGGATGGATCGGAGCACTGGTGCAGTCTTTGAAGAATGCAAGAGGAGAGTTCCTTTGCAGGAACTTGAGCTTTGCCTTGGTGTGAAAGTCTTGGAGAAATAACCCTACTTATATAACATCTGTTTAACATGTAGAGATTTATTTTGGGGGGGGGGCACACCCAGTGATGCTCAGGACTTGTGTGTGTTTCAGGGGACCGTATGTGGGCTGAGCATGGGACCTCAGGACTCTAAAGAAAAGGCCCCTTAACCCCGGTACTATCTGTCACTCCGGCCCCAGAGATCAGACACGTTGACCCAGCATTCACTAATATAGAATATTAATTTCGGAAAATGTGATTCATTTAGGAAGTTAGGTCATTCACTTTGTGAATCATTGATTCGGATCTTAAAATTGGGGTAGGGTTATGCTTCTGACAATTCAAATGCTTTCACTCCTAGGAAGTGTGTCATGTTTTGTTAGGTTTGTAGGTGTCTGTTATCATGGAGTGTGGTAACGAGTACAATTTATTATGCAGAATATTTGGATTTAGAGTAGTTCCTATGTGGAGATGGGAGAGCTACTACAACGGGTAGGGTGCTTGCTTTATCAGTAAGCCAGCTAGGTTCTTTCTTTCTTTTTTTTTTTTTTTTCTGGTTTTTGGGCCGCTGGTGCTCAGTGGTTACTCCTGTCTCTGGGAGTTATAAGGGATGCGGGGGGATTGAACCCTGGTTCGTCAGGGTCCGCTTCTTCAAGTCAAACCGTCCTACTGCTGTACTGTCTCTTCAGCCTACCAGCCCTGGTTCTATCTCCCGCACTACAAATGGTCCTGAGCTTAGAGCCAGGAGTTAGCCCTGAGCACCACTGGGTGTGGTTCCCCACTTCCTAAACTGAAAGGAATTGCTTGATTTTACTGTTCCCCATTCTCCCCTCCCATTTATATTCCTCAGATGTGAGTATAGAAGTCAAATAAATGCCAGTGGAAAGGAGACCAGCTACCATTGTTAATGAAAATAGAAGTATATAAACTTTTTTTGCGTGCAACTGCTTGTCCATTTTGTCAATGAGAAATGTGGAATTAGAACTATACTGAGTTCTAATTTCTGTTCTCTTGTAAAAGAAAGTTTTATTGAACTTATGATTTATTGTTACAGTGAATTTATTTTAAACCAGAAATAACTCAGGTGTTCAGGTATTGGACTGAGGTAAAAAACTTATTTGAGGGCCCGGAGAGATAGCACAGCGGCGTTTGCCTTGCAAGCAGCCGATCCAGGACCAAAGGTGGTTGGTTCGAATCCCGGTGTCCCATATGGTCCCCCGTGCCTGCCAGGAGCTATTTCTGAGCAGACAGCCAGGAGTAACCCCTGAGAACCGCCAGGTGTGACCCAAAAACCAATATATATATTGGTTTATATATATATATATATATATATATATATATATATATATATATATATATAAACTTATTTGAAACGCAGTGTGATCATTTGACTTTTAAAATGGCAAGCAAGATAATTCAGCCAGTTTCCTTTGTACTCAAGTTTTTTCTGCTTCTCCATCTTTATTTAGTTTTGTTTTGGGTCACATTTCTACGCCTCACTCAGTTCTAGGTGTTTGTTCTGCTGGTGGTCAAGGAGGTACTTGGTGCTGGGAATGAACTGGGGCCTTTCCTTGCATGCAAAGCATTTGCTCCAGTCTTAGGAGTCGTTTCACTGCCCCCTTCCTCCCCATTACCTTTTCCTTTTCATTCTTTTTGAAATAGAGTTAACCTTGTTTTTCATTTATAGGGAACTTCAGAAATCACTTATAAAGTAATTGCAGGTTTACACTATTGGACTTGCTTACCAAACTTTAAAAAAAATGTTGGTTGGGGCCAGAGAGATAGCATGGAGGGAGGGTGTTTGTCTTGCATGCAGAAGGTTGGTGGTTTGAATCCCGGCATCCATATGGTCCCCTCCTAGAGCCTGCCAGGAGCGATTACTGAGCGTAGAGCCAGGAGTAACTCCTGAGCGCTGCCAGGTGTGACCCAAAAACCAAAAAAAAAAAAAAAAAAAAATGTTTGTTAAATTTTGACACTTATTTCATTGGATATCCATTTTTCTGTCCAGAGTGTTTCCTCAGGCTGCTTTTGCTTTTTCTCCAGCTAATAGTGACCTAAGAGTGACCTAAGAGTTTCAGTTTCTATTCAATGAATAGAGATTCCTTTTTTTGAGAATTCCTTATGGAAAGTACCATAACTGAGTCTTGTTGGTAAATATGCAAAATAAATCATTTTATGGTTTAGTCGTCTTTATGATAAATGAATCAAAGTGATGAGTAGTTTCTCTCTTAACAGCAAAAACATTCTTACTACAAGTGTGAGGGAAGGAGCAATATCTTGAGAAGCTCTCTTTCTGTGAATTTCTTACCCTGCTGCTTTTTTGAGAAGGGACAGAATTGGTGAGATGAGAAGAAAGTAATTGTAGATGAGGATTATTTAAGAGGAATTGAATTTTTCTGTCCTTCCCTTAGAAGATCCATCCATTTCACCTACATAACAGGCCATTTCATAGCTTTCCTTTTTGGGTAATTGTTTTCTCTTTGGTGAATGTGAATGGAGAGATTGGTGGTGCTTTAGTTTGATAAACACTACCAGACTCAGATTTCAAGTGAAGAACACACCTTGATTAGCATCATTCACAATTCAATTTTCAAAACTTAAAAAAAGAATTTTCCCCCTAGTTAAGTAACCGCTTATTGTAGTTTTCTCTTGAAGTGCACAGAATGGGGACACCTTTAAGCAATATTTTTATATTGTGTCGCACATGGCACTTATAACATTTTCGAATTATGGTAGGTTAGGCAAGACTTAAAAGGTATTAAGCGTGAGGTGAAAACTTTGTTTAGGGCTAGAGGGATAGATGGTACAGTGGGCAGGGTGCTGGCTTTGCATGTGGCCAACCTAGATTTTATTCTAGCATTCTCTATGTTCCCTAGCCTGCCTGGAGCGTTTCCTTAGCACAGAGCAGGGAGTAGTCACTCTCTCCCACATACCCCCAGCACCCAATAATCAAACAAACAAACAAACAAACAAGGAGCCAGAGAGATAGCATGGAGGTAGGGCATTTGCCATGCATGCAGGATGGTGGTTCGAATCCCGGCATCCCATACGGTCCCCCGAGCCTACAAGGAGCGATTTCTGAGCATAGAGCCAGGAGTGACCCCTGTGCGCTGCTGGGTGTGACCCAAAAAAACAAAACCAAAACAAAAAACAATAAACCAACCCCAAAAAAAAACAAGACAAAATTTTTGTCTACCACTTTGTGCTTTTTGCTTGTAAATTTAAATTGGAGGGTTTGGCAGGTGCCCTTCCAGACTGGCTCAGGGGCTCTTCCTGGTTTTGTGTTCAGGAGTGGTACCCAGGGGAACGCCCATGGTGTGCCTTGATGGGACCCAGGCCAGATGTATGCAGGGCTAAAAATGCCTACTTCCTTTACTATCTCTCTGCTCCCTGCTCTTTTACTTTAAATTTTATTTTTGGCAGCTGGACACAGAGAGAGTTCTTTTTCTTTGAGAAATCTGAGATTTACTATATACTTATGCTTGTTTTGGTCTGGTGGTAAGGAGAGCGGTAGCTAAGCATAGAGAGGAGAGGATATGACAAGCATGGAATGCTTTGTAACTTCAGTAGATCTTTTGGGGAACTTTTAAAAATTGGTAAAGCAGGGCCCGGAGAGATAGCACAGCGGCGTTTGCCTTGCAAGCAGCCGCTCCAGGACCAAAGGTGGTTGGTTCGAATCCCGGTGTCCCATATGGTCCCCCGTGCCTGCCAGGAGCTATTTCTGAGCAGACAGCCAGGAGTAACCCCTGAGCACCGCCGGGTGTGGCCCAAAAACCAAAAAAAAAAAAAAAAAAAAAAAAAAAAAATTGGTAAAGCAGGGATCGAAGCGATAGCGCAGCGGTAGGGTGTTTGCCTTGCACGTGGCTGATCCAGGACGGACCCGGTTTGATCCCTGGTGTCCCACCCATATGGTCCCCTAAGCCAGGAGCGATTTCTGAGCTCAGAGCCAGGAGTAACCCCTGAGCGTCACTGGGTGTGGCCCCCCCCCCCCAAATTGGTAACGCATCTAAAAAGAATGTGACTGTGATGAGGAAGGCTCCTACAATAAACATCTAGCCTTTTATTTCTGCCTTCACACCCCCACTTGTCAGAGCTATATCTCAATATTTTTTCCTGGGTATCCTTCACCAGTTTTCTGATAAATATGTGATCACTTAGGTTAAGGAGAAGTGCCCTGTACCTTTCATTCTTATATTTGATGGAACTTAGCAATCTTTCTCTATTAGGACATAAGTCCATGTAATTTGTTAAAAAGTATCCTGCTTAGTGTAGGTGAACCATGACTTATGCATTTTCTGTGTTTTACCATTCCTTATTAGCATCTATTTAAGTTTTCCCCCCCTTTAGACACTGTTTTAATGAATAACTCATTTGTTTTGGTATTAGTCCTCAAGTATGTGTGGGAATCAAATTTGAAAGTGGGGCTGCAAAGTTGGGACTTAACAATAAAATTTTATTTCAGTCTTATATTATGCTGTATTTTTGTTTTTTTTTGTTTTTGTTTTTGGGCCACACCCGTAAGCTCAGGGGTTACTCCTGGCTATGCGCTCAGAAGTCGCTCCTGGCTTGGGGGACCATATGGGACACCGGGGGATCTAACCGCGGTCCGTCCTAGGCTAGTGCTGGCAAGGCAGGCACCTTACCTTTAGCGCCACCGCCCGGCCCCATTATGCTGTATTTTATAATACAAATTGTTTTCTTTCTCAACTCTAGAAGATGAAAAGTGCTCTTAATTACATTGTATTCTTTAGTGTAATTTTATAGGAAATTAAGATATTTTTAGAATGACAGTAAGAATACTGCAGCTTGAGGGCTGGCTCCTGTCATAGACAAACTTCTTCATTTATATTGTGAATAATTAAAGGAATACCTTTTGTAGTCGGCTATTTTACCGTTTTATGACCAATATCAACCAGAAACATTGTATGTAGTTAAATGTTGCCTTTTTTTTGCTTGATACGATATTACTACTTACAAGGGGACTAAATTGCCAACTCTATCTCTTCCTTTTACCTTCCACATCCTAATCTATTTATACCAAGAACAACAGCAACAACAACAACAACAGAAAAATCTCTGGAGTTTGAGAACTACTATATGAATGGATTAATTTCTCAATGCAAGAGATAGGTGCAGATTTAGTCTTTTATTTTTACTGAAACAACATAGTGGGTTTTTTTTTTATTTTTTTTTTTGGGGGGGGGGTCACACCCGGCAGCGCTCAGGGGTTACTCCTGGCTCTACACTCAGAAATTGCAGGCTCAAGGGGGGGACCCTATTGGATGCCGGGATTCGAACCACTGTCCTTCTGCATGCAAGGCAAATGTCCTACCTCCGTGCTATCTCTGAGTGAAACAACATAGTTCTTATTGAAAGTTACGTAGAAAGATATGAAGAGAAAGGAGATCTATTCAAGAGAGAAGAACACAGGCAGCCAAGAAACCCAAGACAAGCAGTGAAGAGACTTTGTTCAGGGAGAACAAGTCTCCAGATTTAGTCTTTACTGTCAGTGTTGATGAGCAGAATAAACGAGGTGTAAGTTTTTCACTTTGCTAGTATGCAGGTCGCTCACAACCAGGAGGGGCACCGGAATCCTTGCCCCTTTATTTTATTTTGTTTGTCTGTTCCATTGTCTTGCAGTTCTTCTGTGCTGCTAGTTCCTTACGTGCAAGGCGTGTGCTCAACTGCCGTGCCACTTTCCCGGCCCTGTTTGCCCTTTTTCAGTGAGACTGCAGAGTAAAACCGAGCAAACAACCAAAACCACGCAGGGGCTTTGCTGATGAAGTGGAAGTTGTGAGTGGCAGTTTCCCTGGCTGGTGCCCAGGGTCTATTTTGAGGCCGTGTCAGAGCTTGCCTGACAGATTCTACCACACACTGTAATCTCCCCTGGCCCTACTGCAAGTCAGGAAGACTTGTGGTTTAGGAAAAGTGGCAACTACAGAAGAGGGAGCTTAAAAAGAACATTTGCTTTTGGAAGATCAAGGTTGACTTTTGGGTGAAAATCTGCTGAGCAAGCATATCCTGTGATAGCTAGCTATCCTTTCTCTTTCTTTTAAAAATAAAGCTTAAGATGAAGGGAAGCTTACAAAAGAAACTGAGAAGTGTGCACCAGTAGGGGCACAGGATTATACTGCTGCTGTATTGCTGTTCTACGCTAGCATGGAGAGTATTGGCTAAAAATTAGTCAGATGTTTTACAACATAAGAAAAACATTATCGGTATAGTATAGGGAATTGGTGCCACTCGTTGAAAGGATAGCTATTTGATAGCTGCAATCCGGAGACCTTTGCACTTTCACTGAAACCACCGGGGACTGAGAATGTTGTATTGCTCTGAAGATTATTTTGAAGTTGTATTTCATTTCTTCCCAAGTTGTTCTTCTCTTCTACCACGCACTGTCCAGTGTCATGTATTTAAAGTACTCTCTTCAAACTCTTGATATCATCCCCGGATGCTATCTCTTCGCATAGTTCCCTCCTTGGTTTGCTTTCTTGTGAAAACTTTGGTGTTTTCTGTCATCAGCAAGTGAAATCAATGCTGGAGTTCAAAGTCCTTTACTGATCCCACTTTAGTCTGCAGTTAAAGCTCAGCTCAGCTCTTTTGACCAAGGTTCGCGCCATTCCACTCACCGGCAGTCTTGTATAGTGGAGGTTGTTGGAAGAATTCCGCATGCAGAATTTATGGGTGGCCTGTGGGTATCGTTTGCCTGTGACTCTAGGATATTTGTTTTTTTTTCTTCTTTGTCCAATTTGTTTCTGTTATCATATTGCAGTCATGCTTAATGACAGACATGTATTGCTAGGCGATCTCTGTGCTGTGTGAGCGAACCTAGACGATGTGATCTTCTATACACAAGAGCTAAATATAGGAACTGCTATCTTATATTTGGTTCCTCTTTGTACAAAGTGTCTTTATGGGACATATGACTAACTTTTCCTTGTTTACTCTTTTTTTTTTTTTTAAATATGGAGCGCTTCACGAATTTGTGTGTCATCCTTGCGCAGGGGCCATGCTAATCTTCTCTGTATCGTTCCATTTTTTTTTTCCAAGACAACAAGGCTTTATTACAAAAAGCTATCATTTCAATTTTAGTATATGTGCTGCAGAAACGAGCACTCCTTATTTACTCTTAAAATATGGGGCTGGCGAGGTGGCACTAGAGGTAAGGTGTCTGCCTTGCAAGTGCTAGCCAAGGAAGGACCGCGGTTCAATCCCCTGGCATCCCATGTGGTCCCCCCAAACTAGGGGCAATTTCTGAGCGCTTAGCCAGGAGTAACCCCTGAGCATCAAACGGGTGTGACCTCAAAAACCAAAAAAAAAAAAAAAAAAAAAAAAGTGTTAGAACACAGCAAAGATAGGAGAAAAGAGGTTGGAGTGTTAGTTCATTATTAAGACTTTTTGTTTTTGTTTTTGGGTCATAATCGGCAGCACCCAGGGATTACTCCTGAATCTACACTCAGAAATCGCTGCTGGTAGGAACGGGGGACCATATGAGATGCTGGGATTCGAACCGCCATCTGTCCTGAATCGGCTTCATGCTAGGCAAGCGCCCTACCGCTGTTCTAGCTCTCTAGCCCCGATAGTAAGACGTTTTTATTTTATTAGAAATGGAATAGTATGGGGCCAGAGTGATAGCACAGCGGTAGAGCATTTGCCTTGAACATGATGGACCCAGGTTCGATCCCCGGCACTCCATATGGTTCCCCGTTCCTACCAGCAGTGATTTCTGAGTACAGAGCCAGAGTCCTTCCTGAGTGCTGCTGGGTGTGGCCCAAAAACCAAACCAACCAAAAACAAAAAAAGAAATGGAATAGTAAATTCCTTCTTTTTTTTCTTGCAGGGAGGCACAATTAGCAAGGCTCAGTGCTTACTCCTGGCTCTGTCCTCTTGTTGGTGCTCTTGTTGGTGCTGTGGAGGGAGGAGAGAAGACAACTATTTGTGGTGCTAGGGATTCAGCCTGGGTCAGCCTTGTGTATATGACAAGCATCTTACTTGCTGTACTGTAACTTTGGATTCTCAGTAAAATCCTTTTTTTTTTTTTCCCCTTTCCCCCCTTCCCCCCCCCCCTTTTTTTTTCCATCCTTGATCAGCTGTGTGCAAGGCAAATGCCCTACAACTCTGCTATCTCTCTGGCCCTGGGTAAAATCCTACTTAAAGAACCATAGTTTATCCTTTTCATGTTGACTTTGATGTACCTTAAGTTTTCTTCATTTGGAATACCAAAATTGTAAGGTTTTATACACCTTTACTGTTTTAGGAAGCTTAATTTAAAGTTACATTTTCTGTTTACTTCATTATTCTTTGTATATCCTTTTTTGTTTTTGTTTTTGGGCCACACCTGTTTGACGCTCAGGGGTTACTCCTGGCTATTAGCTCAGAAATCGCCCCTGGCTTGCGGGGGATGTCCTACGCTAGCGCTTGCAAGGCAGACACCTTACCTCTAGCGCCACCTTCCTGGCCCCTGTATATCCTTTTTTATTTATTTTATTTTATTTTGTTTTGTTTTGCTTTGTGTTGTGTTGTGATGTGATGTGATGTGATGTTATGTTATATGTTATGTTTTTGGTTTTTGGGCCACACCCGGCAGCACTCAGGGGTTACTCCTGGCTCTACGCTGGCTCAGAAATCGCTCCTGGCAGGCTCAGGGGGCCATATGGGATGCCGGGATTCAAACCACCGGCCTTCTGCATGAAAGGCAAGCGCTTCACTTCCATGCTATCTCTCCGGTCCCTATCCTTCCTTTTTAAACAGGTTTTTTTTTTTTTTAATTGTTTTCTAAATTAGAGTATGTGGTATGTAGAATTTTAGGACTTTAAAATATTTTCTTCCTACAAAATGGCTTCAATAATTTATAATAAAGTTTGTAAGCACAAATATTGTTGCTATAGGAAGTGTTCGATTTCAAGTGACCCGAAGATGGTAGGTAGAACTAGAGAAAAACGTTTCTTTTTACCTAACTCTTCTACCCATTATGGATATTATCATCTGGATAGTTGGGGAGATGAGGGGCAGAGTACTCCACTCATACTAAATCACGCTTCACTATTCATCCTTCATTTGTTTATTCTGGTAAAAAAAAAATATGTCCTTTCATCCTTCTAACCATTTAACATGTACCTGTTTGGTTAATTTTTTTTTAACTTTTTACTATTGAGCTAGCAAAGTTTGGGGGGGGCATGGGAAGGGGTGTCCCACACTTTGATGTTTTGGCTACTTCTTGCTCTGTGCTCCTGGGGCTTCTTGTAGAAGAACCTGCATTCAGTTTATTATTCTCTGTCTCCAGCCCTCATCTGATATATGAGAAGTGTTCACGATAATGAGTTCGACCAAGACCTCTTACCATTCATAATCATGATCTTTTTTCATGTGAGACCTTTATAGTCGGTTTTATTTGTGCCTTTCAAACATACAGTACATTGTTATTAATCAAAGTCACCATACTATTTATTACAGCCCCGTGACATTTCTTTCTTTTTTTTTTTTTTTTTTTGGTTTTTGGGCCACACCCAGCGGTGCTCAGGGGTTCCTCCTGGCTGTCTGCTCAGAAATAGCTCCTGGCAGGCACGGGGGACCATATGGGACACCGGGATTTGAACCAACCACCTTTGGTCTTGGATAGGCTGCTTGCAAGGCAAACGCCACTGTGCTATCTCTCCGGGCCCGTGACATTTCTTTCTTAGTCGGAACTTTGTGTCTTCTGTTCTCCATTGGCTCTTTCCCTCTCCCTCGATTTCATTTCCCTACTGCCTGCCAGCAGTCTGGTCTCTGTGCATTCAGTTTTGTTTTATTTTGTTGTGTATTAAAATCTTTTTATAAGGCAATAAATCATTTTTCTTCTATCGCTTGTAATAGTGTCCATTCACTCGAATATTGAGATTTCATTCTTTCAACTTCATTGTTTTGTATGTGAATATTCAGTTTTCCCAGGACCATTTATTGAAGGAACTCTATTTCCTATTAACTCATTCTGGCACCTTTGTTGAAATTCATTTGGTTATATATCCCAGGCTTTCTTTTGAGAGTTTGTTTTAAAGACCAGTAATAAGTTTTGGTTATTGTTATATGTGGTTTTTTTTTTTCTTTTATTTTTGAAGTCAAAATGTATTATACGTTCATTCTTGTTCTTTTTTTTTTTTTTTAAACATAGTGTTTTTTTTCTATGTGAAATCCCTAAAGTTTCCACATGAATTTTTACCTTAGGATGCGTTTTTTTATTTCTACAAGAAATATCTTTAAAATTTGATTTGGATTGCATTTAACTGAGTTTTCTATAGTATTGGCCTCTTAGTAATAAATGTTTTGGTTCCTGTAGCTTTCCATTTATGATTTTTTAAAATTTCTTCAGTATTTTATAATTTCCCGTGTTCTCCTTGGTTAGTAACAATTTTTTCTTTTATTCTTGGTTAGTAACAACTTTTATTTCTAAGTATTTTATCCCCCCTCCTGTATATTAATCTTTTTGATGCTCTCATGAGTAGAATTTGTATATAATTTTTTGTATAGATATGTAACTGATGTTTTGTGTTAATTATTATTATTAATTATTTTTATTATCATTATGATCATGGTTTCTGGGCCACACCTGGCAGTGCTCAGAGATTACTCCTGGCTCTGTGCTCAGAAATCACTCCTGGTAGGCTCAGGGAACCATATGGAATGCCAGGGATCAAATACTGGTTGGTCTCGGATCAGCCATGTGCAAGCTCCATCTGCTATGCTATTGCTCTGGCCCCTTGTGTTAATTTTTGTATCCCTGAAATTGTGCTGAATTAATCCACCCAAAGATGAAAAAGCTGTTCATTTTTCTTCCAACTTGTGTATCTACTTATACAAATTGGGTAGCTCAGAACAAAACAGGGTTCTTACCCTGTGGTCCCTTTGGTGATGGCGGTTTGAATACTGAGGATGTGGTCCTCTTTTCGGCTCTCATGAGGCTGCAGTCAGAGCCTCGACTGCGTTGGATTTTCATCTCAAGGTTGGGCTGTGAAAATTTAACTTCCAAGCTCCAATTCATTTTGGCAGAATTAATTTCTTGTGCCTTTAGCCTGAGGCTTCTTAGTTTTCTAGTTCTAGAGAGGTCACAGCCTCATGTTCCTGGCTTTATGGAATTCCCCAGCTCTTTGAGCCATCAGGAGCTCGGTTTAGAGCAAGTCTGTTGGTCACCTTCTATAGGCTGTCTTTAGAGTTTTTACATAATGCAGCAAAAATTCAGGGAAATGACATTTCATAACCTTTGAGACGCAAGTCACAAGTCCTATCTACACTGAGATGTAATTCCCTAGGCGGTAAGGGTAATCTTGGTGGGAGGCCACCTTATAGCTGGTTATGAAACTATACTTTCTGAGAAACCCATTTCTGTTTCTATATACAATTAAAAGCAGTCACTTCAGATGGTGGGAATTACTGCTGATTTAAAAAAAATGGTTGTTTTGTGTTTCAACTAAAATGAAATAAACATCACTATCCAGCCAAGTGTTTCCTTTTTTGTTTAACTTTGTTTTCTCAGGGGATTAAGAGTTGCTTTTTATTATTATTGTTATATTTTGCTTAGTTTTCTATTCACTTTATTTTTCTAAATGCTTTAACAGATTTTTTCTATGTCTATCCACCCCTTATTTATTTTGAGCAAAATGATAAGTGTAATTGTAAAATACAGAGATATACAAAATACACAGTTTTAGGAAGAAAAATAAAATGAGCATGCGTGTTCTCATTACTTCAGTTTAGAAATGATTTGAGGAAGTCCTGGTCAGTTTCCACTTAAGACTTTGCAATAGCTAATCACAATCCTGTTTCATATATTAATTTTTCTCCTGGGACCAACCATACATATTACCAATCAAACTATGGGTTGAATTTCAAAAAACATAGCTCTACTGCTTTGTGTGTGTGTGTGTGTGTAGGTAATCACAATCCTATTTCACATGTTAATTTTTCTCCTGGAACCAATCATATATATTACCAATCAAACTATGGGTTGAATTTCAAAAAACATAGTTAGCTCTACTGCTTTGTGTGTGTGTGTGTGTGTGTGTGTGTGTGTGTGTGTTTGTTACACACAAATGACTAGGGAAGACTACCATTTAC
This sequence comes from Suncus etruscus, assembly GCF_024139225.1. Classification (NCBI taxonomy): domain Eukaryota; kingdom Metazoa; phylum Chordata; class Mammalia; order Eulipotyphla; family Soricidae; genus Suncus; species Suncus etruscus. Next base: position 3,422,577 of record NC_064867.1, read on the forward strand.
TTATTTAATAAATAGGCCATATGTCTCATTGTTTACATCACTGGCATCTCTTTGCTGTGAGTTGGAAAATATTGATAAGAGGGTTAGGTAGCTTCTACAAAATCAGCAGACTGTCATTCCATGGGGCCTCAGACACTTTTACTGAATTCTCTGCATTAGGATGTAGATTTGAAAGGGAAGTATGTTGATTACAGGGTATTTTGATGGGCCAGCCCAGACATTGTAGATCACCACATTCTGTTGGCCAGATCTCAGTCACATAGCTGTACTCACAAGGATGGCCATGGATATCTGTGAACAGAAAAGGGAAATAACTTGATAAATAAACTAATCTTTGCTGTAGTTTCTGAAGCTGTAAATGTCTGTTTTTTTTTGTTGTTTTTTTTTTTAAACAAACCCTGAATAGCAAGAATAAGCCTTAGGAAGGTGTCTAGTCCGCCTTAAATGACAGCCCTGAGGAGAAGATAAGCTGAATGGACAGTCTCCACGAGCCCTTTCTAGCAAGTCTTTGGTGAGTCTGGAGCACTTTATGATCAGCCTCATGATCAGCTTCTGGCAGAGCTGTTGATTGAAAACGTCAGTATAGGGGCCGGGTAGGTGGCGCTGGAGGTAAGGTGTCTGCCTTGCAAGCGCTAGCCAAGGAAGGACCGCGGTTCGATCCCCCGGCGTCCCATATGGTCCCCCCCAAGCCAGGGGCGATTTCTGAGCACATAGCCAGGAGTAACCCCTGAGCGTCAAACGGGTGTGGCCCAAAAACCAAAAAAAAAAAAAAAAAAAAAAAGAAAACGTCAGTATAGAGAAGAAATAAGGTTTGAGTGAGTGCATTGATTTATATGCTGTCTATTTTTGCCTCTTTATACACTAGCTAGGCAAAATACTTTTGTGGTGCAAAGTTAAGTCCTCAGATAAACTAGGCAAGAAGAGACAGATTATGGGCTACGGGATCAAGACTAAGCAAGTTCCTAAGAAGGGACAAGATCATGGATATGGGCAAGACTAACCAAGTCGTAAGAAGCCGGGGCTGGGCTCTCCTCCCGTCAGATATGCCCAGGCTGTGGGGATTCCTGGGATAACTGACTTTTCTGTGCCTTTGAACCACATTGCTTCATATGTTGGCTTTCTCCTGGTATAGCCTGAGTCCATTTAGGAATAATCTCTTTTGCTCCATTTCTTGGGTGCTGATTCTTTTCATATGATCTTCTCTTTCATTTGTTGAGTATGTCTTCTCCTATCTTGATGAAGAGATGAAAGGAAAAAAAATTGAGATTTGCCTGTTTAAAAGTGTCTTTAATGGTCAAGTTTAAGAATAGAAGGGTGTGATTGGACATAGGCTGTTTCTATGTTGTCTGTTATTTTCCTTCAGGAATTTGAACTCTTGTTTCTAGACTTTTGTTTATTTGTTCTTTATTTTCTCCCCTCTGTCCCCTCCTTTCATTTTTGTTTTTGCAATTACTAGGCAGGGTTGAGTGCTGGCTCATTTTGTCATGGTGTGAGGGCATTACAAATAGCAGTGCTTCTGATAGACTGTACACTCAGAAATCACTCCTGGCTTGGGGGACCATTTTGGACGTGGGGGGATCGAACTGCGGTCTTTCCTAGGTTAGTGCGTGCAAGGCAAGACGCCCTACTGCTGCGCCACCGCTCCGGCCCCTCAAGCTACATTTTGATTTTATTGGTTTTGTTTTTGCTTTTGTCATAGTCTGTGATGCTCAGGAGTTACTTACTCCTAGCTCTGCACTTGGAAAGTATCCTTGTGGGCTCAGGGTACTAACTACCTGCTGTACTATATTGCTTCAGTCATTGTTTTGGTTTGGTTTTGGCGCCACACCTGGCAGTGTTCAGAGCTTAGTCTTGGCTTTGCATTTGTGTGGGGCTCACTGATTCATAAATGCGGTTCTGGGGATAGACCCGCGCTGGTCACATGAAATGCAAGAGGCCTACCCTCTGTGTTGTCATTCGAACCTTATCAATTTGTATATATACATGTGTGTATATATACATGTGTGCACATGCAGGTATAGTAAAACTGGGAAAGTGATACTTATGTCGGACCAAATTGCATTCAACCTCAAGAAAGTACTTAGAGACAAAGATCTACTTATTGATCAGGGCAAGAATAGACCAAGAAGTTCTATCTCTGATCAACATTTATGTACCACATAAAGTCTGTAAGGCTTTTGCTCACAACCTAGAGAAACATATGACAGGAACTTGAGAGTAGTGGGAGATTTCAACACACCATCATTTCCAGGTGTGGCCTCAAAATAAAAATAATAACAAAAAAACAACAAACAAAAACAGGACAGAACTAAATATCCAAGCCAAAGGCAATGGCAACAGAACCCAAACTATAACAATCTCAACTTAAAATGGGCCTGATATATTGGTAGGCCAGGAGGCAAAGGGTGGTGGTACAGGTTACACTCTAGGAATATGGTGGAGGGAGGTGGGCCCTGGTTGTGGGATTGGCCCTGATTCATTGTGCGTCTGAAACCCAACTATGAAGCTCTCTGTAAATCACAAAGGTTTCAATAAATACAAATAAATAAAAACATTTTTTTAAGAAAGAAAAGTTTAAAGAGCACTCATATACCTACCACTTGGATACAACTATCACTACTTTATTCTATATTATGACCTGCCAGTACCTTGATCCATTCCTTTATTATTTCATCTTTTTTGGGAGGGAATATACATTTAAAAATAAGTAGATGGGGCCGGAGAGATAGAATGGAGGTAAGGTGTTTGCCTTGCATGCAGGAGGACGGTAGTTCGAATCCCATATGGCATCCCATATGATCCCCCGAGCCTGCCAGGAGTGATTTCAGAGCATAGAGCCAGGAGTAACCCCCTGAGTGCTGCCGGGTGTGACCCAAATCCCCCCCCCCCAAGTAGATACCTATATAACTCAAATATTTTATCCTGTGCTTCATTTTATTTATTTTTTTAGACCTCAATAGATCTTTTAGAATTAAAGTTTACATGGTTGCGTACAGTTCTTAAATGTGCCTTTAGTGATTTATGCTGTTTCCTTCGAAGTATTCTAATAAGGAGAGTAATACCCATTACAAGATCACACCGCCCACACCTGTATATTCATTTTGATTTTCAGAATTAGACTTTGAGGAACTGGGGAGATAGCTTAAAGGGCTGAAGCACATAAATGATTCCCAGCTCAATTCCTGGCACTGTTTTTTCAGATTATTCTGTGTTTCAAGCAAAAAAAAAAAAATAAATAAATAAAACAGTATGGTTAATATTTAAAGCATACTGAAAGATAATAATTTAGTATACTAGTGTTAGTTGAAAGTATGAAATTATAAATAAAGACAAAACTTACTCTATTGTAAATTTTGTGAGAATTTTATGCAAGGAGCATTTTTGATTCAAGTTTTTTTTTTTTTTTTTTTTTTTTTTTTTTTTTTTTTTTGGTTTTTGGGCCACACCCTGTGACGCTCAGGGGTTACTCCTGGCTATGCGCTCAGAAGTTGCTCCTGGCTTCTTGGGGGACCATATGGGACGCCGGGGGATCGAACCGCGGTCCGTCCTAGGCTAGCGCAGCAAGGCAGGCACCTTACCTCCAGCGCCACCGCCCGGCCCTTTTTTTTTTTTTTTTTTTTTTTTTTAATGGAGGAAGGAAATGGGGGACATTAGTGGTGGGAATATATTAAAATGTTGTCCTTTTTAATAATTGAAATCTAACTACAAGCATGTTTGTAATCATGAAAAGAAAAAATATAAAATTGCCACCCAAAAATAATATATATATATTTTTTGTCCTGGGTTGGCCATGTGCAAGGCAAACGCCCTACCACTGTGCTATTTCTTCAGCCCCTAAAAAAATAATATATATTTTTTTAAAGGCTACATCTGTCCGTGGTAGGATTTATTCCTGATGTGGCTCAGGGGTCATTCCTGACTGGGCTTGGGGATATGCGCTGTCGGGGCTTAGTGAGAAGGGGATCACAGCCACTGACAATGCAATCAGTTGGACTCAGATCCTGACACTTAAATTTCATTCAGTGGCAGCAGCTGCAGTCACAGTAAGTCTTTATCTTTGGCTCAAGTTCTGTGCCAGATACCAGGACTTGCTTATGAATAACTAGTTTTATTGTGCAAACTAGTGTTAACTGTTGTGGCAGCTGTGTTGCAAGCTAATATTTTGAGTTTTCCATAATGAATTAGATATAAGGGAACTGCAGCAATCAGGACCTAAACGGAAGTCTTAGGTGTGCTCTGGTTAGACTGTGACATTCTGATACTGCATACATGTTCTGTTCTTAGGCCATGGACAATATCACGATGGAGGCCATTTCATATGGCAAAATGCCTGCTTTCATAAATTGATTGTTTAAGAAGGTCTATTTTGGAAAGCGTTTATACCGTAATATCCTGAAGATTTCCCCACTTTTCCATAAACATACAGATACTTAGTGGCAGAAACTATCTGGAGAAAATCAGCCTGGCATTGTCTGGGCAAAGAACTTGACAGACAGTGGGACTGGAGCTATCGAACACTGGGTAGGGCTCTTGCCTTGTATGTACCCTTGCAGCACAGTTTGATTTTTGGTATCCCATGTGGTCCCCTGAGCACCACAGGAGTGAGTCCTGTATGCAGAGCCAAGAGTAACCCCTGAGAACCTTTGGCTGTGGCCCCAAAACTAAAAAAAAACAAAAAACAACCAATAAACTTGACAGTAATGGCAGACAGTGTTACACTTATCAGTAGATGTAAATGTTTAGCACTTGGTTTGGTCAATAATCCCTAAGGAAAATTGAAAGGGATTTATAGTCCTTTTGAGGAAACTTAATACTTGGAAGTCCTTTAGGATCAGAAATTGGAAGTAATCTTTTAGAGGTCACCTTTGGATCTACATGCTTGTCTTTTTTTTTTTTTCTTTCTTTTTTTTTTTTTTAGGTTTTGGGCCGCATCCGGTGATGCTCAGGCATTACTCCAGGCTATGTACTCAGAAATCATTCCTGGCTTGGGAGCCCATATGGGATGCTGGGGACCAAACTGAGGTCTGTCCTAGGCTAGCCCTTGCAAGTCAGATAGATGTTTACTGCTTGCGCCACTGCTCTGGCCCCAACATACTTGTCATTTTTAAGCAGATTTTAACAATAGGTAAACTAAGAATCATAGTTCTTTAAGGGGTTCTCTGTTACCAATATAGGCTGTTCTGGAGTAATTAGAAGACAGATTGGATTGGAATTGAATTTTTTGTTTGTTTGTTTGTTTTTTGAGTCAACACCCAGCAGTGCTCAGGGGTTACTTCTGACTCCACGCTCAGAAATCACTCCTGGCATGCTCGGGGAACCATATGGGATGCCGACATTCGAACCAATGACCTTCTGCATGAAAGGCAAATGCCTTACCTCCATGCTATTTCTCCGGCCCCAGAATTGAAATATTTTGATATTTTTCTTATTATTGATAAGGATGTCTGCCCACAGAAGATAATTATTTGTTTGTTTATTTATTTTTGTTTTTTGGGTCATACCCAGTGGCACTCGGTTTATTCCTGGCTCTGCTCTCAGAAATTACTCCCGGTTGGCATGGGGGACCATCTTGGATTCAGGGTTGATGGTGTGCAAGGCAAATGCCCTAATCACAGTGCTTTTGCTCAGATCCAAGAAGACAATACTTTAAAAACCTGTGTTTTTTTTTGTTTAGTTTTATTTTAGGTCACACCTGGCAGTGTGTATAGAGCAGCGGTCCCCAAACTACAGCCTGCTGGGGACATTTATCCTGCTTTCTGGGTACTTTGCCACTGCTGCCTGTCCTGCTTAGCAGCCGATTTGTCCAGTCTTGCAATGTGCATATGTTGGATGTGCACCCCACTCTCCTACTCCTCTCCCTCTCTCTGTCTCTTGACTCCTCTCAGTCTCGGGCAGGGGTTCTCAAACTACTGCGTGCTAAAAGCAGGCCCATAGTTCCCATTGAAATACAGGTAAATTGGTTGATTTAACTTTAAATATCTTCATTTTAAATATTGTATTTGTTCTGTTTTGTTTCTTTAATTCAAAATAAGATATGTGCAATGTGCATAGAAATTTGTTTATTTTTTTTTAACTGTAGTCTGGCTGTCTAACCGTCTGAGTGGACAGTAAACTGGCTCCCTTTTAAAAAGTTTGAGGACCCCTGGCTTTGAGGCAGCTCCTGACTCTGTGCTCTAGGATGAGGGCGGGGCATCCTTTTGGTAGGAATTGTTTCCTGGCATGAAACCTGTGTGTGCCTCTAGCTTGCAAGTTGAGCATCCTGCCGATTGTACCATCTCTCTTCCCTTGTTTTGTTTTGTTTTGTTTTAAATCGGTTCACTTCACATGCTTCTGAAAAGTAGTCATTAACTTAAATACCTAGGGGCCCTTTGTTTATAGGACAAGGAAGGTAAGGTAGAAGTTCCTCACTTTTATTGCTTATCCTGTACCTTTCCCCTTTGCTGCTATTTTGTTTTTTCTCTCGTGGCTGAACTTGTTGAAACTAATATGTTTTGAGGCATTTTTAAAGAAAATATTATTATTATTATTTTTAATACAGAACACTTCACAAAATTTGCGTGTCATCCAGGCGCAGGGGCCATGCTAATCTTTGTTTTCTTTCTTTTTTTTTTGGTTTTTGGTTTTTGGGTCACACCCGGCAGCGCTCAGGGGTTCCTCCTGGCTCTACGCTCAGAAATCGCCCCTGGCAGGCTCGGGGACCAAATGGGATGCTGGGATTCGAACCACCATCCTTCTGCATGCGAGGCAAACGCCTTATCTCCATGCTATCTCTCCGGCCCCTAATCTTTATATTGTTCCAATTTTGGTATATGTGCTGCTGAAGCGAGCACAAAAAGATCATTTTTTTAAATAAAATATTTATTTAAGCACCATGATTACGAGCATGTTTGTAGTGGGGTACAATGATTATTCTTTATGTTAATCTGTATACTAGGAAAATTCTAAAGCTTTAGATAGTCTTAGCTGAAAAGCAGGAAAAATGGGGGGAAAAGACGAAAGAGACACATTTAAGCAGATAGTGTTTTACAGCTATATATCCTATTGTTTATTTGGTGCAATTCACTTTGGGACTAGTTCATGTTTTAAGTCTTAGATTAAATAAAACATAAAGGCATCTCTCCCCTCCAGTGCTACTAAAATTTTAGAGAATCATAAAGAATAAAATGTTAACTAAAATATTATACTAAACATTTTTGTTTTTGGTTTTTGGGCTACCACTGGTGACGCTCAGGGGTTACTCCTGGCTATGCGCTCAGAAATCGCTTTCGGCTTGGGGGACCATATGGGATGCCGGGGGATCGAACTGCCGTCTATCCTGGTGAGCCACATGCAAGGCAAACACCCTACCGCTGCGCCATCACTCTGGCCCCATAAAAAAAATTCTTGTTAAAGTTTTGATTTAGTTCCAGCAAAATATTTTTTCCTGCTGTCATTAATTTTTTATTTTTATTTGTTATTTTTTTGGAGGGATTACACCCAGCAGTGCTCAGGGGTAGTATACTCCTGGCTCTATGCTCAGAAATCGCTCCTGGCAGGCTTGGGACCATATGGGATGTCGGGATTTGAACCACTGTCCTTCAGCATGCAAGGCAAACGCCTTACCTCCATGCTATCTCTCTAGCCTCATTTTATTTGTTATTTTTGTTTATTATTTCTTCGCTTAATTATTTTTAACTACCTGGAATTAGAAAATACCATGTCTTACATTATTTACTTCTAAGAGCTGTCTTTTAATGAATGTGTCCTTGTAAAGTTTGTATTAAAACAAATATTGGACAATACCAAAGTATATTAACTAAACTTGATACTCCAGTTTTGTATTGGGGTTTCCAAGATAGACAGCTTTATGGGTCAGGTTTGCATGCCTTGCACATGCCAGGGCATAACTGTGTGTTGCCTGCTTTGCCCCCAAACCACTTTGAGCACAATCAGGTATTATAATCCTGAACCCTGTGAGTACCACTAGCCCCTGAGCATTGCTTGGGAGGCCTCCTACTCCCACCAACACACACACACACACACACACACACACACCAACAACCTTTGTAAACTTTGTTCATTGCATTCTGTTTCTTGTTTCAAGTGGGTGACTACATAATAACAGGACATCATTACTATTAAGTGAATGATGTTCAAAGTTATGAGGATTTTGATGAGACTACTGTGAAAACTGCTTTTCAGAATTAAATTCTCTCTATTTGTGACTGAGATTTATCAGCTGCTGCTTTCAGAAATGCATTTCCTTTCCTTATTTTTTTTTTTTTTATATATGTCCTTTGGATCCACAGAGATGATAGTAGAGATGTTAAATACTTACATTGCATACAACTGATCTGAGTTCAACTCCGGAGTACCACCCCGTATTATCCAAAATCCAAACAACAGAATAAAATGAATCTTTGTCTCATGATATGCCTATGGCAGACTAATATGCTCTTACCAGCCTTCCCCCATAGTGTGTTTCAGTTATGTAAAGTATGCACTGCCTTGATGGCTCAACCTTACTTGTGGCCCAGTCTTTATTCTAGTTGACAGATACAAATAGCTCGCTCTATGGGAATTAGAAATGTGTCAGATCAGGTCGAATGTCCTGAGTTTTCATTGGAGAAATCTTTTGGGAAGAGAGGATTGATGTTTTATTTTTTGCCTGAATTCAGTAAATTCTAACACACTCGAGCAATTTGTCAGTCGTAATACAGTTGATCCCGTTAGGTTATACTTCCTTGAGAATTCCTTTGTGATTCGCAGTGTAATGAAATCTCTTGAGTGAATTTTGTTAAAGCTGTGCACGGATTTAAGTTGAGTAGGATGTTCGTGGAAACTGGGATACATTCTCATGAGAATTCATTTTACATGCCATGTTAGGAAGTTTAATATATGATCCGTATCAAGCTTGTTATTGAGATGAATTTTCAGTTCTTTTGTAAATTAGGCCTGTCTCATAATAATACTAATAATTGTTATTATTTGACTCAAGGAATCTTATTTATTTATTTTTGGTTTTTGGGTCACACCCGGTGAAGCTCAGGGGTTATTCCTGGCTCTGTGTTCAGAAATCACCCCTAGCAGGCTTGGGGGACCATATGGGATGGGATGCCAGGGGATTGAACTGCGGTTTGTCCTAGGCTAGCTCGTGCAAGGCAGATGCCTTATGGCTTGCGCCACCCCTCCAGCCCCAATTTTATTTTTTATTTTATTTTATTTATTATTAATTATTATTATTATTTTGTTTTTGGACCACATCCGGATGCGCTCAGGGTTACTCCTGGCTCTGCACTCAGAAGTTGCTCCTGGCAGGCTTGGGGGACCATATGGGATGCCAGGAATTGAATTCAGCTCTGCCCTGGGTCAGCTGCCTGCAAGGCAAATGCCCTACTGCTGTGCTAGCTTTCCTATCTGTTTGGTTCCTTAATTTATTTTTTAAATAGAGGTCACTTCCATTGTGTAGGCCTGTAGCACTGTATTTCCAGCAACTTGCTGGCTTGTTTGTTTTTGAGCCACACCCGGCAGCCAGCGCTCAGGGGTTACTTCTGGCTCTGTGCTTAAACATCACTTCTGGTAGTGCTCCATGAACCATATGGGGATGCCAGGAATTGAACTTGGGTTGGCTCCGTGCAGTGGAAGTGCCCTGCCTCTTTACTATCACTCTGTCCCCAGAATTATTTTGCGAATTAAAAAACATTACTTTTATAAGACTGGAACCGTAGTATAGTGGTAGGGCACTTGCCTTACATATGCTGACTGTGTTTGATCCCCTGTCCTCCATATGGGCTCCTTAGTTCCCAAGAGCAGAGCCAGAAGCTCACCCTTAGTACTGCTAGATAGGGCCCCAAAATCAAACCAAAAATTATTTTATTTTATTTTATTTTATTTATTTTTATTTTTATTTTGGGGTCACACCCAGCAGTGCTCAGGGGTTCCTCCTGGCTCCACGCTCAGAAATTGCTCCTGGCACGCTCAGGGGACCGTATGGGATGCCAGGGCTCGAACCACCATCCTTCTGCATGCAAGGCAAACGCCTTCCCTCCATGCTATCTCTCTGGCCCCAACACATCACCTTTATAACTTTAAGGCTCTTGAGTATATTTTTCTTGAATATGTTATTAGAGCTTCAGGCTGAGTGATTTGTCTGAAGTGTTTTTGTTCTGAAATAGAAATATATTTTATTCTATTGAACATTTTTAATATTTTATATTTAAATACTATATTTTCAGAACAAAATACATTTTGTTCTAAAACAGTGGTCCTCAAACTATGGCCCGCGGGCCACATATTGTATTTGTATCTGTTTTGTTTCTTCATTGCAAAATAAGATATATGCAGTGTGCATAAGAATTCGTTCATAAGTTTTGTGTTTACTATAGTCAGACCCTCCAATGGTCTGAGGGACAGTGAACTGGCCCCCTGTTTAAAAAGTTTGGGGACCCCTGTTCTAAAATATAAATATACTTGTAATAACTTTAATCTGTTAGAAGAATTATTGCTGACTGCAGTTTCTGAAGTTAATAAAATATTTTTAAGCCAGTTAAATTAAAACATTTTTATACGTTGCTGTGATTCACATGGTAAAAAAGGTTTTAAAAATTATTTTGAATTTAGGCCCAGAGAGAAAATACAGCAGTAGGGCATTTGCCTTGCACGGCCAACCCAGAACGGACGGTGATCCCATCCCTGGCATATCCCATATGGTCCCCTCAGCCTGCCAGGAGTGATTTCTGAGCTCAGAGCCAGGAATAACTCCTGAGTCCTTCTGGGTATGACCCCAAAAACCCAAAGCAAACAGAAAAACAAAACGCAAAACACAAAAAAATTATTATGAACTTAAATGCCGTATGGACTCGGGTCAGACAGGTTATTTGATGCCACTGAACTATTTGACCCACAATATTGTGCGCTTTGTATGAGACAGACAGTGATGATGATATCTGCGGTCTCAGTGATGATGACAATGTCTGTGCTGATTCCCTCACATCAGATACAGCTGAAGCTCTGGTTGGACATAGAGATGATGATGAGGAATCCAGTTTTGAAGGATTTTAACCTTTGTGATTTAGCTTGATTACCTGTTAAACTACGGTTTTCTGCATTTTATTTAAAGTTTTAAAGTTATTATTGCTAGTTTACAGTTTTTCTTTAGCAATAAATATTGAAAAACATTTAACCTACAGATTTCTCAATTATTGTAATTGTTTTCGGTATATATATATATATATATATATATATATTTTTTTTTTTTTTTTTTCTTTCTTTCTTTCTTTTGGTTTTTGGGTCGCACCTGGCAGCACTCAGGGGTTACTCCTGGCTCCATGTTAAGAAATCGCTCCAGGGGCCGGGCGGTGGCGCTAAAGGTAAAGTGCCTGCCTTGCCTGCGCTAACCTTGGACGGACCGCGGTTCGATCCCCCGGTGTCCCATATGGTCCCCCAAGCCAGGAGCAACTTCTGAGCACATAGCCAGGAGTAACCCCTGAGCGTTACCGGGTGTGGCCCAAAAACCAAAAAAAAAGAAATCGCTCCTGCCAGGCTCAGGGGACCATATGGGAAGTCGGGATTCAAACCACTGTCCTTCTGCATGCAAGGCAAACACCTTACCTCCATGCTATCTCTCCGGCCCCTGGATATATATATTTTTATTTTTGAAATTTACCAGTGGCTTCTGCATTTTCCACCTCGGTTTCTATTTGAGTTATTAAGTTTTCCCAGTTTTTAGGGTAAAATTAGCGGGGGTCGACTTATACTCTGGTCGGCTTTTATTCGGGTATATAGGTATTCTAAACTTTTTGTAATAATTTTGTATTATTATTTGGGTATCAGAGATTGAACCTAGAGGTCTCATACTTGTATGGCATGCACTCTACCACTGAGTTATATCTGGCATCTTAAAATTTGTTGGAAGAGTTTTATTTTGGGTTGGATTACACCCAGTGGCGCTCAGGGATTATTCCTCACTCTGCGCTCAGAAATCACTTTTGGCAGGCATGGAGGACTGTATGGGATGCTGGGATTTGAACTACTGTCAGTCTTGGATCGACTGTGTGCAAGGCAAACGCCATTCCGCTGTGCTCTCTCTGCCTTCCTTCCTTTTTGGGTGTTGGAAGAGTTTTATAAGAAAGTGTTTGGTTAGTGGTTTATATATAAGTGCATGAATATAATCTCTTCATTAAGTGACAGTATGTGTGCACATTAAAGCTGCAGGGGAAAAATCATAGAATTTTCTGTTTCTGTTTTTTTTAGGACTGAAAAGAGAATCAAAACCACTTTATACAATTAACTTTTGAGACAATATGGGGACTCCTGGTTCTGGAAGAAAAAGGACCCCTGTGAAGGATCGATTTTCTGCAGAAGATGAAGCTTTGAGCAGCATAGCCAGAGAGGTAAGTCTACAAACCCCTCTCAATCCTGAGTGACTTGGATGGGAACGTTGTAAAAATAGTGGAGTGAGAGATAAACATTTATTCAGCTAATTTTAGAAGGTTTACTATGAGGACAATGAGGTATTTGGTCTCTAATGCATTGCAGTAGAATAAAAGAGTTACCTTGCAACCAGATCAATAGTACAGTGGGTAGGGCACTTGCCATGCGTGTAGCTAACCTGGGTTATCCTCGCCATCCCATATCATCCCCTGAACACATAGGCCAGCAGTAACTCCTGAGTGCAGAGCCTGAAGTGAGCCCTGAGCATTGCCTGGTGTGACTGAAAAACAAACAAAACAAAACAACAATGAAAAAGACTCTCTCTTTGTCTCTCTCTCTGTCTCTCTTCTCTCTCTCTGTCTCTCTCTCTCCTCTCTCTCTCCTCTCTCTCTGTCTCTCTCCCCTCTGTCTCTCTCCCTTTCTCTCTCTGTCTCTCTCCCTACACACACACACACACACACACACACACACACACACACACACACACACACACACACACACACACACACACCTGGTGTTAAATACAGTTAGATGACCTAATTAAAAATTTGGTACCTAGGGCCAGAGAGATAGTACAGTGGTAGAGGTCCTCCATGCTTGCCAGGAGCGATTTCTGAGCAGAGAGCCAGGATTAACCCCTGAGCACTTATGGGTGTGACCCCCCACCCCCACAATATTGGTACCTAAAATTGTCTCCTGAAGGGAAGTTGCTAAGAAATTGAGTAATGATTTTTATTTGTTAATTTGGAAACCTTAGCAACACAATAAATATTATGCCTCTTAATATGTCTTTCACTATTCTTTGGTATGAGTGTCGTGGAAGAATAAACAAAATCAAACACTAAGTTCTATCTTAGCTACCTGAATTAGTCATTTTTTTCTTGAATGTTTCATGTTCTAGAATTTTGTATTGCTGTAAAGATTTAGATTACACCTTACTTTTCTTATTCAGAAAGGTTTTATATAACTGACTACTCATCCTGTCTACTCTGGACTTGATTCAGCTCAGTTAGTGCATTTCTTTCAGATTATAAAGTTTTAGTGTGCTTTAGTATCTGTTGTATGATCCCCATTGAATGAAAGTTTGATTTTCGGTGGGGATTGCAAGAGGACTGACTGACTCCTCATGGAGTTTAGGAGGCTGGGCCCAGGGTCCCACCATTAGTTTGCAGCCAACTTGGTCTGTATGTCGGTGCAGGAGCCAGAGGAAGTGATGCTTCTCGGGCCTGAAGTGCCAGGGATACCTGCGAGGTGCCCCTAGCCTGTATTCTGTGACACTGTTGTCCATGTGGTACCAGGAATTGAATCCCAGTTAGGCGCATGCTAGACTGCTGTGCTCTATCTCCCAGCTCCTTGGACAGAAGTTTTAAAGTTAGATGCTTCCCACTTTTACAGGCATTTGAGTGTGTATTTCCATAGGCATTTAAACACTATAAATTACTTTATTTAAAAACATATCACATAGTTTACTATAATTATTTGTTTCCATTGAAATCATTTTTTTTGGGGGGGAGGGGTCACATCTGTCAGCGCTCAGCGGTTACTTTTGGCTCTGTGCTCAGAAAATCTCTCCTGGCAGGCACGAGGACCATATGGGATGCCGAGATTCAAACGAACATCAATCCTGGGTCGGCTGCTTGCAAGGCAAACGCCCTACTGCTATGCTATCTCTTTGGCCCCTCCATTGAAATAATTAAAAAGAAAAGAAAAGGGAAAGAAAGAAGAAAAAAGAGAAAAAAATTAGAAATTACTGTATCTTGCAAATGAGGTAATTAAGTCATTGTCAGGAAGTTTAGAAAGCTCTTGTTGCTAATTGATCATTCTGCTGTTTAGTTTCTGAATATTACTCATTGGTAGCTAAGTTAGTGTGTTCCTACAGGGATGGTAAAAAAACTGGAGCTGTCACACAGCTGTGAATGTGGCCGCTACAGTTCAGGAATTGCTGACGTGGTGTCTTTTGTGGGATGTGTTCTCTCTCGGCTGCCAGGCTTCTGGGAGTATAAGAAGGTGGGGAGGGGGCCCGGAGAGATAGCACAGCGACGTTTGCCTTGCAAGCAGCCAATCCTGGACCAAAGGTGGTTGGTTCGAATCCCGGTGTCCCATAGGGTCCCCCGTGCCTGCCAGGTGCTATTTCTGAGCAGACAGCCAGGAGTAACCCCTGAGCACTGCCGGGTGTGACCCAAAAACCAAAAATTTAAAAAAATTAAAAAAAAAGAAGGTGGGGAGGGTGCTCACACTCATCCCAAAAATGTTCTGGTGATGGTTGCCCAAATACTGGCATAACTGGAGCATTGGTCAGATTTGGTTTCTCTGCAGAGAAGCAGGGCCATTGGCGGGGTAAATAACAGTCGTGGATCATGATGGGTGTAGCAGATGTGGCTTTGGTAGGGTGGGGACTTGGCTTGCCCTCTCCTCCCAAGATTGCTAGCTTTCTGCTTCGTGGTGGGCATACTCCTATTTTTTCACAGCTTGGTATACATATCTTTTGAGAACTGAGTGAAGCTACGGAGCTGGTCAAATGCGGACACGGCAGTCTGCATTTCATTTGCTATTTTTGAAAGGTCCTAAGTATAGAAAGATTTTGATATGCTATTTCTACAGATAGAAAGATGATATTTTAGAGAAAATGTCCCCATGAAGTATTTTGTGGAAGAGGTCAGGAGGAAAACCAGGAGAAACGAGAAAGCCAAGAGATAAGAGTTAGAAGGATGATAAATGGTTTTGGAAGTCCACAAAGAGCCAGACAAGGAAGATAAGAATGGTGATATTCCTTTTGGGTTTGATAGAAGTTATTAATGACTTTTGCATGCATAATTTCATAAAGTGATTTGGACATATGCCAGAGTGCAGTCATTTGAGGAAAGTGGATTGTGGAAGGAGATGACAGAAAAGTTGCTGTCGAGAGATGACAAGGGAGGAGTTGGAGTGATAGTATAGAGAGAGGGCATTTGCTTTGCATGCAGCTGGGTTTTATTCCTGGTACCCTACATGGTTTCCTGAGCCTGCCAGGAGTGAGCATAGAGCCAGGAGTAAGCCCTGAGGCACTGCTGGATGTGACCCCAAAAAGAAAAGAAAGAGAAGACAAGGTAGAAATAAACCCAGATGGGTTATATTATTAAGTTACTTTATTTGGGGGGGGGGGGGCATATCCAGCAGTACTCATGGGTTACTCCTGGCAGGCTCAAGGGACTGTATGGGATGCCGGGGATCGAACGCAGGTTTGTCCCAGCTCAGCCATATGCAAGGCAAACGCCCTACCACTGTGCTTTCACTCTGACCCCACTGTTTTTTTTCTTTTTTGGTGAGAAAGACTTTGAGTCCACTTAAGGATAAGGGTTGATGGGGAGAGAGATGATTAGGTGTCAGATATTTGCAGTAAGCTTCCTAGGGAAATTTGAATTTACATTGTAATGTGAAAGGGTATATGTTTGTGTTGGTAGAGTTAAAAAAGAAGCACACAGGCACTTAGACACATGCTTATTTAACATTTAACTCTTGCATTTGAATCTTATGTGGATGGAGTAAAAATTTATATATGTAGGGATTGGAGATGTACAATGGTGAGGGAACATTGACCTACCCGGGAATAACCAGACATTGCCAAAGGTGCCCTTGGAGGCCCCTGAACCCTACTGGTTGTAACATGGAGGCCCTCTGTACAGCAAGGGTAATACAGGTATCCCTGGCATCACAGGGCCTGGGCTACATCACATCCTCAGACCTGGGCACTGAACAGCGGGCCTGATTCGCCGAGAATCTCCAGTGGGACTCCAGGGCCTCCTGAGTACCACTTATCAGGCCCCACATCCCAAATACAGACTTTGAAAATATTTAAAAATTATATATTTAAAATGATTGTCCAGTAGATGGAAAATGTGTAATAGTTTATTTTCCTTCCTTCCTTCCTTCCTTCCTTCCTTCCTTCCTTCCTTCCTTCCTTCCTTCCTTCCTTCCTTCCTTCCTTCCTTCCTTCCTTCCTTCCTTCCTTCCTCCCTCCCTCCCTCCCTCCCTCCCTCCCTCCCTCCCTCCCTCCCTCCCCTCCCTCCCTCCCTCCCCTTCCTCCCTCCCTCCCTCCCTCCCTCCCTCCCCTCCCTCCCTTCCTCCCTCCCTCCCTTCCCTCCCTCCCTCCCTCTCTCCCTCCCTCCCTCCTCCTTCCCTCCCTTCCCTCCCTCCCTCCCTCCTTCCCTCCCTCCCTCCTTCCTCCCTCTCTTCTCTCCCTTCCCTCCCTCCCTCCCTCCCTCCCTCCCTCCCTCCCTCCCTCCCTCCCTCCCAATTATGGTTGTAACCTTACTTTAGGATGTATTTCAGGCAGATAAAATTTTGGTTTTGTTTTCTGTTGCACCTTGTAGTGCTCAAGAGTTCCGTGCTCAGTGGTCACTCCTGGTGATGGGGTGGTATATGCAGTTCTAGGAATCAAACCAGGGCCAGCCACATGCAAGACAAGTGCTTTGCCTCCCTCCTGTGTTGTCTCTCCAGATCTAGGCAGATTTAATTTAACAATGTGTACTATGGGTTAACAAGAATGGGGAGAAGGGTTTTGGGGATAGTGAGAGTGGAAGTAAATTAGTGCGTTAAATATTATTACTTTTGGGGCTGGCGAGGTGGCACTAGAGGTAAGGTGTCTGCCTTGCAAGCACTAGCCAAGGAAGGACCGCGGGTTGATCCCCTGGCGTCCCATATGGTCCCTCCAAGCCAGGGGCAATTTCTGAGCACTTAGCCAGGAGTAACCCCTGAGCATCAAACAGGTGTGGCCTGAACCCCCCCCCCCAATATTACTTTTTATTTTTTAATTTGTAATTTTTTGGGTTTTGGATCACACTCAACAGTGCTCAGGGGTTACTCCTGGCTCTGTGCACAGAAATCACTCCTCAAAGGCTCAGGGGGCCATGTGGAAAACCGGGACAGATACCACCATCTGAACTGGGTTGGCCACGTGCAAGGCAAATGTCCTATCTCTGTGGTATCTTGAAGGCCCCTTGTTAGGTATCCTAGGTGGAAGTTTTTGCTAAGAGTATTTGGAGTGGGAGGTTTGTTGGACTAGACACCGTGATCCTCAAACTATGGCCCGCAGGCCACATATTGTATTTGTATCTGTTTTGTTTCTTCATTGCAAAATAAGATCTATGCAGTGTGCATAAGAATTCGTTCATAAGTTTTGTTTTTACTGTAGTCAGACCCTCCAATGGTCTGAGGGACAGTGAACTACCCCATGTTTAAAAAGTTTGAGGACCCCTGGACTAGAGAGTAAATGCTGGATTCAAAGATGATTTTGTTTAAATATAGGAAACCCTTAGACACTGAATTTTGAAAAAGTGTGACAAGCATTTATTTTCTGGAGATTGGAACATAGTGCTACAAAGCATATTAACTGGAGCGTGTGAAGGTGCGTTTTATTGTTTTTGTTTGGGGCCCACACCCATCTGTGCTAGGTCTTATTCTTGGAACTGTACTCAGGGTTTCCTCCTGTAAGAGTTTAGGCCATATGTGGAGTCAGTGTATAGACAGCAAGTATCTTGAGCCCTGTGCCATATCTTTCTGTCTCTCTGTCTCAGCAGTGTTAATTTATTATAACGTTCATTACTGTCACTAGAAGTTTCTTTTTTCTGTCTCTTTTTGGTTTTTGGGCCATCCCCGGCGGCACTCAGGGGTTACTCCTGGCTCTGGGCTCAGAAATCGCACCTGGCAGACTTGGGGGACCTTATGGGATGCTGGGAATCGAACCGGGTCCATCCCGTGTTGGCCACGTGCAAGGTTAACGCCCTACTGATTGACTATCTCCGGTCCCTGTCGCTAGAAGTTTCTTGTAGGACTCATACCCAAGAGTGTGGTCACTCCCAGTAGGAATGATTCTGTGTCAGGCCTGATGTCCTCATCTGTCAACGTAGTTCGATCCTGGGACTACCAGGGCTTCCCCAGCATGGTGAGTTTAAGTGGTGTCAGGATCAAACTCCAGGCTTTGTACCTGTGCAGCATGTTCTCTTCTACTTGTGCTATCTATCTTTCTGCTGTGTAGCCCCTTTTTCTTTTTGGTAAGGGAGGCACAGGAATCACCCCTGGATAGGGCTCAGAGAACCTCTCTGGTGCTGGGAATTGATCTCTGGTTGACTGCATTCAGGCCAGCGCCCAGCCTTTTGTTCTCTCTCTCTCTCTCTCTCTCTCTCTCTCTCTCTCTCTCTCTCTCTCTCTCTCTCTCTCTCTCTCTCTCTCTCTCTCTCTCTCTCTCTCTCTCTCTCCTCTCTCCTCTCTCTCCTCTCTCTCTCTTCCCCCCCCCCCCCGTCTCCTCTCTCCTCTCTCTCCTCTCTCTCTCCCCCCCCCCCCCCGTTATGTAACAAAGAAATTTGAGGTTAGTAGCTGCTCTTCTGTTCCTTGTACCAGTCCTATAAATAATTATTCATTATCTTTCTCTGGGTTTGCTTCTTCTAGGCATTTCCTATAAATGGAGTTACGCAGTATGTGATTTTTCTACCAGCTCTTTTGCCTGTGAAATATTTTCAGGTTACTTCCTTGTGATAGCTTGTATCAAGATTTCATTCTTTTTTTTCTTTTTTTTTTTGGTTTTTGGGTCACACCAGGCAGCGCTCAGGGGTTCCTCCTGGCTCTATGCTCAGAAATCACTCCTGGCAGGCTCACAGGATCATATGGGATGCCAGGATTTGAGCCACCGTCCATCTGCATGCAAGGCAAATGTCTGACCGCTATGCTTCTGTCCAGCCCCCGAAATAGATTTTTAAAGGAAGAGTATAGGGATTTTCGTTTTTCAGATTGAGTCCAGTTTAAAATCAGTGTGAGAAGACAGATTGCTCTGGCCATACCAGGCTTCAGAGCTTCATGTAATTGGAAAATTCCTAAACTGAGATAACTGTTCAACTATTAAACAGTCTCTTCTTAGGAACTTTCTGTGTAATTTTGCCAGACCAAACGATGGTTTCTCCTGCTTGCTTCTTTCCTTACATTCATTGTATTCTTGACTGTCTTACGTAGATTGTGAACTTCTTTGGGCACAAATACCATCTCTTGTCTGTCTTTTCACCACCTGCCTTGATGTTTACATGCAGTAGACCTACATACACTGACTGAATGTCTTAGTGGGAAACTTGAGCACAAACTTGAGCACAACTTGGGAGAAATACCTACTACTGTTTTCAGAGGAGGGATTTGAATCAGTTTGGATGTGGCAGAAAACAGAGGGAACCACTATAAGAGAGAAACCAGGAGATGATTTTTTTTAAGTTTCATGTGGAACATAAAGCTATGTCCTGTCTCACATCCTTGGTATTTTGGCCCATAGCCTGAAATTCTATTATTTATTTAGCAGACATGGAGGCATGGAAGTATAGAGTGACAGAAACATGCAATTTAAAGATACTGAAAGTTGGGGCCAGAGAGATAGCACAGCGGTAAGGCATTTGCCTTAGATGCAGAAGGATGGTGGTTTGAATCCCGGCATCCCATATGTTCTCCTGAGCCTGCCAGGAGCGATTTCTGAGCATAGAGCCAGGAGTAACTCCTGAGCACTGCTGGGTATGACCCAAAAAACCAAAAATAAATAAATAAATAAATAAATAAACAAATAAATAATAAATAAATAAATAAAAATAAAAAGTACTGAAAGCATTTAGTCCCTGCATAGAGTATTATACTGTAAAAAAAAGAAAAAGGTAAAAACATACATAGAGGGTAATATTTTAACCACCTTTTTTTTTTTTGATATTTGGGCCACACCCGTTTGATGCTCAGGGGTTACTCCTGGCTAAGCGCTCAAAAATCGCCCCTGGCTTGGGGGGACCATATGGGACGCCGGGTGATCGAACTGCGGTCGCGACCTTTCCTTGGCTAGCGCTTGCAAGGCAGATACCTTACCTCAAGCACCACCTCACCGGCCCCAATTTTAACCACCTTTAATAGAAGGTAGAATATTCTCTGCTAAGCAAAGATGTTGTGAAGAGAGACTTAGCTGAATATAGTAGAACTCAGGAATAGAGGGAGACAGGACTTTAGGAGATCTGAGAAAGAAATGCCCTCATTTTGCTTTTCTTCTCCTAGCTACTGTCTGTTTTGAATGTGTGCTTTAACCGTAAGAAATAGCCAGCTTGATATGCCTCTCATACAGCAGAATAACTTGCTTTGAAATTCAGACTGGCAGACATGCAGCCATATACAGGATGACTTCTGGGGCAGGGTTCTAGAGGAACATAAGGCTTTGGAAGCAGTTGCAACCTCCACGCAAGATAAGAGTTCCTATTGTAGGATTCCATTTATATGAAGTGCCTAGAACAGGGCCACGTCCCTTTTCACTTGAAAGAGTTTTTTGCAATTCTGGGCATATATGTCTATAAAATAGGTATACAAATTTTATTGCTATTTATAGTTATTACAAATATTTACTGGTAATCATACAGAACTTTCTTTCAAAGAAATCTTTTTTTTGGGGGGGTCACACCCGATAGCGCTCAGGGGTTACTCCAGGCTCTACGCTCAGAAATTACTCCTTGCAGGCTCGGGGGACCATATGGGATGTCAGGATTTGAACCACTGATCTTCTACATGCAAGGCGAACACCTTACCTCCATGCTATCTCTCTGGCCTCTTTCAAAGAAATTTCTAAAAAGTTATGTGATCTTTGGGTTGAAACACATATTTAAGAATCTAGGGTCTAAAATAGGTAATTCATAGAAACTGGAAGTAAATTAGGGGCTCCCAAAATCCTCAAATGAAGGGATAACAAGGAGAAACTAGTTGCTGTAGATATTTTTGGGAGATGAAAATATTGTGGAATTAGTAATGCAGTTGTACAGTCTTGTGAATATACTGGACATATAACTAAGTTGTGACTTTTAGGTGCTGAATTTAATGGTTTGTGACATATCTCAAGTTAGTTTCCTATGAAAACTTGCTGAAACATGTAGAAAGTGAGAATCAAGAGAGATGGCGTGAGTTTGAAGAAACTCGTTTCATGTGGTAGAAATTGGTATTATCTGGAAATGGAATATTGCTAATATCCAAAGTAGAATAGTTGCCTTTTTAAGTTTCTAACTTGTATGATTGATTAATAAGGAAAAGAAAGTTTGGAGATGTAAAATGAATCAAATGAACTATTTTGGCGGGAGGTCAAGAGAGGCTGGGAGAGAGGTACCTTGAGAGAGTCTAAAGAAAGAGCCTGGAGCATTAAAGGGAACAAGAGGTCGCTGGAGAGGACATTCAAACTTACTGAGAGATGATCTCCTTTCTCCCCTTTGAAAGTAATGTCTCATCTTCTGGTTCTCAAAACTTGTTTAAATAAAACATAATATAAAAATGCCTTTTACAGGGGTCAGAGAGATAGCATGGAGGTAGGGCAGTTGCCTTGCATGCAGAAGGATGGTGGTTCGAACCCTGGCATTCCATATGGTCCCCTGCACCTGCCAGAAGTGATTTCTGAGCGTAGAGCCAGGAGTAACCCCTGAGCACTGCTGGGTGTGACTCAAAAAAAAAAAAGCCTTCTGCACACCTATATTCATTGCAGCACTATTTACAATAGCCAGAATCTGGAAACAACCCAGATGCCTGAGAACAGAAGAATGGCTAAAGAAACGGTGGTACATCTACACAATGGAATACTATGCAGCTGCCAGAAAAAATGAAGTCATAAAAATTTTCTATACATGGATGGACATGGAAACTATTACGCTGAGTGAAATAAGTTAGAGGGAGAGAAATAGACACAGAATAGTCTCACTCATCTGTGGGATTTAGGAAAAGTAAAAGACAGTATTGCAATACTCCCAGAGACAGTAGAGATGAGGGCTGGAAGGAACGGTCTATGATATGAGGCTTATCACAAAGTGTGGTGCGTGCAGTTAGAGAAATAACTACACAAACAATAGTCATGACAATGGTAATGAGTGAGAGAAATAGAGTGCCTGTCTTAAAGACAGGCCCCAGGGCATGGGGGTGAGATGGGGGCATTGGTGGTGGGGAGGTTGCTCTGGTGAAGAGGGGTGTTCTTTTCTATAACTGAAACTCAACTACAAACATGTTTGTAATCATGGTACTTAAATAGATATTATAATAAATAAAAATATAAATAAAGGTTGTTGCTATGGGTTTCATAAAACTGATCTCTCTTAACTTGCAGGCCGAGGCTAGGTTGGCAGCAAAAAGGGCTGCTCGGGCAGAAGCAAGAGATATACGCATGAGAGAACTGGAACGACAACAAAAAGAGGTAATTGGACAGTGACCCTGATCTCAGAAATATCTCTACTTTGTTTCTTTAATAGTGAAGTGAATCTGGGCCCTTTGTGAGACGGGGATAAAATAATGCAAGGTGTACAGGTCAGAGAATTAAAATAAGTATTTGTTGTAAATAGTAACAGCAGACATACGTAATCACAACTGAATCTTTGTAGCATTGTAAGTACCTTATGTACAGTAGATAGAGATGGTGCTTGTTCATAGTAGACCTAAATATTCTAGAATGTAGAGTAATTGCAGTATGATTATACAGTAAGGAACTGTAGCCATCCAACTTCATAAATTTTAAGGGAGTTTATTTGATAGCAGAAAATGCTTATGTAAGAAAACGAAAACTAAATTCGATAGAACTTTATGTTAAAAAACGATATCTGTAGGATTAAGAGCTATGAAGAAGTAAAACCTCTCAGTACTTAGTTCATAGTGAAATCATAATTGGCTTTGCCTTTCTATAGCACATTATTTTTAATATGCTTTTGTTGTCAGAAAAGAAACAATCTAGTAGACATATAGAAATTGGTGTATGTTAAAATGTTAATGTGTTTAAATGGAAGAAACATTCTTTCTCTCGGGTATTATCTTAGGTTCGAAGTATCCCATAACAAATGCTTTTGATATATTATGAGAGGGGAGGAAACTTTGCAAACTATTGTTGATATTAAACACATTACTTTAATATTGGTAGTGAAATGTCTACTCAAGGTTAAAGGGAATATTATAGAGAACCTATTGCACAGCTCAAAAACAAAACCTAAATATGTATTTGCTATGTCAAAGTTTTATTTATAGTTTAAATACTCAATGCAGTTCTTAGCTTGATAATAAAGTGTTATAGAGTATTTCGTGTTTGATTGAAAGATAAGCTTTTTTTTTTTTTTTTTTTGGGCCACACTTAGCAGTGCTCAGGGATTGTTCCTGGTTCTGCGCTCAGAAATTGCTCCTGGCAGGCTCAGGACCGTATGCCGGGAATCGAACCCAGGTCTGTCCTGGTCGGCCATGTGCAAGGAGACGCCTTACCGGCTGTGTTATTGCTTTGGCCCTAAGATAAGCTTTTCTACTCCTAACATTACAGGACATTATATGAAGATAGCTATTTATGGTACATTTTCTTCTAACTGGGAATTTTTAGTTTAG
This sequence comes from Suncus etruscus, assembly GCF_024139225.1. Taxonomy (NCBI): domain Eukaryota; kingdom Metazoa; phylum Chordata; class Mammalia; order Eulipotyphla; family Soricidae; genus Suncus; species Suncus etruscus. Next base: position 3,446,352 of record NC_064867.1, read on the forward strand.
TAATTTTTTTATTTCTTTTTGTTTCTTTGATTTTTGTTTTTTGTTTTTTTGGGTCACACTCGCAGCGCTCAGGGGTTACTCCTGGCTCTACGTTCAGAAATCACCCCTAGCAGGCTCAGGGGACCATATGGGATGCTGGGATTCAAACCACCATCCTTCTGCATGCAAGGCAAATGCCCTACCTCCATGCTATCTCTCCAGCCCCTTTCTTTTTATTTCTTTGACATTTTTTCTTCTTTCCCTTTTCCTTTTTTTGGGGGGGGGGGCAGGCACTCCCGGAGGCTCTCAGGGGTTATTCCTGCCTCTGCACTCAGAAATTAACTCCTGGCAGGCTCTTGGGACCAGGTGGGTTGCCGGCGGTTAAACCCTGTTCAGCCACGTACAAGGCAGACACCCTATCCTTTGTGCTATCACACCAGCCCCTGATTTAGTAATTTTCTGTATTTTTTAATGTGTCTCTTACTTTGTGCCAAGTGATCATTGTTCTTCAGAGAAATGTAGATGTTAATATTTTCTAGAGAATGCAGTTTAAAAGTACTTAATCAACTTATGGAACTTTTGCATTTGTAGCCTTCTCATCATTCCTTTGATCGGAAATGGGGACAGATTCACAAGTGGCTGGTAGGCTAGGATTGCCTGTCCTGCATGCTGTGAGCTGTTGCCTAAAATAATGGAAGCGTGTAGTAAAACATTGACTAATAGTTTGCGGGGGAGGGGGGTGTTTGGCATGTTTGAACCTCAAGGTCAGAGTTTTCTGTCTATAGTATCCCATGTTATGTACCTGAAGTCCCATCACTTTTTGTTGAAGTGTACAGTCTCACACTTATAGATGCTCCGGCCAAAATTTGAGTAAATGAAGTGCTTTCTTTGTTGAGTCTGTTTTTCCCTTCCTGTTTCCCTCTTTCTTTCCTTTTCTCTTTTCTCCTTTCCCCTTCCCTTTTACACGCCTCTCTTTTTATTGGAACACCATAAATTAATACCATTAATGATAGAATTTCATAGTACAACATTTCAACACTACACCCACCACCATTGTTGCCTTTTTAAAACAAACAAACAAACAAACAGCATGTTTTTTGACATTGGAGGAGAGGAATATTTTTTTCTTATCACTGACATCTAAGCACAGTTTGTTGAATTGTTTTCTGGCAAATACCCCTGTTTCTTTTCTTTTCTTTTTCTTTTTTTGGCCATACCCGTTTGATGCTCAGGGGTTACTCCTAGCTAAGCACTCAGAAATGCCCCTGGCTCGGGGGGACCATATGGGACGCCAGGGGATCAAGTCGCGGTCCTTCCTTGGCTAGCGCTTGCAAGGTAGACAGACACCTTACCACCTCGTCGGCCCCAATACCCCTGTTTCTATTAATCAAGAAGCTAATTGACAATTTAAAACTACTTTAGAAATACCTGCATAAAGCTTTCATTCTTCCAGGGAAGGAGGATTCTCTTACTAAAAACCAGGCTATCTGGCTTTTTTTTTTCTTTATCATTTTTTTATTCTTACTGTAATCAGCACAGATTTAGCCAGCATAGGATCTTATCTCTCTCTCTTTTTTTTTTATACCTCTTTTTTTGTATTGCTTTGTATTCTGTTGAGTCAGATTTGGATACTGGCTTCAACTTTATGGCATTTTAGATTTTTTTTTTTTGTCTTTTGTGCTATAATTTATTGTAAAAATGAAGAAGGTCTCTAGCCTAAAGCTCTTAAGACAGTATAAAGATCAGTAGATTCTGGGGGCTTAGGAAAGAGAAGAATTGGGAGGTACAAAAATAGGCATTCTTTTGTCCCATAACATTATGTTGAATAGTGCTGATTTAGGGCCGAGTTTGTGGTGGCAAAAGGAACGGTAGTGTCAGTTCAGACCTCTGTAGTGTTGATTCTTTATTCTGTAGTCTTTATCCGAAGTCTTTTTAGGTCAGTGTTCCAGCTGGCTCTCAAAAGAAAAAATGTTTACAGAGACATATCAATGCTTATTAAGTGATTTTTATTTAGAGTCATTTTTGTAGGTGTAATTGAAAATAAATAGGGATTCATCTATTTTTGCTTCATTTTTAATGGGATCTGCTCTTTAGAAGTAGGCTTAAAAATGTCCTTGTGTGTAGGTGGAATGAAAAGAATGACTACAATGAAGGAAAGATTGATCATTAAGCCACATGTCACTCTGCCTCAAATTACACTGGGAGGAAACTTACGGAACTAAACTTTCTGGGTACACAAGTTTCTGTAAACCAGCTAAGCTGCCTGTCTAGCTTATAAACTGTACCTCTTGTTTTGGCTACCATGCATGCCCACAAAACTTTTTTAGTTATCATCTAATAGTCAGATAAAAGAAAGGAATTAGATTGAGGTCAGAGTGGTGGTGCAGTGGTAGTACGTTTGCCTTGCACATGGCTGACCCTGGACGGACCTCAGTTCCATCCCCCCAGTCCCAAATGGTCCCCCATGCCAGGAGTGATGTTCGAGCTCATAGCCAGGAGTAACCCCTGAGTGTCACCGGGTGTGGCCCAAAAACCAAAACAAAATGTTTTGTGAACAGACTTTGGAACATATTTGATCATTTGTGCCAGTGTACACAGAAGAGAACGGGACCACAGGTGTTTCGGAATTAGAATAAAAGCTAATGATCAAAATAAAGTATGGAATTGTGATGTTTTAGTTCAATTACTCTATTTAATTATCTTATATACCAATGGTTAGACACAGCTACATCTATTTATTTCACCTGCATAATAATCATACTGTATTGCCATGGAGTTACCATGGCAATCAGGGTTGTAGATTAATTTATTACAGTGGGTCCTTGAGGTGTTGATTCGTTTTGGAAAAAGATATCGTTGATTAAGAGTGAGCCTAGGTGAAAGTTGTAGATTGTAGTCAAGGCAAATTACTTCAACACTTTGGACTTTGAAGATAAGTTCTTTACTGTTTGTTATTACGTCTAGGGATGAATATTTGAATCATATGACTCAGAATTTAATGTTCCAGTGCTAATGGCTAATGTGAATTGCACATGATTAGTAAACTATTAGGCTTTGGACATATATGTATATATGTTTACATTTCTTTCTTTTTCTTTCTTTCTTTCTTTCTTTCTTTCTTTCTTTCTTTCTTTCTTTCTTTCTTTCTTTCTTTCTTTCTTTCTTTCTTTCTTTCTTTCTTTCTTTCTTTCTTTCTTTCTTTCTTTCTTTCTTTCTTTCTTTCTTTCTTTCTTTCTTTCTTTCTGTCTCTCTCTCTCTCTCTCTCTCTCTCTCCCTCCCTCCCTCCCTCCCTCCCTCCTTCCTTCCTTCCTTCCTTCCTTCCTTCCTTCCTTCCTTCCTTCCTTCCTTCCTTCCTTCCTTCCTTCCTTCCTTCCTTCCTTCCTTCCTTCCTTCCTTCCTTCCTTCCTTCCTTCTTTCCTTCCTTCCTTCTTCACCCCCTCTCTTCACTGTCCCTCTGTCCTCCCCCCTTTTCCCTCCCTCCCCATCTTCCTCCCTCCGCATCTCCCTCCCTTTCCCCTTTTTCCCCATATCTCTTTACCTCCCTCCCCTCCTCCCTCTCTCCTCTCCCTCCTTCTCTATTCTCCTTCCCCTTCTTCCTCTCCCTCCCTCCCTCCCTTCCTCTCTCCCTTTCTCCCTCACCCTCACGCTCAGGGATTACTCCTAGCTCTGCACTCAGAAATTGCTTTTGGGTCCATCCCACTACCGCTATGCTATTACTCAGGCCCCGAGATGATCTTTCTCTTATTTATCCAGTTTCTTCTATTATAGTTTTTCACATTAATACCACATAGTTATAATTTAGTTTATTTTTGGTTTTGTTTTTGGGCCACACCCAGCAGCGCTCAGGGAGTACTCCCAGTTCTGAGCTCAGAAATCAGTCCTGGCAGCCTCGGGGGACCATATTGGATGCTGGGAACTGAGCCCCGTCTGTCCTGGATTGGCTGCTTGCAAGGCAAATGCCCTACCCGCTGTGCTGTCACTTTGGCCCCTAGAGCAAATTTTTTTTTTTTTTTTTATGATTTTGAGATTCTTTATTTTCTCTGTGAAATGGTTAAAATACAGGTTAGGATTTCAATCAACAGAAGTGTTTCAACAAGTCTGAGGAAAAATATGGAATGCTTCACAAATTTGCGTATCATCCTTGCGCAGGGGCCATGCTAATCTTCTCTGTATCGTTCTGTGCTGCCGAAGTGAGCACTAGAGCAATTATTTTGGAAAAGAGAAATAAACACTGAGCACTATATTATAATCCAAATAATTAAAAAAGTCTTACAGTATATGTGTAATCAGGAAACTAATTTTTTCTGCTTTGCACAAACTAACATTCACAGTGAATACAGGTGAAGTCTGCTTTTAATGCAAACGAAGTCTGTTGAATTATTACTTTCTTATTTTTATATTAAGCTCTCGGTCATCCGCAGAGAGCATTCTGAAGTGGTTAGACATATATACAGTGCCAGAAAGAAGACACTTGCCATGGTTATATCACATAGCTTGTGGCTGAAACAGATTCAATCTTTCAAGCTGTATCACCATGCCTGCCTGTAGGAAAAGGGCACTGCTGTGCTCTTAGCAGAGAGTGTTGCTGGATGTGCTGACGAGAACCAATCCTCTGTTGTGTGATGACTTGCCATGTACTTTCTCCTTTCTCAGGAAGATTCTGAAAGGGCCAGGTATTCCCACCGGTCCCGTCACCACCGTTCTTACCTGGTTTGTAATAAATCAATAACACTTTCCCTTACTACTTTTCCTGATTAACTTAATGTAGTCACTTACAAACTTCTACTATTTTTATTTTTATCAGGGAGTTGAGGATGCATTGTCCATTGGAAGTCTTGGCAGTCACAGGGTTGGTATTTTAAGTTGTTTACCACACAATAATAGCAAAGCTGATGTGTTTGAGCATTGCCTAAATAATCTGACAAAATACTTTCATAATCCGTTGCCTTTTAAAAAATAAAATTTGGCTAAGCCTTTATTTAATAGTAATGCTTTATCCAAATTGTTGCTATAAGTGAATCAATTATAAAATCATGAATGTTTTAATCTTTAATACATACCCACCCTTATATAAAAAAAAGACCTTAAATTTTGGAAAATTACCACAATAATTGAAATTGATTGTATATAATAACATGCACATATTCTTCACTATTAGATTTTTCCTACTTTACTACTTTGGAAAATGATTAAGAAATAATAAATAACTACTAAAGAATAGTTTTTGGTCTTTGAATAACTAATTATATGTTTTAGTATATGGAAAACTTGAGTTACTGATTTGAAACATTCCCTGATTGTCATACTTATTGGAATTAATCTGCTTCAGCATTTTGTTGAACATTTTATCGTATGTCTCAGGTTTTTAGCATGTCAAAGTGTTACAATTCTAGTCAAGACACTAATATTCTTAAAGTATTGTGCTATCTTGTGGGAAGGATTTAATTTGCTCACTGATAATATTGTATATTTATATCCAGGATTTTAATCAACAGTGATGTTTCACATGAAGATCTACCATATATACTCGAGTATAAGCCAACCCCCTTAATTTTACCCCCCAAACTGGGAAAACTCTGACTTGAGTATAAGCCGAGGTAGAAAATTGCAGCAGCTGCTGGTCAATTTCAAAAATAAAAATATATACTCAAAACAATTACAGTAACTGAGGAATCAGTAGGTTAAATGTTTTTCAATATTTATCGCTACAGAAAAACTGTAAGCTACCAACAAAAAATTTAAAACTTTAAATCGCGGGGCCGGTGAGGTGGCGCTAGAGGTAAGGTTTCTGCCTTGCAAGCGCTAGTCAAGGAAGGACAGCAATTCGATCCCCCAGCGTCCCATATGGTCCCCCCAAGCCAAGGGCAATTTCTGAGCGCTTAGCCAGGAGTAACCCCTGAGCATCAAACGGGTGTGGCCGAAAAACAAAAAACAAAACAAAACAAAACAAAAAAACAACTTTAAATCGCAAAGATTAAAATCCTTCCAAACTGGATTCCTTCTCCTCATCATCTGTATGTCAAACAGAGCTTCAGCTGTATCTGATGTGAGGGAATCACATAGACATTGTCATCATCACTGAGTTTGCAGATGTCATCAACACTGCTGTTGGTCTCATACAAAGAGCAGAATATTGTTGGTTAGAATATTCAGTGGCATCCAGTTTAGTTCAGCCACCTACCTCATCAGCTCAGCCGCAATTTGTGGACTGAGCTGAAGCACCGCCCCCTCTCACAGACGGCAGAAGATGACTGGTGACTACATATATACCCGAGTATAAGCCGAGTTTGGTATAGAGATATGCATGTTAATTTTTCCCAAATCCCATTTTCTTCTCATTTTTTTATAATGTATTAAAAATAGAATTTAATACATTGAGAGTATTCTAATCTTTAATTAATTGCATTTTTAAATATTCATTTTTATTAAATTTTTATTTTATTGAGACAGTTGTTATCTACAGAGTCCTTCATAGTTGAATTTCAGATATTCAGTGAGTCAGGGTCCTTCAGACCACCAGTGCCTACTTCACTCCACCAATGGACCCAGAGTGCATCCTATCCCACCACCCTTTGCCCCTTGGCCTGCCAGTATAGCAGACCCATTTAAGTTTAGATGGTGGTTAAAGTTTAGGTTAGTTGTTTTTGTTATTTTTTTATTGGTGAATGTGATCTATGTTTTTTAGAGTAAATAACTATCTTTTTTGTTACTTAAATATTTTTGTTAATTACAAAAGTTGAATTTACATGACTATTAATAAGCTTTTAGTGACATTTAAAGGCTTTTAGGAGATTTTTTTTTAAAGGAGGTTTCATGATTTTGTAGGAGGAAAACTTTAAGGTAGTAGATTACTCATGCTTCTACCTGTTTATGTATTTTTTTGTTTGTTTATGTTTTGGGGTCTCACCTGGTGGCACTCAGGTTACTCCTGGTTCTGTGCTCAGAAATCGCTTCTGGCAGGCACGGGGGAACCCTATGGGATGCTGGAATTCAAACCACCGTTGGCTGCATGTAAGGCAAATACTGTACCACTGTGTTATCTCTCCGGGCCCCTAACTGTTTATCTATTTTTCTTTCTACTCTGTTTGGTCTGTCCCCTGAGCCATGCCAGGAATGACCCTAGAGCAAAGAGCCTGATTTAGCCCTGAGCATTGCTACATGTAGTCCCAAAGCCATTTATATATGTAAACAAAGGAAAAATAAATATGTAACTGACAAGGAATTACTGACCCAGAGTGACTGGGTAATTCTAAATATTTGTTATGTGGGGAAAACAAAGCTCATATATATCAGAACAAAACAAAACAAAACATTAGTGTTAGGGAAATAGTATAGGCATTTCTAGTAGTTCATAGTATTATAGTACTTGCCTTAATCAAAGCTTACCCTGCTTCAATCCTTATTATACTTGTAATCCCCTACAATTCAGGGGTCTCAAACTCGTGGCCTATGGGCTGTTTGCAGCCCTTCGTACAACATTTTGTGGCCCTGCCCTAGAGGAATCTTTTTTTGTTTTGTTTTAGTTGTTTGGGTCACACCCCCAATGTTCAAGGCTTACTACTGACTTTGCACTCAGGGATCATCTACTTGGCCTCCTGCAGCCCCCAGGTAAATTGAGTTTGGGACCCCTGCGCCTACATACTGCCAGGAGTAATCTCTGAGAGCAGCCAGTTGTGGCCCCAAAACAAAATATAAAAACAGAACCCCACCACCACCAAGAAATTCTTAACTGTGTGGAGTTAAGTACAGCAGGTAGGGTGCTTGTATGTGGTTAACCTGGGTTCTATCCCACACATCCCCTATAGGTCTCCGCACAAACCCCTGCTCAACAGAGATTATTTGAGTGATGAACCAGAAGTCAGCCCTTGGGGCCGGAGTGATGGCGCAGGGCATAAGGTGTCTGCCTTGCATGTACTAGCCTAGGATGGACCGTGGTTTGATCCCCCAGCATCCCATAAGATCCCTTAAGCCAGGGGCGATTTCTGAGTGCATAGCCAGGTGTAACCCTTGAGCGTCACCAGGTGTGGGCCCCCCCAAAAAATGGTCAGTCCTGATCACCACTAGGTATGGCTCCAAAACAAGTAAATAAAAAACAAAAGTTGTTAAAAAAAAAAAAAACTTACATATTGGGCTGGAGAGATAGCATGGAGGTAAGGCATTTGCCATGCATGCAGCAGGACAGTGGTTTAATTCCTGGCATCCCATGTGGTCCCCTGAGCTTCCGGGGGCGATTTCTGAATGTAGAGCCAGGAGTAGCCCCTGAGCGCTGCTGGGTGTGACCCAAAAAACAAAACAAACAAAAAATCTTACATCTTAGAGGAGACTCAAATACTTTCTTGTATGGGACTCTACACCCAACATGCTGTACTAAGTGTGGCATTTTAAAAAATGATTGTTCTTTTTATTTATTTATTTATTTGTTTGCTTGTTTATTTTTTAATTTATTTTTGGTTCCTACCTGGTGGTGCTCAGGGCCAACTCCTGGCTTGTTACTTTGGGATTCACAAAGTGTTCAGGGGATTTTGTGCCCGTGGGCCTCTTGGATGCAAAGTCTACCTACTTACTCTTTGAGCTATCTTTCTGGTACAAAAATTTTTTTCCCCTTTAATGAGATGATGGTGGAGTGCTAAGCTTTCATCAAATTAAAAAATAATTATACATTAAGCTGAATATGTAAGCAAATTTTGTTTTCTATAAAAATAAGTGATCTAAAATATTAATAAAGACTTATGTTTTGCTATATTTTTGCTGTTTGCTTAGGGTTTTTATATTTCCCTGCCAATAAAATAATTGTATAAACTGTAGAGTTAAACAGCTGTCACTTTTGAACCTTGTATTTATTGTATGACCATTCGAAGTATATGGGAGACAGGTGTCTTTTTTTTTTATACTAAGTTCTGGCATTCTTAGAACTTTGAACTTTCCTTTTGTCATTAAACCTTTTGGTTCTATATATATATATATTTTTTGGTTTTTGGGCCACACCCGGCGTTGCTCAGGGGTGACTCCTGGCTGTCTGCTCAGAAATAGCTCCTGGCAGGCACGGGGGACCATATGGGATACTGATTTTCAAACCAACCACCTTTGGTCTGGATCGGCTGCTTGCAAGGCAAACGCTGCTGTGCTATCTCTCCGGGTCCCTGGTTGTATCTTTTTGAAAGATGGCCTGCCAGAAGATACTTGGATAGGAAACAGTTTCAGTGTTATAGTCATTTTATATCAAATTTAAAAAGTAAAGGTCATTCAAAACTGTTTGATAGTTTTGGGGACTGGAACATTAAATCAAAACCCTGATCTTAGTACAGTGTTATTTCTTTACTAAGTGATCTGACTTATATATTAAAAAAGCTTTAAAGCATTGGGTTACTACTCTTTATGTAATGACGTTCAAGGGAGTTAATAACATTAGAAAATGAGGTGTGCTTGAAACAGTGGCAGGGATACATTGTTGTTTCTTTTTTTTTTTTTTTTTTTTTTTTTTTTTGTTTTTTTTGTTTTTGGGCCACACCCGGCGGTGCTTAGGGGCTACTCCTGGCTGTCTGCTCAGAAATAGCTCCTGGCCGGCACGGGGGACCATATGGGACACCGGGATTCGAACCAATCACCTTTGGTCCTGGATCGGCTGCTTGCAAGGCAAACGCCGCTATGCTATCTCTCCGGGCCCGTTGTTTCTTTTTTTCTTTTCTTTTTTTTTGGTTTTTGGGCCACACCTGGCGGTGCTCTGGCAGGCACAGGGAACCATATGGGATGCCGGGATTCGAACCTACCACCTTAGGTCCTGAATAGGCTGCTTGCAAGGCAAACACCACTGTGCTATCTCTCTGGCCCCTACATTGTTGTTTCTTAGTGGAGGCTTTTAACTATTATTGATATGAGTTCCTATTAACATAACAGGTCTATAGGGTAATTTTAAAATGTGACTGCAGTTTTTCTTTTGTCATTCATTATTACACTTTCTAATTCCATTGAAGATTCCATCAAAGGACATAACTGGAACACATAGGAGCAGAGCCTGTACACCCAACAGGAAAGATGACATGGTGTGTAGCCAGAAAAATGCGTGGTGTTTTTTGTTCAACTGTTGATGCTAAGAGTTCTGAGACTTGAGGAATAGATGAATTCTAATAGAAAAGGACATTTGCTGATCTTTGTTTCCAAATGAAAACTCTGGCAAGTTTCTTTGTTACATACAGCTTTTTTTGAATTGGACATAGGAAAAAAATTAGAAATATTTTAGCCACAGATGTTAAAATGTTCAGTTTTCCTTCTGATGAGCTGATTCCCTTCTTCCTTTCTTCCCACACTCGGCTGTGATCAGGGCCTGTTTCTGGCTCTGTGCTTAGGCGTGACCTCTGACATGCTTCAGGGGATCATATGTGGTGCTAGAGATTTGAAGCAGGGTCACAGCCTCTGCAGCCACAAGGAAGGCAAGTGCCTCACCTCTTATTGTTGCTCTATCCCCAATTAACCATTTTTTAAAACATAGATGCCCATGTCACATTTTCTTTACCTGATTGTCTTTTTTTACCTAAATGCCTGGATAGATAGCCTTTGGGCTCTCGAGTCTGTGGATTTTCCTACCAGAGAGGTTGAGCAATATTTTAAAACCAGCTGGATTGTGTGCTATGTTCTGGAAAAAGAAAATTGAAAATGTCCATTTCACTTGTAAACTGTACGTTTATGAAATGCCATTAGTACTAACAGAGAAGATAAGAAATAAGATGTTGCTGGTTTTTTTCTGTGAGTTTTAAAAATGATATTTTGGGAAAAAAATAAAAATAAATGATATTTTGGTAATGGAGAAAAAATTTTTTATGGAGAAAGAATCTTATTTTTAGGGAATTGTCACTCTCTATTCAATGACATTTAACTATTGTATTTTACTTTCCTAATATATATTTTTAGGTATTTTGGAGAATATTTACATAAGCATATTCTCATATATATAAACATTATTTATGCTTGTCTTTTTGATTATTAGAAAACATAAGCTAATAAAAGAAATTCATTCTTGGGGCCGGGCGGTGGCGCTGGAGGTAAGGTGCCTGCCTTGCCTGCGCTAGCCTAGTACGGACCGCGGTTCGATCCCCCGGCGTCCCATATGGTCCCCCAAGAAGCCAGGAGCAACCTCTGAGCGCATAGCCAGGAGTAACCCCTGAGCGTCACAGGGTGTGGCCCAAAAACCAAAAAAAAAAAAAAAAAAAAAAAAGAAATTCATTCTTATAGTTCTTGAAAGGAAGGAATTTCATCAGGTGTGTGTACACAAGTAGGTCCAAGGAAGCTCTCCCCATTTTGATGTCGCACTTCTGTTTTGTTAAAAAGTTCAATTTTTCTTTTAGTCATATTCTTTTGCCTTATTGTCAGCCTATACTTTGCCTTTGCCATTTTTCAGATAATGGAAATCACAGTGACAGTCATAATAGTACAAGAACTGAGATATTTTGATTCAGATTGCTACATTCTTGCATTTAAAGGTCTCCATGGATGGGTGTAGTGTACTAAGATTAAATCATATATGATTTCTAATTATAAGTTTTGTAATTACAGAGCACATGCAGTTTAAAATGATATTCTAGGAAAGACTAAGTTGAGAATATTTTCTAGTTCATACAACAGCCTTTGTAAGTCTGGTAATTTTATTCTTTTAAACTTTTACTGATTCTTAATAACTTTGCAAATGTTGCCTTCCTCCCATTTTATATTCTAATTTTGGAAATACAACCAACTTTCTCTGAAATCCAGTATGATTCTCTCAAGGATAGATCTTCAAGACTTTCATCACTAGTATGTAGTGCATGGTTTTCTGTTACACGTAGTTTCAATTTATAAAATGTTTGATGATGTTAATCATAGATCATGACTGACTCACAGGTTTGTTTGGTCTTGGGAAAATGTTTGCTATAAAAACACGAGTGATTGTTTTGCTACTTTGGCATAACTTAACACCTCAATGTTTTTTTGTTTGTTTTTGTTATTTTTTTGTTGTTTTGGGGCCACACTGGTGGCTCACAGGGATTATTCCTGTCTCTGCACTCAGGAATTACTCCTGGCAGGCTCAGGGACCATATGGGATGCCAGAGATTGAACCTTGGTCAGCTGTGTGCAAGGCAAATGAAGTGCCCTGCCTGCTGTACTATCGATCTGGCCTCCCATCAATATTTTTTCTTTTAGGCTTTTAGAATAAAATTGCTTTTCCGTTCAGGATTAAATTTGTAGTAACATTTTCTCTTAAAATTATGTGCTGCTTGGGGCTGGAGTGGTGGCGCAGTGGTATGGCGTTGCCTTGCACACATCTGACCTAGGATGGACCATGGTTCGATCCCCGCTGTCCCATATGGTCCCTTAAGCCAGGAATGATTTCTGAGCCCACGGCCAGGAGTAACCCCTGAGTGTCATCGGGTGTGGCCCAAAATAAAAACAAAAAACAAAATTATGGGCTACTAACTTACCACCTCATCATGTTTCTGGAAGTATATGTCTAGTAATATTTTGTTGTGGTACAAAAGAGACAAAGCTGTCTTAACATCATGTATCCCCAGCTACCTGTGTGAGGTTGTATGACATAAATATCCAGTAGTAATGCTAGCAGTTTAATTTTCTCTGCCTTTTTTGGTTTGATTTGGTTTGCTGTTGTTGTTGTTTTTTTTAAAGATATGTCATTTTAGTCTGAGATTGCTAGTCTAATAGCATGTTTTTATTTTTGGATTACTCCATTAATAGGCTGACTTTCTAGATTTATGTGGGCATCTCATAAATGTTCAAGGTATAATAACAAAGGAACAATTACATATTTAAAAATGTTTTAGGGGATGAGGAAGGTTGGGAGGCAACCCTGAGACAGTGGTGGAAGGAACTGGACATTCTGGTAGAAAAAGTGGTATTGAAATATTGTATACAAGAGACTATCATTCATATTATTGTAAATCATGGTGCCCCCAAAATTTTCTTTTAAATGAGTTTATAACCATTGGCTTGAATACTGACTGTATATGTCAGTAGACTTGGCTAGAACAGGCTGCTCGTAGGATACATCTAATTGTATCTCCCGTTTTCAGGCAAGCTTTGCATACAATGATGGGATTTCAGTTGACATGTTTAGTAGATTGCTGTTCCTTTATTCTCTCATAGACACTTGATACACTCGATCTGTACTTATGGGAGAAGTTAGGTCTTTAGATAGTGCTGCCTTCCAAAGATCCACATTTAGGTTATTACCTATATGTTTCTACTCTGAAGAACTTTCATGTTGTTAGTTCTCTTCCTGAACAGCACATGCCATGGATTCTAAATTGAGCCTGGGGCATATTATTTGCTATCACAACTATATTTTAGTTGATCCAAAGGACAATAACAACCCTCTAGGAGGATAGATTTTATAAAGAAGGTAAGATTAGTGCTAGAACATTACATACCTAAAACTCAGCTATCAATAACTTTGTAAAATCATGATTCTTTAATAAAATGAAGCTTTGGGACGGGGGTTGGGTCACACCTGGCGGCGATCAGGGGTTATCCTGGCTCTGTGCTCAGAAATATCTCCTCGGAGGCACGGGGGACCATATTTAACCTTTTTATTATATGATCATAAAGTTAACTCAAAGTACTTGCTTCTAGAGTCATTCTAACAGTTACTCTCTTGGAATGAAGAAGAGATCTTCGGCTTCCCATAA